>NC_141619.1:14496769-14835341 GCF_047967505.1 Dipteris shenzhenensis
ATATTATTTTCATTACCCAAATAGAATATTAATTTCCATGTGTTTTTTTTGTGCATGCGCCAGCCAGCGCACAGGTTCTAGCACCACTATTCGTATGCAGATAGAGATGCTGAGAGCTGAGATGAGGGCACTGCAGGATGCTAGGGCACCCCCTCACTTGGTTGCGAGCCTGGATTCAGTTATTGAGGCTCTGAGTCGATTGGACACAGTTGAGGACGTTGTGGATAGCTTTCAGACACAGGCTGAGGCGGAGATCATTGGTGGTGGCTTACATTGCCATTCGACAGTTGTTTGAGCGTGAGTCACATCACAGGGAGGCCTTGGAGGATATGTTTTGGGATGGTCACACCGAGGCGATGCGACCACGATCAGGGCTCCCCTTGCATATTTTACGGTGTAGGCACCCCATCATAGCAGCACACATTTATCCGAGATATCTCGCTGCGAATGGTGGTCGATTGCCTCACAACCACCAGATAGCCAGGTCGTTTGCCATGCAGCTTTACGCTGAGTTTGTCCTTGGTCATCGGGTGGACTACCTTAGTACCCGTCCAGGATCAGGAGCGGGACGTGGTAGGATGGGGCGTCAGGAGCGTCAGATTGTAGGTGTTCGGCGTCGACGCGAGGGACCAGAGTTGCACACCATCCTTGCACTGGCATTGCAAGCGGTGGGAGGACAGATTAGGGGGGATGTTCATTCAGTGGCATCATCCTTGCAACACATGGTCTCTGCCCTATCGAGATCTATTGCGATTCCACCTCCCCCACCTCGATCATCGATGGAGCATCCCACATCTACACCACCTCCCACATCTACTGCGCCTCAGCACGAGTTGGAGGCTCGAGACACACGGATTGCAGAGTTGGAGGCATTGTTGGCCGAGTCTAGGGACGAGGTTAGTTATTTTGATTATGTTAGTTTATTTTTTTGTAGCGTGTTTTGAACTGAAGTTTTTTGGTTAATTCTGACCATGTACGCGGCATGTTTGCATTGCAGGCACATCTATTGCGTCAGGAGATGGAGTCTCGCGTACGACTGTTGCAGACAGATTTGGAGGAGCAGAGGATTCGTCGGACACGCATAGCATACCATCGCGCAGAGCACTATATTTTGCAGTTGAGGCATATTAGTCGTGATCCATCGCACCATAGGATCGACCCCAGCGTGGCCCTATACCCTGCTCCTCCTGTAGATGTGCCGACTAGGACACCCATGGACGCAGCAGTCATAGCGAGGCTTCCTACTGCCACTTGTGTCCTCTGCCACGAGGAGTTTGACACCGTAGGGTGGTTTGGACTAGGGTGCGGCCACATCGCACATCTCCATTGCATGACCCGCCACATGGTGGCACGTTCAGTGTGCCTTGTATGCTTTGCTGACATTGATGTGGCGACATACAGAGGACTGGGCATGGATGATCTATATCCTGGTCATCGTCAGGCTGTTGATCCATTCGCCCGTGTAGTCTTGACAGAGCACTACAGGGAGGAGGCACAGAGAGCGTTGCTGATGCAGGAGGGTGCGGATACATCGGTGGTTGCATCATGCGTTCCACGACGCTTTTCGTATGGTGATTTCATGCCAGGTGACGAGGCACGAGCGGAGGAGGCACGCCGGATTGAGCGAGAGGCAGAGGTGCAGACATCATTGCAGCAGTGGGTGGAGCAGCAGCTAGGGCGGGGCCGAGACCAGCGTCTTTCACATATAGAGACGATTACTCACGCTGGATTTGAGGCATGAGTATTCACAGATGCACGGCTATGGGAGTTGAGACGCGCGTACATAGAGGAGGCGAGGGAGGCAGAGATGGCAGCAGTGGCGCGTGCAGCATGCCCTCCTCTTCATCAGGATGAGGCTGGCCCATCTCATGCAGGTGATGAGGCTGGCCCATCTGAGCCGGCTTTGCCTGAGGGCACATAGCGGACGGTTGGGCAGTGGGTCATACAGGAGCCACGTCAGCGTTCCACTAGAGGATCATATGTAGAGTTATCAGATTCGGATTCAGATTGATTGTTTAGGCTTCACACGTTTCTTGTATAGGGATGCACTTTTGCAGCATGATGATGATGATGTACAGATTCATTTTGGTACTTTCATGATATTGTTCCCACTTTTATGATGTATGAGCATTTTCGTACTTTCATGATGTTCTTCACACTTTGTTTATCTCAGTTTATAGTTTGTTTAATACATAAGGTATTTAAAAAAGAATGCCATGTGAAGTAATTGTAAACATTAAACATTAAACATATCAAAATTCATCTTTTTTTGGATGAAAATTTTATTTTGCTGATAAAAGTTTTTCATTTTTTAAACAAAAATTTTATTCTATTCATGTTTGTCAATAAAGTGTGTTTCAAAATCCAAATTTTCATCAATTTTTCAAAAAGACAACTATTGTCATATTCATGCTTCCAAATCTAGCCTTCCCATCTTAATATCAAAATATGTTGAAATTCAACCATTTGATAAACTAATTTGTATAAAAAGAAAATTACTTTTTTTAGACAATGCCATAGCCCAATGTAAAATTGTTTCATGAAATGAAATTAGATATTAAAGTAACATCAATTTTACCAACTTTCAATTTATGCTATTTACAAAAAGTATTCTAGAAATGTATATTGGTACAAAACTTATCCATGACTCCGAGGGCAATGTTGTTACCTATGTGTAAATCAATTGATAAAAAATTCTTTCAACACCAATGAACTTGAGGGAATGTGTGATCTAGAGATACTTAAACAACATGACAAAAGGAAAAAATTCGAGAAATCACCAATGTGTGGACATGCTTAGTTTGTAGGGTGTAGAAATTCTTGTATATGGATTTGATATGGGCACTTGCATAGAAAACAATTGGTATTTCAAAGAAAAAGCTCTAGCAACTCTCTTAGTTGAATGAAGCAGTTTCTTCTCCTTTGCAATTTGTCATGTTTTTTAAATTAAAGGAGAGAATACTTTTTGCAAATGATAATACTAGACATTTTTAGGTTCTGCAATAAAATATAAGTAATATTTTATGCATTCTTTTTTCACAATTCTAGTTTTTTAATATTATTGACATGAAGCGTATATTTTGTCCCTACAATTTTTAAAAAATATAAAATTTTTGGGGATTTTTTTCAAAAATGGAGTTAGACTTGTCCTTTGCATGATTTTGCTATTATTTATTATGACTCAGTGTTTAATTTGTCTCTTATTGTTAACAATACTTGTGCTAATTGGTGATCAAAGAAAACAAGACCTAATTATTTGTCATATTCGAACCACAATCACATGTGCCTTCCAAATCACAATCGCATATGCCTTCCAAGTTTCTAAGTACTATTTCAATTTCCTTAATATGACATTTGCCAATGCACCAATCTAATTATTATGCATGTATAAAAGATAATGAACATAAAGAAGAGAAATCAACACAATTGGCAATTAATGCATGTATATGGGAATACAAGGAAGGTGTGGCATGCTAGCCCACCATTTTATTTCACTATTTTCTTTTGCATTTAGTGGTTTATGTACAAGAGAAAGGATTGGCGGTTGGTATAAGGAAAAGTGTTGGTATTTGGTTTATGTAAAAAGAAAGGGTTGTTGTGACTATGCACCAAAAAAATATACACATATTAACAATCCCACTTCTCCCTCTTAAACTCTACTCATGTATGGGAGTACAAGGAAGGTGTGACATGTTAGGCCACAATTTAATTTTACTATTTTCTTTTGACTTTGGTGGTACGCTAACGTGTATGGGAGTACAAGAAAGGTGTGGCATGTTAGCCCACCATTTAATTTCACTACTTTCTTTTGGACTTGGTGGTTTACGTACAAGAGAAAGGATTGGTAGTTGGTGCAAAGGAAAGTGTTGGTGTTTGGTTTATGTAAAAGGAAAAGGTTGGTGTGGCTATGCTAGTGAATTTCTCCCTCTTAAACTTACTTTGGTCTTGTAAATTTCAAGATGTTAAAAATAATATTGACTATAGGTGATTTTGTGACAATTGATATCTAACGCTGGTCATGTTCAAGTTCCAACTTTATCATTTTGAATATCATATTGAATTTCGTATATATCAATGCTTGCAATTATTACACTAAACCTAAGAGCCGTGCGAAGTTTCATCCCCATGTGCGTATTTAAAATTAAGAGTATGATTTTGAATTTCAAATATCTCAATTCACACATCTAATACATAATGTATTTTAAAAATAATGCCGTGTGTCGTAATTGTAAACATTAAGCATTGAAAAGGTGCTTGCAAAAATGCATGCACTTCGATGTTATACTTCACCCAATCCGTATCATGCACAATCTTCTTTACTACATGTGAGATTTTGGATTAGTCGTGCTAGTAGGGATTGCTTCTACGTGGCGCAAACCAAATCAGTTGGAGACCAAATCTTGCGTGGATGTACGTCTAGGGTAGCCTAAGAGGCATGTGAAGTTTCGTCCCCAACAGGGTTTAGGATTTAGGGTCCAGGGTTTAGGGTTTAGGGTTTAGGGTTTAGTCGTGCTAGTAGGGATTGCTTCTACGTGGCGCAAACCAAATCAGTTGGAGACCAAATCTTGCATGGATGTACATCTAGGGCAGCCGAAGAGGCGTGTGAAGTTTCGTCCCCAACAGGGTTTAGGATTTAGGGTCCAGGGTTTAGGGTTTAGGGTTTAGGGTTTAGTCGTGCTAGTAGGGATTGCTTCTACGTGGCGCAAACCAAATTAGTTGGAGACCAAATCTTGCGTGGATGTACGTCTAGGGTAGCCTAAGAGGTCTGTGAAGTTTCGTGCCCAACAAGGTTTAGGATTTAGGGTCCAGGGTTTAGGGTTTAGGGTTTAGTCGTGCTAATAGGGATTGTAAAAATGTATGCATTTGTCCTTCCACGTGGCGCATACCAAATCAGTTGGAGACCAAATCTTGCGTGGATGTACGTCTAGGGTAGCCTAAGAGGCGTGTGAAGTTTCGTCCCCAACAGATAAGTCCACGTGCGTATTTCATTAGTACGTGCGCCATTTTTCATACGTAGTCGTGCTAGTAGGGATTGTAAAAATGTACACAACTGTCCTTCCATGTGGCGCATACCAAATCAGTTGGGCACCAAATCTTGCGTGGATGTATGTCTACGGTAGCCTAAGAGTCGTGCGAAGTTTCATTCCCAACAGATAAGTCCACACACGTATTTCATTAGTACATGCGCCATAGCTCATACGTAGTCGTGCTAGTAGGGATTGTAAAAATGTACGCATTGTACCTTCCACGTGGCGCATACCAAATCAATTCATACCAAATCTTGCATGGATGTACGTCTACAGTAGCCTAAGAGCCGTGCAAAGTTTAATCTCCAACAGATAAGTCCACATGCATATTTGGTTAGTACGTGTGCCATTTTTCACACGTAGTCGTGCTAGTAGGGATTGTAAAAATGTACGCATTATACCTTCCATGTGGCGCATACCAAATAAGTTGGAGACCAAATCTTGCGTGGATGTATGTCTAGGGTGGCCTAAGAGTCGTGCGAAGTTTCATTCCCAACAGATAAATCCACATGCATATTTCGTTAGTACATGCGCCATAGCTCATACGTAGTCGTGCTAGTAGGGATTGTAAAAATGTACATAGCTGTCCTTCCATGTGGTGCATACCAAATCAGTTGGGCATCAAATCTTGCGTGGATGTACGTCTACGGTAGCCTAAGAGCTGTGCAAAGTTTAATCTCCAACAGATAAGTCCACATGCATATTTGGTTAGTACGTGCACCCTTTCTCACACGTAGTTGTGCTAGTAGGGATTGTAAAAATGTACGCATTATACCTTCCACGTGGCGCATACCAAATAAGTTGGAGACCAAATCTTGCGTGGATGTATGTCTAGGGTGGCCTAAGAGTCGTGCGAAGTTTCATTCCCAACAGATAAGTCCACACGTGCATTTCGTTAGTACATGCACCATAGCTCATACGTAGTCACGAGTGCTAGTAGGGATTGTAAAAATGTACGCATTGTACCTTCCACGTGGCGCATACCAAATCAATTCAGACCAAATCTCGCGTGGATGTATGTCTAGGGTGGCCTAAGAGTCGTGCGAAGTTTCATCTCCAACAAGCAAGTCCACACGCGTATTTCGTTAGTACGTGCGCAAATTTTCTCAGTCACGTTTTTAAAATGTCCTAAAGCACAAAACAAATTACAACATTACTACTAATAAACAATTTTTTGTATTACAAACACAACAAATCCCATTGAGAAGACATCGGACATCATGTTAAAAATAGAATCTAATACAATGATGTGTATGAACGTGTATACAGCCATCATAGTGAAATACAAAATATGAGTCCATGAAAATTACAATGGTACGGTCACACAGTGAGCCTATACATATCGAATACAAAAAAGTGTAATCAACTAGTGATACCCAATAAAAATCAATCTGATCAACTGATGATCCCAAAAAATATGATATGTAATGTGCTACTCCTCAGGATCAGCTCTCATGCCAATAGTTGCAAGTATGCTCTCGTGATCCGCCACTGCAAGGTGCCATCGTGGAGTGGACGTCGCCTTGCGAGTGCGAACACGACTCAAAGTAATCTTGATCCCAACAACAAGATGAGAATACATGTATGCCTCCTGATCTGCCATGTACTCCTGGAACTCAATATAGCGACCACGCCTCTGTATCTGCTGAAAATAGTGGCCACCTACGATCATGCTATGAGCATTGAAGTGCATCCCATGCCCATCCACTGTATCCTCATTCAGCACACTCTTCAGCATAGAGCATTGCAACAAGTAATAATCCACACCCTCCTCATTGCCCTCCGAAGCAATAACCGCGAAGATATCACCAATACGCAAAATATCTGTAAGCTGGTCATAATCTCTAGAGGAACTGAATCCCGCATATCCTGATCATCATGTATCTCCTCCCAAGGCTGGAAGGGAGAAAGCCCTCGCCGTACCCATGGATCGGCCCATGGTATCATGGAGCACCCTCCCCAATCATCATCAATGCATGCAGAGCAAAAACATGCAAACCGTCGAGAAAAGATCGCAGGGTGAGACTCACCTATGCTCCTGATGGAATGGAAATCAAGAGTGCCAGGCACAGAACGACAATCAAAATGCCTCGACCGATCAAGACTCCCAATGTCCACGCACCAAAAATACCGGCTCACCACCCTATCGTCACGCAACTGAAACGAGGACGTAGCACTAGTGGATAAGTGCTGGCTGCACCACCGCACCACATCATGTGCATCCTTGAAGCGATCGGCACTGTGACGCAACTGGTATCGACGCAAAGCACGCTTCACGCAAGCACGTGCACCATCGTGCTCTCCCTTACCGTGCCCTGTCTCGAAGTAGCTCCATGTGATCGGAATGCCTGTCTCACGGTGCCATCTGCAGAACCAATAAAACTGTCTAGCGGATTTGAACTGACCACCGTAATCGTCTGACCAGATCCAGTGCCGTTGCCATGTGACACCATGATCCCTCAAGAAACTATCATGTAAAGTGAAGCAATGCTGCACAAAATGGGCATCATGCGATCGATCATCACTAATGTAGAAGTGATACTCTCGCACAATGATGCGTGAGTCCATGGTGCTATCAATGCCATCCACATGAGCCTGTGCATGACGATAGCTAATGTGCACAAATATAGCAACCTGCAATATGGCATTGAAAAAAAATATGACTATTGAAATAATTCAATATAATGAGGCGGGGAAAAAATCAATACTCAATCACACGTCACCTGTTCGGAGAAATAATACTCCGATTGGATCTCATGCTGTGGTGCAAAGGTGTAATTCTCCGCAAAGTCCACACTGAGACAACCACCCCTATAGGAAATGTCCTCAAACATGCATGAAACTGACGATCCTCCCATTTCGCAGTGTGCGAGTGGCGTATGTAGCGGTACAGCTTTCCTCGAAAATAGTCAATGAATACAACACGTGGTGTCTCCTTCCCCACAAGCTGCAACCTCCTCGACTGTGCACCACCATCTAATGTCAAGGTACAGTACTCATACTGCTGCCAACGAACCATCTGCACATCACAAGTATCTAGTGCAACTCGTGGCATTCTAGCAAAGTCACCACACAAAGTACACGTGCCTTCCACACAATCAAGGGAGTGGAATAAAGCATCACCATCTCGTGTACACAATATGGAATGAATGAAGTCACGAGGGCTAGTAGGAACCACTCCCCTATGACCATCAAGGGAACGGAATACGTCATACATCAATCCAAAATCCACATGGTAGCAACAACAGCATGTGTCACGCTCCTGAGAGCATCGCACAAACCATGGCCTGCATCGCTCAAATGACCTCTGCCCAATCTTGAACTCTGGGTGCGCCTCTACAAACTGAGTGTACAACTCAGTCTGGGTACACTCCAAAAAACATGCACCATGCTCAATGTACACACCGCGTGACACCCTCTTCCGCAATGCCTTCTTGAACACCGAGGATGCTCTGCAATGCTCCTCCCAAAACTGTTGTATGAAGGACCTAGTGGAATCATCCAACAATCGATCGCTGCGAGGTGCACGACCACTCGAAGCCCAAAGAGCATCAGTCTCACTATCCTCTAGACTCTGCCTCCTAATGATGCCTGCTCGCAATGTGCGCGGTGCAATCTGAAGAAGACGTGAAGCGGTACACACATGGCCTATCATATGAGGTCTACTAATGGCAGCCAAAATAGCACGACGTGCTACCAAGGCATCACTGGAGTTCCTATGCTTAATAGAAGCATAGGAACGTCGAACACTGCTAAGGACCTCGCTAGATACAACCCTATCTCTACATGCACCAAGACCAGCAAGCCTCCTACACTCTACCAAGTCAGGGTGATCAATCAGGGACGTAAGAAGAGAAGACTACGAAGCTGGCATGAGGTCACAAAAAAAAGACTACACAATCTTGCTAGTACGACGACGGATAGTGAACTTCAGCAAGTCACGTCGTGAAGCAACACTGCTGCTGCAAGGTGGGGCAACGGGATCAATGGGAGATGGTAGGGTGGACGGGGGAAGGGAGGCGCCAAGTGGAGCAGGGGGAGGGGGAGGGGGAGGGGGAGGGGGGAGGGTGGAGGGGGAAGAGGTAGAGGTGGAGGCCAAAATGTAGGTGGCTAGGGGAAGGGCGGAGGCTAGAGGTAGGGGAGCAGATGAGCATGGGGGGACAATGGAGGTGGGGGTGGGGGTGGAGGTGGGATGTAGAGGTAGAGCTGCAGGTGGATCAGTGGTGGCAGCACGAGCTCGAGCTCTAGAGGCTCTCTTGTGCTCACGAGCCTTTCGCTTGCGCTCCTCGTCAATGAGATTTGGGGGGGGGTTCCTACATCTTTCACGTCTACTAGCTCTACGGCTTTGAGAACCCATTCTCAATGAAAGTAGGATGGAAGGTGTGACAAAGTGATGAGGAGGCAAGAATGGCTAAGAATGGGTGAAATGAACCAAAACGTGGTGTCTTATAGAGAGCCTCAACTCATCCACTAGATTGCTCTTAGATTGCTCTTCATTATTATTGGTGGAGAGGTGCTAAGATTGATACTAATTGGCTTAGTTTGGGTGGAGAGGTCTGCTATGCCCAGAGCCCCGATCATATACCTTGATCAGACCTTATACCTCAATCGAGGTATTCAGTGCATTGCGCATGTATGTATGTATGAACCTCGATTGAGGTATCTCTAGGTGTCGAGGTATTCAGTGCATTGCACATGTATGTATGAACCTCGATCGAGGTATCTCTAGGTGTCCTCGGTCACATACCTCGAACGAGGTATTGTATGCCTCACCCAGGTTATATACCTCGATCGAGGTATTGTATGCCTCGCACATCGTCATGTGTATACATCTGGCTGATGTGGCACCATTCATGGTCATGATGTGGTAATATAGTCTCTTCCTGCATGGTCATGATGTGGTACTGGGCCTCTTCATCGATGACATTGAAAGGTGATGTGGCATGATGAGTTGGCATTCATGAGGTGGTAGATTGACATGGCAAATTGAGGTGGAGGGATTGGTGACGTGGCAAGGTTGAGGAGGTATGCCAAGGTGGCATTGTGTGATCACATGGCTGATGATGTGGAATGATGAGGTGGCACATGTGGCAGCACGTGTGGCAATGTAAGGTGACATGGCAAGGAGTGATGTCACATCTGCTTGATGAGATGGCACCACGTGGTCTAACAACGTGGCATGGTTTTGATGACTCAGCCTTCCACATGGGCAGCATGCAGACTCCAAAGGCTTGCAACTAGGATCGGTGATGCTCCTAGCCTACCTCACCAAGCCTAATACCAAGCCTACCTTGTCTTGGTATTAGGCTTGGGTGGCCCTTTTTCCCCCACAAAAGGGAGATTTAATTGTTGGAGGCCATATCGTACGTTTCCCTTACTCAAATTTAACCAAAATTTTTTCCTCTTATTCATCATGCAGAGGACTAAAAATATTGACATTTTTGAAATGTTTGGTTATGTTTGAGAATTACTAGATTTATTTTTAATATTCTTTATTGATCCTCTAAGGAGTAAAAGTAAAAATTAAACTTCAATCTTCCTAAATCTAACCGTTGGATTTGGGATTTGATGATTCAACCACACACCCTTATGTGCCTACTAACCTTCCACTGAATTGGATTTGCTTAATTATTAAAAATACTAAAAAAATGTGGTGTGCTACTAAAATGCATGTATTTTATGACTTTATTTATTATAAATAATTATTTATAATTAGATAAATCATTCAAAAAATTACCAATAAATCAAGTTAAGCTCTACATAATGCAAAGAGACCACTTACAAAGTTTCAATAACATTTAATATAAAATGAGTGAGAAATTTAGAATTTGATATGACACTCTTTGTTCGTGACAAACGTGTGACCACCCTGGAACCATGCGTGTGACACAAAGAAATTTTTTGTGTGTGCATCGAATTTTCGATCAGACTATACGATTGTGTGCACTATTAACAAGTGTGATGTTGTGTCAGAAGACTTCAAAGACTAGATCCATAGGGAAGTAGGTGAGATTTGCATTTTTGTGTGCTAAAAAGCTTGTTTTTCCACCTCCTTAGGATTGGGGAGTGAACAAAAAGTGGACACCCTTAGCTTGCTACCACCCTTTAACACAATATTAAAGACTGTATTAGGAAAAGTGGGAAAATCCAATGAAATTGGAACTCTCCAAATTGGTTTTGAAGGAAGAAAATGAGCTTTTTTTTGTTGAATGGAGCTTGCTTAAAACTCTCAAGTTTTGTTTCTTTTATGTTAGTGGCATGATATTGTGGAATATTTATAATTGAATTGGACTAAAGGCTTTCATGTCCAACATATGAACTAAGGTCGATTTGGTTTGCATGCTACTCACTATTGTATATCCTTTGTAATTTGTTTCCATGTCTACGATGTGTTGTATGTTCAATGTATATATGATAGGTACTTCCATTACAAAACATTGCACATGCATGTAATTATTGCCATGTGATGATTACAATGAGTCCTAGCTTTTTAACGCTCTAAGGAACTTTGTTAACATAGTTCACTACAAAGTTGCTATATATTGATTTTGCTAATCAAGATAATTAATAATAATTACTATTAATTAACTTAATTATTATGAATTAATAATATTTTTTAATTTAATAAAATTTTTACTCAAAAATTCCCTTAATAAAAAAATTGCTTCATAAAATAAGACCAGCTAGAAAAAAGTAGATTGCAAAGGTTGAGTATAATTAACATTTACAAAAGAAGACCATCCAATCTTTATAATTTGTTTTTGCATACATTGGTCTTTGCTCAAATTGACTTGATCTTTCACTACATTAAATCATCCAAGAAATCATCAACAGAAAAAACATCCTTCCCACTATTGTTCATAGGCATTTGAAGATTCTCTTATTCTTTCAAGATTGCATTCTGTGGTATTTTGACCTTACTTCTTTTATTTGGAACTTTGGTTGTGCTCCAACTCCATACTATTGAATCAACATGCTCCTAGCGGTCCTCATCCCCACTCTTTGTTCCAACAATTAGCATATTGTACTGCATCACTACATCTTCCTCTATGGATAGGACTCCAATACTACACAAATACCTTCATATAATTAGTGGATGCCTTTTCTGTGTCCACATCTGACAATGCAAACCTAGCCAAATGGGTTATATATCGTCACTTGGCCTGACCAAAATGAAATCATTTTGTTTCACATCCACCGCTCGTTTGAATTCTCCTCTGGCTTATTACATGCAGGGACACAATAATGGTCCTCTAGGTCTTCCAAGCCCATAGTCTTAGCATCTTCTATGTCCACTCCATCATTAACCAAGTTATCTTTCCATTGGCTCTTTGGCCAAAAGTCATGACTAAGTTTCTCATGCTTTATAATGGGCTTGTCCATGCAAGAAATCAATGTCTCCCAATAATGAATGACAGGTGCAATCCACTTTGAGTATGAATCCCCATGTATGTTGTTACCAAGATAAGATCTCCAATATTCCACATGCATCTTGATTCCCCAAATTATAACATCTTTATCATTCAAGTATGTTCCTATAGGAACAGCATTGGGAATTCTTGATGGTAGCATTGCTCTACCTTCTGCATCACATTTCCATAATTGAATACCTTCTAGTGGTTTCCATTGAACTGATTTTGGATGCATCAGATATTGGAACATTGATGCATGAAAAACGGAAACTGCAATGGTTTTGAATGACCGACTAATGCCTCTTTTCCTTTGCACAAGTATCCCTTTACAAATTAATTTTTGAAATCAGGAATCTCTTGAATTACAAATGGGGATGGAAGAGAGGTTTGGCATTCATTGAAAGATTGCATGAGATGAGGATATGTGAAAGTACAACTCGTTTGAGAATCTACTAAACAATGCATCGATGTCCTCATGTGTATGTCCCACCATCAAGAATCCTAGTTACATCATTTGAAAGACTCCATGTGCAACAAGCAGGGACAAAAATGCAAACAAGTATCTATTTTTATTCTCAGAACCACAGTTGTCTACCTGTAAGAGTAGTACTCGTGGAAGTTGCTTGTACCCATTACTGGATGAAGTTATCCTTGAACTTGTTGTAGCCTAAACATCATATTTATTCAGTTCTCCTATTGAAAGTCCATCTTCATGCATGTGGTAGTCTAATGCATCTCTAGACATCAATGTAGAGTATAAATCTTGACTTTTGCTACCGTGCTTGTTTGAAACATCACCATACATGTGCTTGTCTAACCTGTCAAGGTTTTGCAAACATAGTGACTGTGAAGATAGTGGGAGAGAGGGAAGGAGTCTCACTTGCGGCTTTCTCACATACACAATGGGGGAATACACACAAAGGTGGAGGCTAAAAATAGTTTTCCTCTTCTTAGTTGTGTAAGCCAAAAAGAACTCTAGTACAAAGAAATAGAAGAACCCTATATGTGGGTCTCAAACCAAACTCAGCTAGCTAAGGTGGCATACTAACTGAGTGACAAACTAGAGTACATAAGGATAGCTGTCATCTAGCTATTATTCGTGGGCAATGTACCAACCGCATCTGCAGCTAACAAGTCGGTGACATAAATGCACAACGGTCACCCTGGCATATCACAAGTGGAACTCGATATCTCAACACTCCCCCTTGAGCTCAATCCCAGTTCTTACACACCAAGCAGGTCTCTGAACTTGTGTAGCTTCTCTACGCCTAATGCCTTCGTGAATATGTCAGCTACCTGATCCTCTGTGCTGACATAAACTAGATCAATAAGACCTAGTAAAACCTTCTCCCGCACATAGTGATAATGCACCTCTATGTGCTTTGTTCTAGCATGATAGACTGGGTTATTTGCCAAGTGTATGCTGCTCATGTTTTCACAATAAATGACAACTGGCCTCATTTGTAGACTGATGCATATCATAGAGTAGCTTATGCAACCAAGCTACCTCACATGCAGCCATTGCTGCACCCCTGTACTGAGCCTTTTGCTCAACAAGGAAACTGTAGGCTGTTTCTTGCTGCTCCAAGTGACTGCAGCACTCCCAAAAGAAAACACATATCCAATGGTAGATCGTCTATCAAAAAATACTACTAGCCCAATCAGCATCAGTGTATCCATGCAACTGTATTTGAACCCCAACCTCATAAAATATTCCATACTGCAATGTGGACTTCACATACCTAAGTATGCATCTAGCCACATCCAAATGCGATTTCCTTGGAGCCTGCATAAACTGACTTACCAATCCAACAGCATAGCTCAAATCTGACCTGGTAATAGTCATATAAATCAAGCTTCCTACTATGTGTCTGTACATAGTAGGGTCTTCCAGAAGCTCACCTGCATCTGCGCTCAGCTTCACATTCTTCTCCAAAGGAACTGAAATGGGCTTACAGCCTATCATCCCATATTTGGATAGCATGTCCAATCCATACTACCTCTACAAGAGCCATATCCCACTTGGTGATCTAATCACCTCAATGCCCAAGAAATAACGTGGCTCTCCGAAATCCTTCATCTCAAACTTCTTCTTCAATAGCATTTTCACATGAAGGATATCTTCATCACTATCACCTGTGATGATCAAATCATCAACATAAATGACAAGCAGCATAATGCCTTTCTCTATTTTTCTCACATAAAGTGAGAAATCTGCCTTGGAAATATGAAAGCCAAAAGTGACAAGATACTATCCTATCTTGTTAGACCATGCTCTAGGTGCTTGCTTGAAGCCATACAAGGCTTTCTTCAACCTGTAAACAAACTCAGGATGAACTGCATGAACATAACCTGGTGGCTGCTCCATAAAGACCTCTTCTTGCAAATCACCATGCAAGAAGGCATTCTTTACATCCATCTGATGTAAAGACCATCCCTTTGATGCAGCCATAGCAATGACTGCTCTTATGGTTGCCATCCTTGCAACCGGATTGAATGTTTCTTCATAATCAATGCCATATGTCTGTGCATACCCCTTGACAACTAATCTTGCCTTGTATCTGTTCACAGAACCATCTACATTGTGCTTCACCTTATAAATCCACTTACAACCAATTGCATTCTTGTCTTTAGGCAAAGGCACCAATTCCCATGTAGCATTTGCTTCCAAGGCATCCATTTCTTCATCCATGGCTTTCTCCCATTTTTCTTTTCCCATGGCTTGCTCAAAAGAAATGGGTTCTGGATCCTCTATCACTTTGACCATATAGGCATAGTGAATGGCTGTAAATCCATCATATTTCAACCTATCTAGAGGATACCTAGCTCTACTAAACCTGCACAAAATAGGCTCACTTCTAGGAGCTCTCAAGACATCTGTGGTCTTCCTTACTCCAGGTGTAACAATAGAAGGAATACCCAACTCATCATCAATGCTCTGTTCTGAGCCACTAGATTCACCATCCACATAAGAGTGACCTGCATTCACATCAAACATGAGCTGATGTACCTTCTCTTTTCCTTTTTGTGATACCTACGTACCACTATCTGCATTGCTTTGAGGAGATTCTCCTGATCTCAATCTGCCTGTCCATGGTGAAGTATGTGAACCACTGCTAGAGGACCCTGCAGGTCCACTAATATTTTGTGATTGCTACTATGAATTCTGTGCAGCATTACATTTTGTGCATCTACATCATCAATCACATTTATTGGTTTATACTAGTTGCTCATCTCATCAAAAACAACATCTTTGCTCACTGTGAACTTACGAGTAGAAGGGTTATAGCATCTATACCCTTTCTGCTGCAAAGAATAACCAATAAAGATGCACTTCTCAGCTTTTGTATCCAACTTGGAACTCAACTCATCTGGCACATGAACATTGGCAATGCAACCAAAAATTTTCAAATGAGAAATATCTGGTTTCCTACCAGTATACATCTCCTCTGGCGTCATGCCATGTATTGCTACAGTGAGAGTCCTGCTCATTATGTAAACTGCTATAGCAATTGCTTCAGCCCAATAATAATATGATAGGGCTTTTTCATTTAGCATGGCCCGAGATACCTCTCCAATATGCCTGTTTTTCCTTTTTGCAAGTCCATTTTGCTATGGGGTATGACTGCATGAATATTGTTGCTTTATGCCATGCTCCTACAGGAACCTTGCAAACTCATTTGAGAGGTACTCTCCCACTCCATCTAACTTAGGCATTTTATTTACAGGCCTGTTTCTTTTTCAACCATAGCTTTAAAAGCTTTGAAGTGCCCAAACACTTCACTTTTCTTTTTCATAAAATACACCCAAACTTTTCTACTGTAGTCATCAATAAAAGTAAGAAAATAATGACAGCTTCCAATAGATGCAGCTTTAGTAGTCCACACATTAGAGTGGATTAATTCCAATGGCTTCTTACTCTCTTGAAATGCCTAAGAAATGGTTTCCTTGCCTGTTTTCCAAATTGACAGGCTTCACATACCTTATGCATTTCTGCAACCTTGAATTTAGGCAATCCTGCAATAATATTTTGGGCCTGCATTGATTTAAGTCACTGTACATTAACATGACCAATGTGTTTATGCCAGATATCAATATCTGCAACTACACTGGTCCCATGTGCAAACATTGCTGCACTCAATTTAGGCATGTCCGCATCCAATGTAAACATCCTGCCCTTCTTCTTTCCTTTTGCTATCAAGCAACCGTTATTTTTCATATCCTCAAGAAAGCATCCGTGAGGATTAAATCTGACCTGCAAGCCCTGCTCAACCATTTAACCAACAGAAACCAAGTTCTTGGTGATATTCGAGACATGAAATACATCAGACAGGTATTTCTTTTTCCCATCCTGCATAGACAAAGGAATTTTACCAATCTGCACAATAGGATGTGTAGTATCATCACCAGTCTCCACAAATCCTGGTTTTTCCATTTTCCTTGCATCGTGCATCCATTTTGCATGACCTGTCATGTGGTTTGATGCACATGAGTCAACATACCACACATCATTTCTTTCTTCTGCACTTGTCATAGAATTGGTCATGTGCTGCACCATAAATAGATGCTCATTTTTGTCATCACCCTGTCTACTAGAGGATGCATAGTTGCCTTCCTGCAATTTTCCGTTCATAATGATTCTGCTTTTTGTAGCATTCTTTAGCCATATGACCCATTTTACCACAATAGTAGCATTCAACATTGCTGTTTGCATTTTAACCTCTCTGCCATCCACCATGGCCTCTTTGGCTCCCCCTGCCTTCAGAGTTACCACGTCCTCCTCCATAGGACTGGTTTTCTTGAGTTTGCTACATATTTTGATTTCTACCATGGCCTCCAGATCGGCCTCCTCTACCTCTGCCTCTACCTCTTCAAGCATTTGAGTAGAAGACACTTTCTTTTGAAGTTCCTCTTGAAGAAGATGCACCACCATTTCTCTGCTCTTCAGAAATTAGAAGAGCAAACAACTCCTCAAAGTCAGGAAATTTTTCACAGACGGCAATGGATGTCCACAACTGTGCATAATCCTTTCCTAGACCATTCAAGGTCACAGAAACTAGATCATCATCTTCGACTGGCGACCCAATGGAAGTAAGCGCATCTGCAATTTTCTTCACCTTCATGTGGTAGTCATTGATGCTCATATTTTCTCTCTGCACATTGTGCAACTCCTGCTTGAGCTGCATTTTCTTGGCTTGAGTATTTGTGCTGTACATTTTTGCCAAAGTATCCCATGCCTCCTTTGGCATACTTGCATCCTGAATATGCATAATCATAAAATCCGAAATACTAATAGACACCCAATACATAACTTTTCTGGCTTTCTTATGCCAGGCTTTAAATGCCTGCATTTCCTGTTGATTGGGAACATTAGGAAGAACTGGTTCTACTTCATTTCCTGTAATGAACTCCTAATAGCCTTTTCCCATAAGGAAATTCGTCATTCTAAACTTCCATGCTTGGAAGTTGTTCTTGTCAAGCTTTTCAGTGACAATCTGTGAAAGAGAATCAGATGCCATTACAAAACACAGTGAAAAATTCCGTCACTGCAAAAAACACAGCTTCTGCCTCACACAGGCAAATCTGCAAAACTGATGAAAGTGGTATTTGACCACACAGTCACTTCCTAGTGACGATTTTGCATGAACAGGCAATAAGGATGATTTTGTAACTCCCAATATCTCTACGCATAGGCATATGATGCAATTTTTGCGACAAATTTTCACCGACCTGCGGAGAAGTGGTCACACAGCAAAAACAGCGCCTTTTTCTAAGTGCCTACGAAGAACTTCTGCCTTCGAAACAGGCCCCGAAATGGCCTCGAATCAGAAAAATAAAGTCACTAAGGGCTTTGCCCATTCCCGTAGCATATATTGCTCTCTTGCCACACTGCCAAGGGTGTCTCAATCTGAGACAGTGCACTCTTGCACTTCCGGCTATGCTACCTGCAGAGATTTTCTCCCAAACTCGAAAAAGGAAAGCAAAACTGGTCCTCTTACTAGGACACCGTGAACTTGGTATTGTGACATGAAGTTGGGGGTAATAAACTTCACGCACCTCTTCACTTCCTGCAGCATTCGAACTGACTACCAAAGATACTTATCATTGAGAATGAGACATTAGAAAGAAGCTTTTATGCCAAGATACCACACCATACTTTCCTCCCTTAGATGAGAATGAAGATGGTAACATCCCAAGTGATGTTGTAGTCAAGCATAGGGAGAAGGAAAGGATCAGCAGAGGCCATAATCTCAGCGAGCCAGTCTGCACCAAAGAGAAGAGCGATACGTTGTTGAAATAAGATCTTGCGGCTCAACATGACATGAACTGATATGTATCGAGGAGTTTGAAGGGGCTGATTAGGTCGGATGGGTAGATTCCGAGGAAACATTGCACCTCCTTCATAGACACCTTTATACTTAGCTCAAAACACTCTACAAACTATCATTAGACACAAAGGCCTATAACTTTCAGTAGAGACATGATATCAAAGATTTAAGTACACAAAGAGATGCGCCTTGAGATGATCTTCACGTTGATATAAGTTTCATTGAAAACAGACAGACGGTTGAAGAGATATGGACAGTTTACTGGAAGGGGGTAAAAACTGTCATGAAAACAGACTGTTAAACACAGAGACTCATAACTTTTTGCAGCAGTATCTAATTTAAGATCTGATCACATAGAAACATGCGCCTTGAAGAGAGCTTCGTGTTGATATAAATTTCATTGAAAACAGACAGATGATTAAAGAGATATGGACAGTTTACTAGAAGGGGGTAAAAACTATCATGAAAACAGACTGTCAAACACAGAGACTCATAACTTTTTGCAACAGTATTTAATTCAAGATCTGATCACATAGAAACATGCGCCTTGAAGAGAGCTTTGCGTTGATATAAATTTCATTACAATCAGACTATCGAGCAGAAAGTTATGAGCAAAACACTAACAGGGGGTCAAACTGTCATGAAAACTACTCTCCAGCCAGGCTAATTTCGCCTGAGCAGGATGCTCCCTCAAGACTCCACCTTCATCAACGATCCACCCCTCATAGATTTCGCTTAGAAGAGGGGAAGAAGTTTGCATAGTGGCTCGGGAAACAAATGGACCATGTGTGCACAGTGAGCAGCCGAATAGAAAGAACTTTTAAGGCTTTGAAAGAAAGAAAAGGGAAGAGACACTCAAGAGAGAGAGAGAGAGAACCTGAAGTGACCTTCATTACAAATGGAGTGAGAATCCACCTCAACACTACAAACACAAGGGAGAAGAAGAGGTTTCATACATACAAGAGGGAGCGGAAGCTCCAAGACTACTCATAGAGAGAGAATAAACTAGAGAGAGAAGGACTCAAGAGTCTACATAAGAGAATATCTACAAGAGGAAGAGAAGGCTCATGGAAGAGGCTTGGGGAGACTAGAACTACAGCAACATAAGGCCCAAGGGTGGAAGAGATTCTGCTGAACAAGGGAGAGGAGGGCTCCTTTTATAGAGATTTTGTTACCCTCCTTCACCCATTTACAATTGCTGCCTGTAGATTCCTTTCCCCATCAATCACATAAGCACATATGTCACCATCCATGTCCTTTTTGGCTACTCTTGCCATGTGTCCCATCAAAAGATGCTCAAGACTCTTAAAATATTGAGAAAGTCAAGAGTCTCCCCACACGGATCCCATAGGGACCCTCTCTTTTCCACATGTCCACATCCTCCTTATTTCACATAGGAGTTCTAGAAGGATTCCTCTTGACTTCACACTCCTCCACATGCCTTCCACACGCTTGGCATGTGGCCTCTCTTATATTATTGGAACACATGGACATGAGCCCACCTCTTTATATGACTCACTCTTCCTATTTTCTAAAAAACTCATAATATCCCATACACAAATAACTTTCACCCCATACCAAGGTATTTATAATTCATACCTATGGTATTTACAATGAGCCATTCCACTCATCCTCTCAATCCCATACAATATCATAGAAAATAGAAATAAGTGAGAGCCGCTAGGCTATCACTTGATATTACTCAAACTCTTATCAAACATAGAGAAAAACAATACCAATGCCAAATTAAAAATATCAATTTTTGGTGTCACATCTTTCCCCCCCAGCAGATCCTCTCTAGTATAGAGAGGGTCTACTGGCCCTCAAGGTGGTCGAGCATAGAAGAATTTAAGGCGATACTCATTGGTGCATCCGGGTATCACCATGCCATCAACATCCTCAAGCTAAAAGGTTCCATTCGTGAACTTCTTTTTGACTCGATATGGTCCCTCCCATCGGCCGATAAACTTTTTATCTAGCCGCTTGTCTAGACGGCTATCAAATCTCATTACCAAATCTCCTTTTGCAATATCTTTCTTCTTGCGTAATTTGGTGTCAAAACGGGCCTTGCACCTTCTTTGAGAAGATTCCAAGTTTTGTAAGGCCTGTAATCTGCATTCATCCAAGGCTTCTAGCTGTACCAAGCGTTGAGCATAGGCATCCTCCTGTCCTTCTATTCTTGCAACAGCTGTGCGAAGACTATGTATCTCCAATTCAATGGGTAAAATGGCTTCTATTCCATACACTAGATGGAATGGTGTAAACCCAATAGCTAGCTTGTGTGTGGTTCTATAAGCCCATAAAACCTCTGCCAAATGCCTATCCCAATGCCTTTTCTTGGTGTCAACAAGCTTTCCCATTGAATTGCACAACAATCCATTTGTTTTCTCAACCAAGCCATTACATTGGGGATAGTATGGCGTGGACATGCTATGATTTATCTTTAGCTTATGCACCACATCTTCAATTAGTTCATTTCTAAAAGAGGTTCCTCCATTAGTGAGAATTTCCAAAGGACAACCAAAGCGTGAACAAATTTGATCAAAGAGAAATTTTGCAACTATGCTTGCCTTGCTATTGACTGTGGCCTTGGCCTCTGCCCATCGAGTCGCATAATCTGTGGCCACCAATAAATAATGCTTGCCTTGAGATGAGCGAGGGAGTGGTCCCACAAAGTCCAACCCCCACCTCTCAAATGGTCCATATGCTGGAATAGGCTTCAAGGGCCCAGGAATCAACTATCGCCTTCCAAACTTTTGGCATACTTTACAACTTCGACGCCATTCATATACATCCTTATGGAGGCGTGGCCAAAAGTATCCTGCATTAAGAATTCTCCTAGCTGTGCTTGCTGAAGCAAAATGACCAGAGCATTCATGACACATTTCTAGGATTCTCCTAGTCTCCATGGGATGGACCACCCGACGGAGCACCTTATCTTTTCCCAATTTATAAAGAATGTCATCAACAATAGTATAGGGACAAGCCTTCCTTACCAATCTCTGCTTCTGTTGTGGAGTTAACACTTGAGGAAACATGCCTTCTTCCACATATTGCTGAACATCTTACAGTTCTGGCCATCCAGTGTCTACCAAAGAAACCACCTCCCGGTCTTGTACTACAATGGCTTGAGTAGCTAACTCATCTGCCCTTTGATTTTCTTTTCTGTTTATATGAACAAACTTGCAAAAATCAAACTGACTACATAGTGCCATAGCCTTTTGATTAAGCTCCTTCAAATGAGGACTTCTTTTCTGGTAATGCCCTTGCATTTGCTTTATAATAAGCTGAGAATCTCCTCTTACTTCCAATTCTTTAACTTGACTTTGAAGACAACCCTCCAAACCAAGAATCAAAGCATTATACTCAGCTGCATTGTTAGTTGTGATACCTGGAAGCTCTTGTCCTCTTGCCCATACCTCTTGACCTTCAGGATTCATCAAGACTATCCCCCTGGCTCCTTGTTGGCATGAAGGACTAAAAGCCCCATCAAAATACAAAACAAAAGCTGTTGGTGGTGTATCCCTTTCATCTTTAATGTTCTCCTTACATTTCTTTTCTTCTCCTAGATCCTACCGCCCTGTGAGCAAATCTGCCATAGTGGACCTAGTGGTATTTTCAGTGACAAAAGAGAAAGAAAACTCTTGAAGCTCTGACAACCATTTTGCAAATCTCCCCCCAGAATTAGGCTTGCGAACTAGATATGCTAATACAGACTGAGAGGTAAGGAAGAAAAATGGTCGAGGTAATAAATAGGAGCGAAACTTTCTGACGGAAAACACCAAAGAGAGAGCTTGCTGCTCCATTTCTTCATACCTTGTTTCCACATCTGTAAGCTGTCGGCTGGCATAATAGATGGGTTGCATTCTACCTGCCTCTCCTTTTTGTAGCAATACAGCACCAACCGAATGCAAAGATACACTTGGATTTACATAAAAGTCTTGAGACCAATCAGGGGGCTTCAATATTGGGCCCTTACTCATGGCCTCCTTAAGTTGCTGGAAAGACTCTTGTTGCTCCATACCCCATCAGAAAGAAACTCCTTTTCTTGTCAACAAGTTCATGGGATGCACTATCTCTATGAAATCATCACAAAAGCGTTGATAATACTTGCTCTTTCCTAGAATTCTGCGAACACCAGTGACACTCTCAGGACTTGGCAATGCCATGATTGCTTGAACCTTGTCAGGATCCATTTACAGGCCTTCTTGAGACACAATATGCCCCAACAAGTCTACTTTTGTTTGAGCCAAATGACACTTGCTAGGATTTAGACACCCTTTTGCTTCATCAATCCTAGATAAGGCCATCTTTAACTTCTCCATGTGATCTATGTGCCGAGAATAAATGCAAAAATCATCCAAAAACACCCATATGAACTTTCCCAAGTAAGGTTCCAGGACTTGACTCATGAACCTTTGAAATGTCGTTGGTGCATTGGTCAACCCAAAAGGCATCACTCTGTAAGCAAAAACTCCCCAAGGTGTGACAAATGATGTTTTCTTTTGATCTTCCTCCCGAATACGAATTTGAAAGTACCCAGAATACCCATCACATACAGAATACATCTCATGCCCTGCTACTTGGTCTAGTATTTCATCTTGAAATGGCAAAGGAAAATGATCCCTCTTAGTGCATGCATTCAAAGGACGAAAGTCCACACAAACTTGCCACTTATTTCCTTTCTTTGGTGTGACAACTACAGGAGATATCCATTCTGAATCATCAACAGGAAAGATGAATCCCACCTCAAGTAGTTGTGTTACCTCTTTCTTTAGTGCCTCAGCTTGGATCACCCCCAATCGCCTTAAACGTTGCACAACTGGCTTGCTTTCTGGCTTCAACTCCACAAGAGAGACTGGCCGAACCTGTGAATAGCTTGTTGTAAAGAGACATGGAAAATCATCTAGCATATCTAAGTACTGGAGTTTCTCACTACCTGATAGAGAATCACCAAGAAGCTCTTCATTGCATTGGCGTCGTTTAATGTGCTCCACATCCTCCACATGAAGTGTCTCTACAGGATCTTCTTGCACCACCACCTTGTTCCTTCTTGACTCATCCCGATCAGCACCAAGACAAAGACCAAAGGCCACTCCTTCCACCTCACCCTCTGAGTTGGACTCCTCGGAGCTACACCCTGTCTCTTCTTCTTCATCGGTTAAGTTGAACTCTCTGATGTTGAAGACTCCTCCTTGACAACTTCCTTTTTGCAGCTTTTGATGTTGTAGCACACCTTCTTATCATTTCCCTGCAAAATCAATTCTCCAGTATCCCACTTTTGAACAGCCTTCACCTTGCGTAGCCAAGGCCTTCCCAAAATCAATGGATAGGCACGTGCATCTGGCTTGGTATAGATCACCTGAAAAGTAGTCGGCACAGAAATTCCACATACATCCACTTCTAGATTCTTCACAACTCCCAAGGTCTTAACCCTAGTGTTGTCAGCCACTTTGATGCGATAAGGAGAGGTAGTACTAGAGTATTTTAAATCAGCATCTATCATGGTCTTCTCACTCATGACATTAATCGATGCACCTCCATCAATGTACACATTAGAAATCACTTGACCATCAATGATCACATCAACCACAGGTACATCATCACCAACATCTATATCTACCTTTTGAACAATAGGATTGGCACTTTTCTTCTTTTTCTTCTTTGACACCCTTGTGCTTGCTAGTTTTCCCCATTCCTTCCATAGTTTTGGAGACAAAGCAAGTAATTGACCAAAGGTGATATGAGCTTTCTTTTCTTTAAGGTCGGACAACAAGTCATAGCTTTGAATTCCTTGTCCTAAAGGAAAGTCTGACTGGCTAATTCTCCTTCTAGATGCCTTCTTTTTCTTACTATGGTGTTCCTCTTCCTGATGTTCCTCATCTACTTCTTCCTTGCTTTCTTCTTCTTCTTTTGGTTTACCACGCCCCCGTTTAGCCATCATTACCTCTCTTTCCTCATCCCCTAAAGAAGCTTTCAACAAGGATACTTGTTTTTCTTCTTTCTTTCTCAATCTAGGACACTTGGGGCGATAGTGACCTTTTTCATTACATTCATAGCAAGTGACCCCACTCCTATCTCGAGGCCTATCTTCACTCTTTGGTGCTCTAGGTTGTCGTGCATTAACCAAATGCAATTTCAAATCAGCAAACTCTGCCATCAATTGGGAGATATTATGATCTAACTTAGAGGACTTTGGTACCTGAGGAGTGCTCATTACCTCCACCTTAGAAGTTGAAGCTGTTGAAGACACAAAAGAGGATTCGATCTTTAGAGAAGCTTCTTTCTTTGTTGCAATGCGAAGCGCCTCCACATATGTTGTTGGATCTTTACTCATTACTTTTGAGCGAAGACGAGGCTCCAAAGACATAACAAATTTGCTCATCTTTAAGTGCTCCATCCCTGAGAGACTTTGAGGGGCCGATGATGCAGATGCCACAGCTCGCAAAGCTGCCCTTTCATACTTTGTCCATAAAGTTTCATATCGGATTGCCAACGCAGAGACCAACTCACCCTCTCCTTGACAGAATCGGTCCAACTGCAACATCAAAGCATTTGGCGACTCCACTGCCCCAAATCTCTGCTTCATTGCTGCCACCACTTGGTCCCAGTCCTCCTTGGTAGAGTCCGGCAAGGTCTAATGCCAACTCAAGGCTACACCTTCAAGAAAATCAGGCAAAATCTCCGCCCGATCCTTCATGGACCATCCAGAAAGCCGGCATCCTTGAACAAAATCCCGAAGATAAGACTCCGGGTCTTCCCCTTGGGTCCCTCAAAACACTAGAATCTTCACCATGATGAAACACAAAAAGGAAACACCAAGATCCAAATAATATCCCAAACAAGATCCGAACAAGATCCCACAGAGCCTTAGTATACCAAGACTAACTTATTATTCATAACCACTTGTTGAAAACCTTCCACAATGTGATCCTCAACAAAATCTTCAAAAATAAGTGACCAACCAACACCATGAAAACATTGCGTATACATGCATTCTAGAATCACCCTTCTCACAATAGGAAGTGCACATAAAAGCTTCAAGATATTGTAATCTTCATCATTTGCATAGCAAAAGAAGTTGAAAGCATTAAGAACACCACTCCACTGTTATAGTCAAAAACTACCCAAAGACTCAACTCTTCTTCACACCAAGCTGCCAGTGCATGGAACAATCCCCAATTTATCATTGTGCCTGCTGCCGGCATTGTCGATTCACTAACATATTCAACAATGCAAACATAAAGGATATGATCATGGTGACTGTGCGAATAGCTTGAGCATCACCTTCATAATCTTCAAGTTCTCTTAAACGGGTTACAATCTCTTCTAACGGAGTTCTTCCAGGCATCTTCTTTATCTCATACAAACACATGCCTCTTCTAGGCATAACATGCAATCAAGTACACCCAAGACCGTTTAGTAAGGTGGGATGAATCCAATACCAAACGTACCCGGTGTCTCCACCAAAAGATGTGACATGAAGTTGGGGGTAATAAACTTCACGCACCTCTTCACTTCTTGCAGCATTCGAACTGACTGCCAAAGATACTTATCATTGAGAATGAGACATTAGAAAGAAGCTTTTATGCCAAGATACCACACCATACTTTCCTCCCTTAGATGAGAATGAAGATGGTAACATCCCAAGTGATGTTGTAGTCAAGCATAGGGAGAAGGAAAGGATGAGCAGAGGCCATAATCTCAGCGAGCCGGTCTGCACCAAAGAGAAGAGCGATACGTTGTTGAAAGAAGATCTTGCGGCTCAACATGACATGAACTGATATGTATCGAGGAGTTTGAAGGGGCTGATTAGGTCGGATGGGTAGATTCTGAGGAAACATTGCACCTTCTTCATAGACACCTTTATATTTAGCTCAAAACACTCTATAAACTATCATTAGACACAAAGGCCTATAACTTTCAGTAGAGACATGATACCAAAGATTCAAGTACACAAAAGAGATGCATCTTGAGATGGCCTTCGCACTGATATAAGTTTCATTGAAAACAGACAGACGGTTGAAGAGTTATGGACAGTTTACTGGAAGGGGGTAAAAACTGTCATGAAAACAGACTGTCAAACACAAAGACTCATAACTTTTTGCAGCAGTATCTGATTCAAGATCTGATCACATACAAACATGCGCCTTGAAGAGAGCTTCGTGCTGATATAAATTTTATTGAAAACAGACAGACGATTGAAGAGATATGGATAGTTTACTGGAAGGGGGTAAAAACTGTCATGAAAACAGACTGTCAAACACAGAGACTCATAACTTTTTGCAACAGTATTTGATTCAAGATCTGATCACATAGAAACATGCGGCTTGAAGAGAGCTTCACGCTGATATAAATTTCATCACAATCGGACTATCGAGCAGAAAGTTATGAGCAAAACACTAACAGGGGGTCAAACTATCATGAAAACTACCCTCTAGCCAGGCTAATTTCGCCTGAGCAGGATGCTCCCTCAAGACTCCACCTTCATCAATGATCGACCCCTCATAGATTTCGCCTAGAAGAGGGGAAGAAATTTGCATAGTGGCTCGGGAAACAAATGGACCATGTGTGCACAGTGAGCAGCCGAATAGAAAGAACTTTTAAGGCTTTGAAAGAAAGAAAAGGGAAGAGACACTCAAGAGAGAGAGAGAGAGAACCTGAAGTGACCTTCATTACAAATGGAGTGAGAATCCACCTCAACACTACAAACACAAGGGAGAAGAAGAGGTTTCATACATACAAGAGGGAGCGGAAGCTCCAAGACTACTCATAGAGAGAGAATAAACTAGAGAGAGAAGGACTCAAGAGTCTACATAAGAGAATATCTACAAGAGGAAGAGAAGGCTCATGGAAGAGGCTTGGGGAGACTAGAACTACAGCAACATAAGGCCCAAGGGTGGAAGAGATTTTGATGAACAAGGGAGAGGAGGGCTCCTTTTATAGAGATTTTGTTACCCTCCTTCACCCATTTACAATTACTGCCTGTAGATTCCTTTCCCCATCAATCACATAAGCACGTATGTCACCATCCATGTCCTTTTTGGCTACTCTTGCCATGTGTCCCATCAAAAGATGCTCAAGACTCTTAAGATATATAGAAAGTCAAGAGTCTCCCCACATGGAGCCCATAGGGACCCTCTCTTTTCCACATGTCCACATCCTCCTTATTCCACATAGGAGTTCTAGAAGGATTCCTATTGACTTCACACTCCTCCACATGCCTTCCACATGCTTGGCATGTGGCCTCTCTTATATTATTGGAACACATGGACATGAGCCCACCTCTTTATATGACTCACTCTTCCTATTTTCTAAAAAACTCATAATATCCCATACACAAATAACTCTCACCCCATACCAAGGTATTTATAATTCATACCTATGGTATTTACAATGAGCCATTCCACTCATCCTCTCAATCCCATACAATATCATAGAAAATAGAAATAAGTGAGAGCCGCTAGGCTATCACTTGATACTCAAACTCTTATCAAACATAGAGAAAAACAATACCAATGCCAAATTAAAAATATCAATTTTTGGCGTCACAGTATGCTTTCTTCAGCTCCTTACCACGAACTAGGCTCTGATACCATGTGAAGATAGTGGGAGAGAGGGAAGGAGTCTCACTTGCCGCTTTCTCACATACCCAATGGGGGAATACACACAAAGGTGGAGGCTGAAAACAGTTTTCCTCTTCTTAGTTGTGTAAGCCAAAAAGAACTCTAGTACAAAGAAATAGAAGAACCCTATATGTGGGTCTTAAACGAAACTCAGCTAACTAAGGTGGCAAACTAACTAAGCCACGAACTAGAGTACATAAGGATAGCTATCATCCAGCTATTATTCGTGGGCAGTGTACCAACTGCATCTGTAGCTAACAAGTCGGTGACATAAATGCACAATGGTCACCCTGGCATATCACAAGTGGAGCTCAATATCTCAACGGTGACAACAAACCAATAGTGAAATTAGGGTCATTTTTTCAATATTGTAAAGAGTTCCATATGCCAATTTCCCATGTCCATGAGTGACCATCCCAGTTAAGGCTACAAGAAAATGCAGGATACAATTCAATGATTTTGGTATAGGTTGTAGCCTTGGTATGCAAGTCTTCATTTGATCCATCTTGTCATGAAGGATGCAAAGATTCTGCTTTGGGTCCAACTTTGAAGACAACCTCCATGCATAATATAGGCTTTTGCAAGACATTTGCTGCAAACTGTGTGCTCGTCTCTTTAGTAACAACCGTTTCCTCTCACTTTCTATCTTTGTTCTTTCTAGCTTCATTTTAAGTTCAGAGCAAGTGTCGCACTTGGAGAATGTGCTTGTCTTTGATAAACTAACTTGTTTGAATACAGTTCTCCATAATTTGCTGAATGTTGACCTTGACAAAGGCTTGTAATTTAGCCTTTCCATTGTTTTGTTGACTTCTCAACAAATATCCACTTGCTTGTATATGGACGGGATGACCATTTGTGTCTCATGTTCCATTGTCATCACGGTACGACTTTTATGGGGCATTTTATATGCATTATACTCAATAAACAATTGAATCACATCTTTTTCAACCTCCACATGCCTCATTCTATTTCGTATTTTCTCCTTATTTCCATGCATAGCATTTTGCACTTCAAGATCATATTGATTCTTATACCTATAGAAGGTTGTCTTTGGAATTCCTTGTATTGTGTACCAAGTCTTGCAACAAACATTCATGTTTCCTATGAAGAATGTTAATCCACTTGTATGGCCCTCAACCCTCTTGGATGTTTGTAGGTTGTTGTCAATGTGATTCACGCAATCAGCAAAACATTGAGCCCAATATTCTTATCGCACATTCAAAACCATTTCTTGATCAGCAACTTGACAGCAACGTCCTTTACAACAATCAATAGTTGCAACCCTTTGGATAGCCCTGGGGGGAGGACGAGCACTTTTCAAACAAAATCGTCCGAGCATCTGAGCGAAGGAAAAAGAAAGCTTCCAACTATGCAAAAATATGGCAAAAATGGATTAGAAAAAAACATAGTTTCACTTAGAAATATGCAAAGTATTATATCAATGCATATTTTATACAAAAATCTTTACATGAATCTTTAGGAATGGTGAGAACATAATGGGATGGCTTTTGAAGAAACCCACATGTAGAGTAGGCTTCTCTATAAAAATTCCCTTATGATCCTTCTTATAACTTTTACTTAATAGGGGGTGACATTGAAAAACCTCTCTCAACCTATCTTCATGAAAGGGTTTCTTCAAGGAAAACTCATTGAAGCAAGCCATCCAGCTAGTTTCACTAGTGAAACCCCTTTGAAGTAGGTCTTCCAAGGTAGTTTCGCTGGCGAAACTACCTTAGATAGCACTTTTAAAAGTGACATAACTTTCACATTCAATATCCAAATATAGTCATTCAACCACTCAAATTGATCAAAACACCCCATTTGAGCACATTTATGGGGTTATATTTTGAAAAATCCTGCATATATAGTATTTAATATTACATGTATTTTATGAGAGTGATATATAAGACCAAATTAATACTTATTTATAGTAATTTAAACTTCTTTAGAAACATGTCCATAAATATCTTGTTATTTATGCTATAAAAACACTAGAAAGATATTGCCATACGATATAAATGTGTTCATAAGTAATTAAATATGTATAGTATTATTACATTGAGAGTGATTATGAGGGATGTTTCTTAAAGGAATTAATTTTCAACACATTTTTAAGGTAATAACAGGGGTACAAAGGGATGTCTATAAATAAGAAAATTATGTTGTGTAAAAATGAATGACTAGTCTCAATATTTTTATGATAAAGGGATCTACTTTTAGTGAAAATAAAAGTGTAAAAACCATGTTTCCTAAAGAAATACTTTTTTGTTAAATCTCTTGAGAAACATGCTCAGATAAACCTGCTCATAGGTTTTTGCTCGTAAAATTGATGCATCCGACATGGGGGTAGTCTTCATGGCCAACCATGTTTCACTTTCATTCTTTTTCTTCTTTTTCCTATTTATCATCTTATATGGACTTTTCTTTTTGAGATGTTTGATGTTTGCCCCATGTAAGTCATCGTCAGTAGAAAGGAAAAACTGTGCAATATTGTCCTCATTTTCAGAAGTTTCTCTTAGTAGAGCAACCTACTCCCATCCTCGAATGCGAGTTGTTTAATTGGCCATTTTAGCGACTTCACCTGAAGACAATTCTCTATAGACTAATTACTAGCACCATCTTGCATAATCACTTGATAAGTGGCTTGATCATCCCCTAACTCTTTAGAATCAATTGCTTCATATGGATGCACAAGAAGTATGTGACACTTCCCTAACTTTGTTTCCAAATGTTGTGACCATAAGAATCCTTTTCTCCCCACCCAATCATCTCTACTTTCCATTTGTCTTTCCTCTAGTATCATGTTACAAGCCTGTCCTTGCATAGGTCCTTAAAACAAGAAAAATGATAAAAACATCAGTCATTGAAGCTAACCACTTGTGATAAGAAACAATTTATACATAATCCAATCCTTTATAATGAGAGTATGTGCATGCCCACAAACCTAAAGTTTGTGTCACAACATTTGGTATATGTGTGCTAGTGCTCGAGGTTGCCTCTGATAAGGGTTGCATTACATTAGAGTGCCGATGCACAATACAACCAAGTGCCTCTTTGACATAAAATGCACCCATGTTAGGGTATGGAAGCTCAACATGAAAAGTTGTACAGCAGACATCAATAGAAACTAATATCACCCCATTCCCTAATGGTTGGAAGTGGCAAGAATCATTTGGATTGACTGATTAAAATTGTCCCTTCTCCTACCTTCAATCCATCCTTTAGTAGAACAACTTTGCATTCTGGCTCATATTGTGCCATGCCTATAATTGATGATATGCAAATTTAGATAACTGTTACTTTTTAAAACTCTCTCTCTCTCTCTCTCTCTCTCTCTCTCTCTCCCCCTCTCGGGCTCAAGTTCTAAGGGGGGAGGGGTCCCTCATTACTTACTAGAACATGTTAAGAGTTTTCAAATCATCCTTAGATCAGTTTACAATCCATGGCATGTGTGTGTTTATGTCGGGTTATTAGGGGTTGTGCTCTAGTTGTGTGCCTTTTTGAGTGACCTTCACAATGGATTTCAATGAAAATTGACCTTGGGCCAATTTGAGCATGTGGATTTTCATACACACACACAAACACATTCATAATACGTTTTGAGTTTCCAATATTTGATCCATTTGTTGTTCTCTCATGCACACACAAACACATTGAGAATACGTTGTAAGTTTCCGAATCAACCTTAGGTCGATTTGCACTTCATGGATATTGGTGATCACACACACACACACACACACACACACACACACACACACACCTACTTTATTGCACATTACACAAACACATAAACACATAGTAAGACACCCTCCACACACCGAAAATTAACCTTGGATTGATTTGACAAATGATGGTTGCATAGGGTGTTAAACACAATGTCTAGGCTTTACAAAACGACCCAAGGTCAATTTGGAACTTAAGAAGTAGGATGTTGACACAATGGTCATGCTTTGCAAATTGACCTTGGTGTTCACTCACACACACACACAAACACATTCAAAAAGTTTTTGAGTTTCCAAAAGGACCTTAGGTCGATTTGTACTTCAAGGATATTAGTGATCACTCATACACACAGACATGCCACACAAATAGGTCCTTGCACATTGAAAAAGAGACTGAGTCTACTGCTAAAGCATTACACACTACAAAAGAAGTAGAGACTCAGTGTACACCTAGAGCACCACAGCCTCCACTGGAGCATCAGAAGAGTTGCCACAGCCTCCACTTGCATTTAAGGAAGAGGATATTGAATCTATTTCGAAAGCACTACACACTACAGAGAAGAAGTATACACTATAGAAGAAGTAGAGACTTGGTGTACACCTAGAGCACCACAACCTCCACTGGAAGCATCAAAAGAGTTGCCACAACCTCCACTAGAAGCATCAAAAGAGCATGTATGATGTTGTTTTTGTATATATGCATGAGGAGCATATTCTCATGATGTTGTTTATTCCATGAGTATTATGGTTGACATTTATTTGATGCAATGTATTGAATCATGATGTTGTTTTTGTTGATTATACACCAATTTATGATTTATTACTTAAGTGGTATTTAGTCATGATATTTTATATATTTACTTCATGCACATAATTTTATGATATGAATGTGTGATGATGTGATTATTTGGAAATATAACCTTGTGTGATGAGAATTTTGATATGAATATGTGATGATGTGATTATTTGGAAATAAATGTGTGATGATGAGAACATAATAATTATTTGTAATATTTCACTTCAAAGTATCAATTTCCAATGCTCCACTCAATTAAAGTACATCATTCCCAATACTCTACAAGATTTTATTCCAAACCTTGCATTACACACTATTGGTTAAAGTGTCAGTTGGACTGTCTCCACTCACTTAAAGTAGAGCATTCCCAATGCTTCACTCACTTTATTCCAACCCTTATCCTTATCATAGCGAACACATCGTGCGTTAGTGAACTTGTATTCTTCCATCCTAGTCCTTCCACAAACACTCTCTTATTTCTTACATCCTAGTCCTTCTTATTAACTTGTATTCTTCTTTCACTTTATGTCATTGTCTATTCCCTCACTTTCTATCACTCTTGAAGGAGGGGCGGCTCACTGTGCATCCCTCACTATCGCTCCCTCACTCTCCTTCTCTCACTTTCCCTCTAAGAGAATGGCCAGTTACTACATGACTTCATTTATTAAACTCAAATTCTATCTTAGATCCATTTTGTATGGACCCATGAAGGGAAAATAATTCGAGGAGGATATGTTACGCACATGGCTGCTTGATTTGAACTCAGCAGAAGAGGTGAATATCCCTAGCTTTCTTTTTTGCTTCTTTTAATCACGTACTTCTTATGCTAACGAGCTGAATTTTCATACAGGATATGGCGATGGCTAGAAGTTGTGTTGAAAAAAATGGTGAAGATGAGGAAATCCAAGAGTGAAAAGAGGAGTTGTTGAATGCTTACAAGTCAGTGGAAGATTCAAAACAAGTTGTGAGGAGAGTCTGTGAGGAGATTTGCGATGCCAGCCCTGGTTGTGCATGGCCTGCGGCTTTAAAGTTTGCTTTTTTTCATGAAGCCAATGCCATAGTAGGCACTTTCGAGGACATATGCTCTATCTAATGGCATAATAGTCAAGTGATGGAAATTTCATTCCATTAGAGACTTATGTGTTTTTTAAAGTTGTAATAGACAAGAAATGGAACTACAGTTCCACAAAGACTTTTCATTTCTCTAATGTAATAGAGAAGGGGTCAAAATATACTTCACTCTCTCTTACACAGACTCTCTCTCTCTCTCTCTCTCTCTCTCTCTCTCTCTCTCTCTCTCTCTTTCTCTCTCTCTCCCAACCCTCCATATCGCTTTCTTTTGTACACTCTCTCCTCTCTCAAACTCCACCCTCCCTATCTCTCTCTCTCACTCCAGCTCTTTTTTCTGCCACCCCCCCTTCCATCCGAGTCCTTCTCAGTAACTTGTGTTCTTCTATCCTAGTCCTTCCACAAACACTCTCTTCTTTCTTCCATTTTAGTGCTTCTCATTAACTTGTATTCTTCCATTCTAGTCCTTCCACAAACACTCTCTTCCTTCTTCCATCCTAGTCCATCTCTCTTTCTTTATCATCTCCCCACCCATGGATGTCCTTGGCATCATCGAAGACGTGGAGTCCAGAATTAATAGTCTTAAGGAATGGATTGTCGACCAAGGAGCACAGAGAGAGGCTAGAATTCGACAAGGCTCTCCATTGACATGGATGGAGAGAGGAATTTGATGAATAGAGGCACGCAGAGAGGGAGGAGACTCTCAAGATAGTAGAGAGTGAAAGACTTTTAAGACATATTATAAAAGCAAGACAAGATCCCTTAGACTTTGTAAGTAACCTTTGTTATCGCAGCTCTCGTCATGGGAGATTTGATGCGGATGATGAGAGAACAATAAGAGCCTCATAGAGAAATTATAAAGAAACAATCTGTGACTGCTTAAATTTCTTCCTTGCATGTAATTATGTTGAGGATACAGATGTGGAGGTAGTGGAAGATTGGGTTATTGAGAAGATAAGAGAGACCAATGATGAGATCTTCTAGACTTTGTGTAGTGGAAGATTGGGTTATTGAGAAGGTAAGAGAGACCAATGATGAGATCTTCTAGACTTTGGGTTATTGAGAAGATAAGAGAGACCAAGATGATATCTTCTAGGGTTGAGCTAATGTAAGGTGTTTTTTGACACCATATGGCTTTGAGTTATATGATCTACTTCTTGTACGAATGTGATGTGCTATTTTTCAAATGTACTCTAGTTTTAATAACATGTCACGTCATTATTTCTAATTTGATTTTTTAAAATCTTACTTTTTGTCTCTTTTAACAATGTGATGTCCTCTTTTTTTAATGTATTCTAGTTTTAATAACATGTCATGTCATTTTTTCTAATTTGATTTTTTAAAATCTTCCTTTTTGGCTCAATGTTTTGTTTAATAAGAGCCTCTTTTTTTTAAATGTTTTATAAAAAATTATTACACAAAACAAATTTGGACAGTGCACCAGTACAAAATTAATAAAATAGACACAATGGACAATGCTATGCAAATCGACCCTAGGTTGATTTGAGATGTTGTAGCAAAGGGTGTTGAACACAATGGACATGCTATGCAAATCAACCGTAGGTTGATTTGATGATCACTCATACACATAAACATTTTGAGAGTTTACTCAGACACACATATACACACACACATTGCAAATCGACCTTGGGTCAATTTGAGAATCTTGTTTACTTAGATGATCACCTTGGGTCGATTTGATGATCACTCACCCACACAAACATGAATGGCATACCTACACACAATACAAAGACACTGATTTGTTCACTTCAAGGGTGTTTTTTATGATTCACACATACATACAATACATTATAATCTATTACACAAACACAAGATTGTTCAAAAATACCCATGCACGCTGCAAATCAACCTTGGGTTGATTTGAGAAGCTTGTTTATCACAATTTCTAGGCTCATCAAATCGACCTGGGGTTGATTCAATGAGCACATATGCACATCTACTTAGATGATCACTCATGCACACACACGTACACACATGTTCTAAGACATACTAAAACATGCTTCAAATTGACCTTGGGTCGATTTAAGAAATGCTAGAATATGGTGTTGAACACAATGCAAATTGAACCTAGGTTGATTAGATGATGATTCAAACATTTAAAAACATGTTGAGATCTTTTAATATGATCACACACAATCACATGTGGCACACTCATAAACAATGCAAATTGACGAGAAATTGACCTAAGGTCATTTGCACTTTATGATTGTTGGTGATCATTTGCATACATACAAATATACTTTCTAAGATAAATATATTCTAAAAAATTCTCCACACACTCCAAACATATCTATGTAGATGATCACTCATACACATACACAAACATATTCCAAGACACACCCATGCACACTTCTAATGGATTTGGGGTCGAGTTGATTGGATGACCAAAGACATTTAGAACATGCTTGGGTCAATTTAAGAAGTGATATACAAACACAAAAACATTGTAACATAGACACACACATTCCTAGTCATTATATGTGTTGATAGTTGTAACAATCTATGGATTACATGCTCCACGTATATTTTCAGATATTGCAATCAATTTTCTTCTTTGTTATGTTGTTCTGTATTGCATGGATTGATGTATCATGTATCTATGCTTGATGTAATTAAACTTCAGTAGCGGTAATGGGACAATGACAAAGAGAGCCGATGTGGCTTTCATATAGGTCAGTTGAAGAAATCATTCGCTGAACAATTTTATGAAGATTTACTATATAATTTACAATTTGAAAACAGTCCACGAGCAATGAAGTTGGTACAGTGTTGGCGCGGGAATTTGCTGCATCTACTCATGGAGTAGATGTGGTTTGGGATGACTTTGCCCAACATAGAGATGTGAATCTATGCTCGACTAGCTTGGACATCACATGTATCAAGCACAAACGTGATGTAGGCACGTCTACAACAAAACAGAAGCTTGTAAGTTTACAGGATCAATGAAAGTTTAGCGTGGAGCAAGAAGGTGTACTGCATGAGTGGAAGGGTATAGTGTCAAAGGAGAATGCAAGATTGCATGAAGATTTTGAGGCTGCTACTACAACTTAGGGCGAAGCCCTCACAAAAGTTGAATCAATTGTACATACACTTAGCTGGGTGTGTAGTAAAGGAGACAATTTATTACATGGTAGTGTATTGTAGGACGAGTTCTTGAAGGATGTAGCAAAACTTGAAGTAGAACTAGATGCATCAAAAGTAATATTTGAATCAGCAAAAAGGCAGTGAATCAGCATTGGAGAGCACTACCAAGCAAGCTTAAGGTTTTTGAGCAACGTGTTGCATCTAATTGAGAAGCTCCCAAGTCAGGGTTCCGGAGTGTTGAACCTAGCACCAACTCACCATCCCACAGGCCTTGCAGCAGCAATGACTATGAACGTGAATATTGAATGGTGAGATTCTTAACTTCCATGTACAAATCGACGTTTAGTTTTTAGAGTTGGGTCCTCTTACAAGTAGTGTGTACTTACCCTTTCAATAAATGTGCATGTCTATTTTCTGTGGGCTTGGATTTTCTCAAGAAACTATTAATGTGATTTTTACACCACGCTTGCACACATACCACATCATGTGTGTAGCATTTCATTTTTCTGAGAACTTGCAATATATTCATCCATCCTACAATGTATTGGTGTCAAATGCATGGTTGACTGCCATGGGCTTTGACAAAGTAGGTATATTTCTTCACTCTTTTTTTCTTATTAATTTTACTCAATAGAGTAATATAATATTGTACATGCTGAACATTTGAAGTCAGTTATTTAGTACTAAATAGTACTATTTATGTGATTTAGCAATATTTAGGATTTGGAACTATTTGGAATTATGCAATGTTTAACATTTTGCACTATCTAGACTTTAGTACTATTTAGCACTATTTAGTATTTAGTAGTATTCAGTACTATTTAGCATTCAGTAGTACTATTTATCTTTTAGTACTCTTTTTCACTATCTAGCACTGCTAGTACTGTGTGTTTCAGCACTATTTAGCATTTAACACTATTTGGCATTTAGTAGTATTTGTCATTTAGTACTATTCAGCACTATTTAGCATCAGGTACTATTTAGCATTTAGGATTGTTCAACATTTAGTAATATTAGCAGTACCTAGGATTTAGTACTAAAAGCATAAGCATTTAGTACTATTTGGCACTATCTAGCACTGCTAGTACAATTGTGTTTTAGCACTATCTAGCACTGCTAGTATTGTGTATTTAGTACTAAAGGATAGCTAAAAAGGCTAAATACTACTAAGCATTTATTAGTAGCACTTAGCACTTAGTATTGTTTAGTACCAATCACATCTAGACTCCAACACAACCAATGGAAATATGGCCCTTGAGGGGTCCCCTTTAGGGGCAAGGGCTATGTTGGAATATGTCCCTTGTCCCTAAATGGGACCCCTCAAGGGCCATATTTCCTTCAAGTTGAAATACTACTATTTTTATTATTATTGTCTATCTTTAAATAATCTATTTGCCTTTTGAAATCAGTTTCAAATAATTATTCTTTTCCTTACACAAAAAGGTAAAGACGCTAAAATACCATGTCCAAAAAAGTTGAAGATTGGTACAAAGCAAGCTGAAGCTATTGAAAATGAGAAATGAGAAACTCCTAACATTTCAAATGTGTTCATAGACACCAAGAAAGAACAATAGGTAGAGGGGCATGCCTCGTGTGGAAAAGAAGACAATGGACAACTATTCGATGGAAATCATTTTGGAAGATAACTCCTTGGAGGATGTTGGGGATCAAGAATATGATGAGGATGAAATGTTGGACAAAGTAAAAAAGCAGCAGGTAGTGGCACAGGGGAACCTGAAAGTTGCAGAGTAGAGAGGTAGGACTATTTTTTTTTCCTATGTGACCAAAAGAGGGTATTTATTTTTATAAGTTCATGTTTTATCTATTTCATTTGTTTTATAGATTGCATCTATTCATGTGTTATATATTGTTCAGCAGATGAAAGTTTGCTAGTTAAGGAACCTCTTACTAAGATGAAGCGCCACATATAACACAAGAAATCTACTGTGCGGTCATTGTATAGAAGCAAGAATATAGAGAAAAAGGAGGGTATGTATTTTTTTGTGAAGATGAACATTTACACTCTTTTGTGTACAACACAAACACATTTCTAATTTGACTTAATTTCTTTGTAGACAATCTAACTGGAGACATCGAAGATGATCAGCACTTGGATGAAGATGATCTATTGAACTTGGATAAAGAAAATCTGTAGCAACCGTGCAGGATTATAGAGAAAGAAATAGCAAGATTGGACATGCAGGACCTGTTGGGAAACCACAACAAGGATGAAGACATAGGTGGCAGTGGGGAGTTGACTGGAAAGAACAGCAAGGGTGAACACACAGATAGTGGTGAAAAGCTTGACACAGATAGTAGTGAGAGAGTCATTGAGGCAGCTAAGATTATATCAGGGCTAAAGCCTAAACTACCTGACAGCTCTGATGGAGAGCCAATGGAGGATGACACAGTACTAGGTAGCCTTCTCCCTACGGGGACAAAGAGGAAATTTAGTCATAGTTACTAAGTCGCATTTGATTGTTCCTAGCAAATGCCCAACCTCAAATGTTAGGACCAGATCGTCTATGAAATGACATTATATGAGAGCTAGTCTCACAAGTTTTAAATGAAACTCTTTTTGAAATTCGTCTTCATGTTTTTTGAATGAAATTATTTTTGAAATTTATCTTCCTTGTTTTTTTAATGAAATTCTTTTTGCAATTTATCTTTTGTGATATTTTGCAATTCATCAACTCAAGTATGATGGATTTGTATATGTGTTATTGTTGCTTCTAGGTGACTCTAGAGATGTTCTGCCTCAAAAAAATTTGTTAATCTTTGATTTGAATGGAATATTGTTGAAGAGGTGGTGGCGAACTACTCCTGAAATGGCCCAAGGTGGTGATGTTCATAAATTAGGCAACCATGTCATCTCTTTGTGGCCATAGTTGATCAATTTCATGAAATCTTTGTGGGAGCATTTTGAGATCACTACATGGAGTAGTATGACAAGGAGAAATGTCAGTCCCATAGTGTCTTTGATAGAAAGCAAATTGGGATATGATGGGTTTAGGGAGTTCAAGTTCGTGTTCAACTTTGCATAGGAGGATTGTTGTACAAGGGAAGAATTCCACCACCCAATAGGGCTAGATGAGATGTGTTTGCTTAAGCCATTTAGTGCATTGGCTATGCATGACATTGACTATGATCCCATGAACACACTCCTGGTTGATGACACTCCTTTGAAAGCAGCATTAAATCCACTTGGTTCCTGCATAACTCTTTTCGCCCATGACAGAGATCCTAATGATGATGAGCTATCAGATCAGTTGCTCCCATACTTTTTGGATTTAGCAAATGCCAGAGAAAGTGTTCCTACCTTTACAATGAGATACCCTTATGAAGGTCATGTGATTGAGCGCATTGCAGCTACTCGTGGTGGTGAGCATTCATCCAAATTTTTCGTTGAAGTCTTCTCTGTAGATTATGCTGACATGGGGTGTGTTGATGCTATCGTTTCATTGTTAACTAAAGATCCAAAGCCCACGGACTAGTTTATCATCCAACAAAGAATAGCAGACCTTCCACATGAGATGTGCCAACACATTCTTAGGCATAATCCTTATGTAAACCAATACCCCCACCATACACTAGGCCTTGAAGGCCAGATTGTAAAGGACTTGTACATTGATGAATATAGATGTTGTTCCTTTCTAAATACAGACTTGTACTGGTTACTTTGTAATACATACTTTGCTGGTTACTTTGTTGATAAAATTAACGGTGAGCTAAGAAATGAATTGTTGTTCTTACATGATATTGGTGTTGTTAAATGGTACTAGTGTTTGCTGATAAAAGTACTAGGTGAGCCATTGTTTTAACAAATGCATAAATAGCCAATGTCGATGCAATAAAATATATGGTCCTTTTTTATATGTTATTTTTAATGGTATTTTTTGCTCAACCATACAGTACCAATTTTGGTTCTGGATAAAATAATACTAATTGTTAGTGAGGTCTAAGCTAAGGAATCATGTGTCATGTCTGTTATGGTGCTCATATAGTTGGCTATTTTTTACTAGCATTACAGATCCATCAATGTGTAATAGGGCTATACACTCTTCTGCTCTAGAGCTACAAGATGGAATTGTAAAAAGGACTGATAACATCTTCAGAGACCTTACAGATGCAGGGTACGGACCAAAAGAAATAGCAACTTTGGATATCCGAGACGACAGTCCCTCGGGTTTGGCTACTAAAATGAGGATGCTGAGGAAGAAGGGCCAAAAAATCCTATGTTATAGGGTCATTCCTTCCTAGAACATAGTATATTGGGGTGTGTGGATGCAGCGTCATAGAGCTACTATATGTATCCAAGCCTAACTAGGTTGTATATTGGGGTGCATGGAGTGTAGTGCAAAGCTATTGTATCCAAGCTGTTTGGGCTCCGTAATATCATATGACTGATTCTATATGTCTCATTATGATTTTATATGGCGCCTTCTGATTTTGTGTGGCTTATTATGAATTATAAGTGCAATATATTAAAAAGAGGAACAACATTACAAAAATATGATATGAGAGTAGTACAATGGTTCTCTCTCTCTCCCTCTCTCTCTCAATTGATAGCAGATGTGCTACTTAAGATTCCTTCTCCATGTCTAATGTAGCTCGGGGGGGTCACTATGTATAAACCCTCTATATCACGTGCGTTCAAGGCCTATATTTAAAATCCCTTATCTGTAAAATTTTCCATTAATAAAATGTACCCCTTTTTTATACAAATCTGTAATTTTTTTCCAAAACTATTTAAAATAGTCCCTTATGTATATTTATTTCTGTAAATTTTAGAAATAAAAAATATCCTTTTGTTGAACTCATGTGATAGAGTTACATATGATGAGTGACCCCCCCGAGTAATGTAGTCTGTCCATTGATGGGCTCTAGCCTGCTGCTCAAGGTCCATGGACTTGCATGAGATAAATTGGTGTACTTATCCCATGTTTTATCCATGTAGAATGAACAAAAGCATGACAAATGTTTAAACAAGGATTGTGTGGGAACTTTGTTACTAAAACCCATTATGCAATGTCTTGAATGACTTCCTTTGATGGTCTGGTAGTTCCATGCTTTAGAACTATCAACATCACCAACCTTTACTTCTACGAAGAGCCTTTGTTTAGAATCATCTCCCATCTTCCATGCCAACCATTCCACAACATCATGTGCATTTTGTAGCTTTGCACCATTTACATCCAATTGCTCACTGGTTAGTGCATGCTTTATGACTGCACCACCCCCATCATGTTCTCCCTTACCATGACCCCTTCTAAAAAAGTTCCACATCATCCGAATGCCAGTCAAAGAGCAATACCTAGCATAACAAACAACAGATATATTGCATTTTAAAGTACGCAACATCTTTAGCGTGATGTAGAAAATAAGGGGGCAGTGTCTAATGTCTTGCCTTGCAACAAAGTAAAATGGGGAGCGGCCTTGAACTGAGATGCTACCCCATCTGACCAAACCCAGTGTCTTTTAAACTTCAAGCCTTTAGACACCAACCATTGATGGTGGAGCATAAAGCAATGCTGCACAAATAGTGTGTCATGTTCTTTGTCATCTGAAATGTAAAAGATGGATTGCATTTTTATCTCACTCGTCTCCTTCCAATAGCAAATATGAACCAAGATGGTCACTTGGTCATTATGCCAGTGCATTGATTGAACCTCATTCTGCACTTTGAATGTATAGTTCTTTGTAAAGTCAACAACTAAAATCACCACATCATCAGGAAAATTTGAGGTGCACTCTTTAAATTGAGAAAGTTGCCATTAACTATGGAAGTTGTGAGCGATAAACACATTTAAGTGTTGCAAGTATTGAGGGATGTTGATGGATGGAGGAGTTTTCTTATATAATAATTTTATTCATTTCTTTGCATCACCTTTTCCTGTATCCTCGGTGACATATTCATACGTATTCCATCTTATCAATGCACCATTTGCATCATCCAACTCACATGGGCAAAACAACGGTTGTAGGCACTTGTCACATTTGTGCAATAAGCATTCAAGCTTGTGCCATTCAGCATCCTCTTCCTTTGGACATACTGTCGAATGCCACATTTTAGACACAGAAGAACAACTACTGGTGTGGGCAACACACGTGTCCTTCCCTTGGGGCCTACAAAACTTGCATAAGCAATCACACATATCTCAATGCAACAATGTGCTATTCTGCCTCATGGAATTCATTGTTAGTAGGAACAAGTCTATTCTTGTATGGTAAATACAACAACAAGTATTCCTTTCCTTTAGTTTTTTAATAAAATAGGGCTTCAGATTATGAAAAGAACGGAAACCAATATCTATGGAAGAATGCTCCTCCTTGAAATTAAGGAAGAATTTTGCCTTAAAAATCAATCATCAATAATCAATATTATTTAAACCTAGATAGCAAACAAAAAAACTATAAGTTATTTAAAACTTAGAGTGCCATCATTATTTTTCTAAGTTTTATCACTCAACTCGGGGGGGTCACTATGTATAAACCCTCTATATCACGTGCGTTCAAGGCCTATATTTAAAATCCCTTATCTGTAAATTTTTTCATTAATAAAATGTACCCCTTTTCTATACAAATCTGTAAATTTTTTCCAAAACTATTTTAAATAGTCCCTTATGTATATTTATTTTTGTAAATTTTAGGAATAAAAAATATCCTTCTGTTGAACTCACGTGATAGGGTTACATACGATGAGTGACCCCCCCGAGTCACTCAATTACTAATTCTTAACTGCTACTAGTAGTGCCAGATATCAGTGAGTGCTAGATAATACTAAATGCTAACTAGTACTAGGTGCTAAGTATTGTTGTAAATTCTAGATAGTATTAAATAGTAAATGCTAGATAGTACTAAATATGTTTACATAGTTCTAAGTGCCAAATATTTTACTAAATGCTAGATAGTATTAAGTCCGAATATTACTAACTACTAGTTTAGTACTATTAGTAAGTGCTAGTATTACTAAGTGCTAGATAGTACTATTAGAAAGTGCTAATATTACTAAGTGCTATATAGTACTAAGTGCTAATATTAGTAAATGCTAATATTACTAAGTGCTATATAGTACTAAGTGCTAATATTAGTAAGTGCTGATATTACTAAGTGGTAGATAGTACTATTAATACTAAATATTAAGTGGTAATATTAGTAAGTGCTAATATTACCAGTGTTGGATAGTACTAAACAGTAAGTGCGCGCTAGTAGATAGTACTAAATAGGAAGTGTTAATATTAGTAAGTGCTAGATAGCAAGTGCTAATATTACTAAATAATATATGCTTGATCTATAATACTATTAGTACTAAATAGCAAGTGCTAGATGGTAAGTGTGATATTACTAGGTGCTATATAGTACTATTAGTATTGAATAGTAAGTGCTAATGTTACTAAGTGTTAGATAGTATTGAAGAGTACTTACTAAGTGCTAATATTACTAAGTGCTAAGAATTATTGAGTCCTAAATAGTACTTACTCAATGCTAAATGTTACTAAGTGCTACATAGTACTAAATAGTGCTAGAATACTGCAAAATAATACTAAATAGAACTAATAGTAGTAATAGTAGAGTTAAGGCAAGGAAGAGGACAATATCTAAAGAGTATTATATAGTACTAGTAGCAAGGTTAGTGCAAGGGATAGTACTAGATAGTACTAAATAAAACTAGTAGAAGGGTTAGTATAAGGAGAGAATGATTACACTCGAAGTCCTTCTCTAATACAAACAATTTCAAACATCACACACTACTAATTAACACTAAATAGTACTATTTAGTCATAACAAGTATTCTATTTAGTCATAACAAGTATTCTATTTAGTCATAATAACTGACTTGAAAGAGCAAACAATACTATTTTGTTCTATCTTTATTCCTAGGATTGATTTCTAAAATATGGTCTATACTATAAACATATTAAATCCCCGCTGTAGTATTTAGTACTGTGATTCTATAATTTAGTACTAAATTCGCTTCATATAGAGTCTGTTACATTGTTAAATGTTAGCTTTAACATCTGAACAATACTAATATTATCCCTTATAGTACTAAATAGTTGTAAAGAGTACCAAATAATAGTGTGTAACTTGGGCTTCGTTGAAAGAAGGAAGATGCACCTCTATGAGCTCCAAGAAATGGGTGGGATGTATTGCATACTTTTTTGGGCCAATCCTATGCCTGCAAACATCCTTCTTGCTGGAGAAACCCTGGTGTTGTCTTTCTAGAATTGGACAACACATTGAACAACGTCACAACTTAAGAAATCATGTCTACGCATTCGACCTCCATTTGCCCATTTGAAGGAAGCTTGTTTTATGTCCATGCAATGTTTCTTCATATTCCATGCATGGATTCCAAGGGCTTTAGCTACTTTTCTATCACTATATTTCTTAAATGCTGAAGTGTTAGCAATCATGTGGAGAGGTGCTCTCTTCGTAGAGCTAACTTATCAGCACTTTTTACTCTTTTCAGAAGAGTCAATGATGTCTTTAGATTATCCACTATTGCCATTGATATGGATTGGCTTTGAAAATTTGTCTCATTGACAACCTCTTGCATATCTAGATGTTTTATAACCTTAGACAAAATGTCAGCCTTCGTTCTCAAGTCCAAGTTCTTTGTGGTATGCTTGCTGTTAATGTCAAGTGTCTCATGTTCCTTTTGGAGCAATGCTATGGCAGTGCATTGAGTGAGTTCTCTTCATGGTGTGGCACTTCTAGTGTAGATTTCTCCATCCTGTGCACAACCGTATTTCAATGGTAAATCATAAATTAATGAACGACATAAGAAGACAATACGTCAAAACATGCATGCTCAATCTTGCTGCATGAGAAAGTCATCCTAAGAGAGAGAGGGAGAAAGAGAGAGAGCGAGAAAGAGAGAGAGAGAGAGAGAGAGAGAGAGAGAGAGAGAGAGAAAGAGAGAGGAGGGGGGAGAGAGAGCTGTAGAATCACTCAAACATAACTTGGTTTTAGGCCAGAGAGAACATATGGTCCAAAGTGTGAGGGCTTCAATAAGAGAGAAGGGGAGAGCTAGTTTGCGCAGAGAATGGAGAGAACTAGGGAGAGAGAGAGAGCAATGGATCTCTAGTGAAGATGAGTGGAGATAATTGCAGGGACAGAGACAGGACTCCATGAGAGAGAAGAGAGTCGACTGTCAATGGTTTCAAACATGTGCGAGTCATTCTAGGAGAGAGAAGAGAGTCAATTGAGAGTAGATTGCAGATCGCGGATTCCTCGATGTGTGGGAAAATCACCCTCGATTGAGAGTGGATTGCAGATTGCAGATCGTGGACTCCTTGATATGTGGAAATCTAATCCAACTGACAGCGCCTTTTAGTACACAATTTAGTACTATATCTATGCTAGAACATTTGCCAAAAAGAGTAATTTTTTAAACACCATAGCATGCTTTCACCCTAATATTGTATTAATGTGTAGGGATTCAATGGATACCCAGAAGGAGATGACAAACCCAAAAAATAAGACACCAAACCCATTAGACAAGAAAGAAAAGACAACAAATGAGAAAACAGACAAGATGGAAGGTTCAAATAAAAATGTCGGCACATCAAAGGAGACAAAGGTTTTAGAAGTCATTCATATAGCTGAATGGTATATGGATACTTATGGAATGGATTATGATAAATGTTTGGGGGAGATTACCATGTTCACTAAAGGAGGGATAGGAAAGTGATGGCATAGTCTTGGCAAGGTACTTGATATGCAAGAGGGTGTTGATAGTAAAGCAAATGGATGCATTGCTTCTACAATAAAGACAAAGAGCTAGGTGAAGAGGTAATCGTCATGGTCACACTTGACAAATTTGAGGTTACAAGGATGGTAGCAAGTTTCAGTAATAAGCCAAGTTCAATGAAAAATCTTGGTTATGAGGTGCAACTTGGAAGCACATTGAGATTGTGGAATCAATTGCATGGTAGACATAATAACAGGGTTCAAAACTGTGCAAGAAAACATGAAGATGAAAAAAGGAACCAAAAGATCAAAAACAGAGAAAACTACTCAAAGGTGGAAAAAGAGTAAAATAGATAAAGAGGACTTGCCTCTTGGTCCACCATTGATAGAGCCTCTTGACACGATGCTACCTAATACAAAAAAACTAGAAAAAGATGGAATTTATGGTAGGTGCAAAGTCCTTAATGTGATGGAAAGCTTACTATCCATTTGGATTATCCATTTGGATATGGGACTTTTGAAATTGATGTCAAGAGGTGTTATGAGGCAGGAGTTACTTATGTCTACAGGCCACGTAATGAAAACATGGTGTTGCGACTAGTTATGGACTTTTGGCAGCATCGATGGTTGGAGTGTCTAGCTCACAGATCCTAGGATATAACAGATGAGGAGCAGTTGTTGCTCATTATTTCTGCTCCCTCCCACTTGCTTCTCGACCCCTCTGAATTCATCTACGGCTAGTGATTTCATCCGCCGCCCAAACACATCCTTGACGCTACCTTTTGTAAGTGAAGCATTCTTGGGAGATCGGGGGAGGAAGGTAAAGCTTGAGATTCTTGAGAAGCCTGTGTATCAAAAAGCTTGTGCAGTGTGTGATGAAAAGGCATGGCTAAACGGATCTCATCCTCAACATGAAAACGAGGAATGACATTGATGGGAGCGACATGTAACTATTGGTATCCATGACACAAGATGCAAAGCTCACTATGGACTGAGTCTACAAGGTGATTCTAGGGATGCCATAATCATTTGCTAAGTACTACGCATAGTTGAGATGCATATCCAAGATGAGGCGAGTCATAGGAGGGTCACCCTGATGCAAAACTTTGGCAAACACTCATCGTCGTAGATCTGCTCGCTTATTCAGGGAAATCGTGTCTGCGATCCACTTCACCCATTGGGAGGTGGATTGCTCTTTCTATTCTCCTCCTCTGGGAGGCCATCACCAAGGCTAACTAGATGGATGTCGAGGCCAAGAATGACCCTTTCTGAGAGAGTGGAGCTCCAAAGCAAGATGAGGCAGGAGCTTGAGTGGCTTAGAATTTTGTCTTACAAACTCGAAGTCATACTTTTGATTGAAGGTCGATGAGTCATCAAATGTTGCCTCAAAGTAAGAAACCCCCTCTTTCATGAAGGTATATCCCCTCTCCCTAGCTACCATGCTTTTGGGAGCTCTCTAAAACTTGTTCATTCTGTTGGATGAGACTCTTAACAAATGCAAAGAAGATAGCAACCTAAGTATATTAAAAAGAACAATGGAAAAGAAATTATTTCTTGCTTTTAACTTGCAACATTAGCATATTTAAAAGAACAATGGAAAAGAAATTATTTCTTGCTTTTATTTGCTTCGACGGTTGGTGTACTCTAGATTAGCATAGATTAGTTTATCCTTAGAGGAGAGAACTCCAAAAAAACAAATCAAAGCCATGCTCAAAATTTCTTGACTAGTTCCTAATCGGAGTTAGTCCATTCGTTGACATGCGGTTTCACACTCACAACAACCCTACCATTTAAGCAATGATGAAGGTTTTAAAACTTTCAAGATGATTGGAAGTTGTATCAATGGACAGGACAGATTACAGTTGTATCAATTGTGGGAGTGGACAGAGCAGATTATATTTGTACCAATTGTGGGAGTTGACAGAGCATATTGGACTTGTGTCAGACAGACTTCATATTTGTATCCGATTGTACTTTATTTCATTTTACACTAGATTTCCATCATGCATGCCCTCTTTCAATTCCATATGTATATATAAAAGAGTTATCCCAATTTTCCAATTTCCCTCAAGATTTCCATCATGCATGCCCTCTTTTTTTATCCCCCCCGCATGCTGTAGTTCAATTTCCCTCATGCAATCCCTTATTTCCATCATGTATGCAATCCTATATTTGAGTCATGAATGCTTAAGGCACTGAAATTTTGACTTAAACACGCATGCAAGGGAAAGCAGAAGGGAAGCATCAAGAAAGAGAAGACAAAGATAAGGAAGAATGGAAGGAGAAGAGAAGAAGATTTCCATCATGCATGCCCATCAGCCATATGCATATATAAAAGAGTTATGCCAATTTTCCAATTTTCCTCATGCAATCCTGTGATTTCCATCATGCATGCCCTCTTTCTTTATCTAGCCCTCATGCTGCAGTCTAATTTCCCTCATGCAATCCCTTATTTCCATCATTCATGCAATCCCTTCTTTACTCATGAATGCTCAAGGCATTGAAAATTTGACTTAAACATACATGCAAGGGGAAAGAGAAAGGAAAGATTAAGAAAGAGAAGAGAAAGAGAAGGAAGAATGGAAGGAGAAGGGAGATGGGAGAATGGAAGGCCCTCATGCTGCAGTCTAATTTCCCTCATGCAATCCCTTATTTCCATCATTCATGCAATCCCTTATTTCCTCATGAATGTTCAAGGCATTGAAAATTTGACTAAAACATACATGCAAGGGGAAAGAGAAAGGAAAGATTAAGAAAGAGAAGAGAAAGAGAAGGAAGAATGGAAGGAGAAGGGAGAAGGGAGAATGGAAGGAGAAGGGAGATGGGAAGGGGAAGGGGAAGGAGAAGAATAAGGAGAAAGTATGCAAAGATGTATGTAGAACTATCATAGTGCGTCTATAGACACGGCTAATAGTGCGTCTATAGGTGAGGCTGCATAGTTTTCAAAAACTTTTGACATGCGCCAATAGATGAATCTAGACAAAATTCTGACAAGACAGACCGCCTGACCCTGAAAAGAACAAAAGTATCCAAAAACATTCTTTCTTGCATGCAAGAAAGGACGAATCTCAAGAGAACAACTTTCTGAGTGTACACAAGAAGCATCATAGATTGAGAGAGAAGAGCAACTGACAAGAGACTTACCTTGAATAGAGGTATGAAAAGCTTCTTGTCTTTCTTTAAAGCTTCTTCTCCTTCTTCTCTTGTAGCTTCCTCCTTCACCCTCTTCTCTTGTATGCTTGGGGATGAGTGTGTATGCCTAGAGATGAGTGTGTATGCTTGGAGATGAGTGTGTTGAAAGGAAACCAAGCACGGCGGAGTGAGGAAATGAGTGAAATGTAGGTTTAAAAGCAATCTACGCACCTAAAAGTGTATCTACACTGTGCTTTAGATGTGCCTATGGATGTGTTGCTTAGTACAGACGTGCCTATAGACTCATTTTTAGATGCGCTACACACTTTTCTCATTAAATTTGCAAAGCAAAAATGCTTTTTTTGAGTTTTCTATTTGTAGGATGTCTTCATCTTCAAAATGTACCTCCAGTGAGGATGAATCCCTCCATATCCACCATCAAGAAATGTGGTTGGAGCAAAAAATCAAATGTATGTGTGATCGATGTCGAGGAAACATGTATCGTGCATGTAGAATTACACTCAGTCACATCTCAAAGTATGGAGAATGGGATGCTACCGTATCCATGGTAAGTCTTAAAGCGTTGAGGTTGATTGAGATACCTATGGGTGTTCAAGTGTTTGATATATGATCCTTTTCTAATTTGATAAAGAATGCAGTGGCACACCCGCTATGTTGCCCTATGCTCGTTGCGAGGAGGCGAAGCGTCGGCGATATGAGGTGGGATCTTCAGGAGGGACCGTTATGGATGCATGGAGTGATGGTGATAGTATCCCTCCACCATTACCTCATGAGGCCATGGAGGAGGAGTGGTTCGATGATATGGTGCGGGATTTATTTGCCATCAATCCTCAAGTAGGGATGATAACATATTGCATGATGATCTTTTTATTGTAGCATCAACATCAGTATTTGAGGGGTGCACATTCTATATTCTACGTGCCTCCCTTGATTTACTAAACTTGCAGACGATTTATGAATGGAGCAATGCAAGTTTGAATGCATTACTCAAGTAAGCTTTAATTTCTATTTTGCAAACATGTTGACTATGCTAATGGATCAATTACTGGAATACTATTTCTCATCTATGGTCTTCACGTGCAAGCTATTATCTAAAATGCTTCCAAGGGAGAATGACTCTAGCGACCTCAAGAGATTTGGTGAGGCAACATGTGACCTCTCTTGGAGGTTTGGATTACAAGTGCATCCACGCATGCATCAATGATTGCGTTCTGTTTCGTGGACCACATAAGGAGATAAGAGAGTGTCCTACTTATGACAAGGCAAGATATAGAGCAAGATTGGATGTGCCTCATAAGGTTACGCGACATTTTTCCATAATCCCTTGCATCCAACGTATGTTCAAGTGCAAATCCATTGCATGTCATGGCATTCCTCCCATCGATAAACCAATGGCAAGTGATCTCCTACCACAAACACTCTTGCGTGGAAGCATATTTAAGACACATGGCCAAGATTCAAGGAAGAACCTAGGAACTTGAGACTTGGATTGGGTATGGACGGTGTGAACCCATTTGGTCTCAAAAGCACCCCTTACACCCTATGGCTAGTGATATTGGTGAATTATAATCTTCCACCCTCTAGGGAAGGACATGTTATGTTATCCCTTCTAATTCTAGGGAAACATAAAGTGAAAAACCCATATGTTTATCTAGAGAATTTGATTGATGAGCTGGAGATACTTTGGAGAGGTATCAAGGTGCATGACTTGAGGCCTCCCTTGTCACGAGACTTCACCTGCAAGGCAGTTTTGATGTGGATGATGCATGACTTCCCAGGCTATGGTGAGTGTTTAGGTAAGCAATGAGCTTTTAATTATGAGTAGGCAATTGATGTGGCACCCTAAACCCACCTTGCTTATGTAATTGCATATATTGTTTAGGTATCACTACATCAGGTTACCATGCATGTCCTGTTTGTGGTCCTTCGCTAGTTGCTTCACGGCCAAACACGTTGAATAAGGTCATCTATGAGAATCACCATCGATTTCTCCCACCTAATCATCCTAGATATGTCACCCCTTGGAATAAAGTCCCCCCATAGTTACTACAAGAGATTGGATGAAAATTTAGGACCTTTCCAGGACTCCTCCTCCATGTGGCATGAGCTGATAAGGGTTTGTAACTATTGTATGCTACATTAAATGAAAATAAATATTGCATGCTAACACCATCTTTTATTTAGATAATCCATCTTTTATTGGCTACCACATTGGTCTGGTCCCACCACAAGATCAATCACTTGTTTGATCCCATGCATATCTTCAAGAGTGCGGCATCTACCATTTGGGAACATTTGAATTGTACACAAGATTCCTTGAGCATAAGGGAGGATCTACGCACCACAGGGAGGATGGGTTAATCTTGACCACAAGAGAGACCAAATGGGCGTGTCTTTTTACCCCGTGCACCATCTAGATTATCAAAGCTAGAGATGGTGGCGGTGAAGAGGGCTATCACTACAATTCGTACTCCCACTAGATGCATGAGGTTTTTGAAGGGGGCCTTCACAAAGAGCAAGAAAAGAGGTGTAGAACAATTATATGGCTTGAAATATCATGATTGGCACAAGATGCTCCAAGTAAATATGACTTGGCATAATCTCTTTTTCCTTCCAAATTTGTGAGTGTAGGTAGAAGCAAATAATCAACCATCTCTCATGTGTTCAGTTCATACTACCTACTAGCATTTCTCATAGTGCATCGAAGGACGTGAAGGATTGTGGGCGAGCTTGTGAGGTACTTCACATTATACAAAATGTGAAGCGTATCAATGTGTGATGCAAGGTTTTCATATTGCTAATATGGTGCACTTTTTTCCTTCTAGGTATGTGAACTCAAAGGAAATAAATCCACCACCCTTGAGGATGCTAGAGTTATGTAAGTGGAGGTGGTTTTTTTAGTGGAGGAGACCTCTCCATGTTCTATTCTTACAATCCAGCTACATCTCATAGTGCATTTGGTGTATGAGATTGCTATATGTGGCACTGTACATGATCGGTGGTTGTTCTTCCTCGAGTGCTTCATGAAGACCTTGAAAGGTTTTGTGAGGCAAAATGCAAGGCCCGAAGGTAGCATGGCTAAGGGTTGGTTAGTACAAGAGTCACTTGTATATATTTCTAAGTTTCTTGTTGATGTGGATAGCTCTCTCTCACGACTATGGAGAGATGATGAAGACCTAAGAATGACCTATATCGTGCCTCAACGAAAAGGAAGGAGTGAAGTAATGGACACGAAGTTGCTTAATAATCTAGACCTCTATTGCATGCTTAATAGTGATGTGATGAAAAGATAGGTGACAAAATATGAGGATGGAAAGGCAAGAAGACAAGGAGAAAGGGCCCTCTTTCGTACACACCATGGATCTCATGTGCCATACCCTGAGCATCTAAGAGCACTTTCAAGGGATATTCATGTGGATTGGCTACTTGACGAAATGGAGAGAGCAGAGAGAGATGAGGGGATGCATATCACAATGGAAGAATGGGAGTATGCTAGAGGATGCATGCAAAAGGTCGGTATATAGAATGTTATGCATAAGTTAGGAGTTTTCAACAATTTAGATTGCTTATTCAATTGATTTTGTCTTGGTGTAGTGTACTATGTTCAATGCTATATGGTATGAGGGCAAGCATTTTTGGACACAACGGATTGATGATAAGAGAAACACACAAGATTATGGCATCATTGCTAGCTTTGAGGAAGCCAATGGAGCCATGGATGATTATTGTGGCATAATCCAAGATATTATTGAGCTTGACTTTCGACGCTTCCTTGTGTATGTTTTGGATGTCAAGTGGTTTAAGGACATGGTGGAAAGAGGCCCTCATGCAACAATCAATCGCCATGCAAGTGGCTTTGTAACTATTCACTCCACAAAGTTTTGGCAAACTTGTATGGACACACTAGTACTACTGCAACAATGTGAATAGGTACTGTACACATATATAAAAATACTCACTTTTTAATATTTGATACCTTCGATGCAAGGAAAATAACATGTTTGTGTTTGTGTTTGAATTAGGTTGTTTATCCACCAATGGTGGATAATAATAGGTGGTGGCACATCATATCTATTATGCCACGTTCCAAAGTGATGTATCTATGTACATTTACTAATATGGAGCGTATGGAGGATGATCATGGCCATGGAGGTGATGATGATCGTGATACGAGAGAGGAGGATGATCATGAGATAGGAGATACAGATATTTAGGCCATTACCCATGAGGACAAGCCTACCATTGGTGATGCTGATTTTGATGAGCACACTAGCATAAGTAGTAGTGGGCTGAATGTATTTGTAGATCTCCACATTGGTTTGGATATTGAAGTAGATAGTTTGGCAAGGGTTGATCTAATTGAGGATGAGATTGAACCGTAGCCCATCATTGATATTGGAAAAACTATTTTATATATTGTCTCATTCTCCTCACCTCACCTAATTTTTATATATGTGCCTTTGGCAAAAATCTTGTGTGACACGTGCATAGCATTGATATTTTTTTAAAATTATGTGCTTTGGTAATCATGGGCAATGTTTGGAAAGCAATGATGCACATTTATTAGCCTACAGCCAAAATTTTCACTCTACTGTGCGGTTATAAACACATCTAAAACATAGTATAGATGCACTATTAGACGCGTTAATAACTGCGCTAGTATATATGCTAATAGATACACTCGTATTTTCACTAATTCTATCTATGCCTATAGACGCGCCCTCTATTTTGTGCGTCTATCAGGTGCCTCTATAGTTGCTTTGTCTTGTTGTGACATTCTAGCACAAGTCAAGGACAACCTATTGTTTGGGTTTTATTCAACAACAAAAACATAGGGAGGAGGACAAGTTACAATAACTCCAGCCTCTACCAAGACAATATTCCATGCAATTGGACTCCAATACACCCAATAACAAGAGAATTTCAAATTGGAAAGAACTATTTAAATACTGTCTCGAGGCTTCAATTTCCCATACAACCAGCCTTGCTACTAGAACAATCCATCAATCTCAAGGACTATCAATGGATTCTCTAGCATTTGGCCCATCCTTCATAAAATCTCATGGCCTGACATATACATCTCTTTCACGTGTGCACGATCCAAAAAACCTTTTCTTCATAAAAGTAATCCAGCCAATTGACAACAATGTTCTGCAAGCAATACTACATCACAACTTCTCGCATTCATGACAAAACATAACTTCCAACAATTGATACAACAACCAATAACAACTCCGGGTTCCAATATTGACCACATATGGACAAACACAAAAAATGAAAACCAGATATACGGAACAAACTACATATATTGGTCTGACCATTCTCTTGTGTAAACTAACATTGTGCACCACCAAGGGCATTCCTTATGAATGTAACTCACCTTGTTTCCCATGCACCCACCCTTGGTCCTCTTGAGGAGCACATTGCCCTGGACCTAACTCAAGAGAATCCTCTGGACCTAGCTCAAGAGAGCACGATTCGAAAAAGTGCATTCGCTTTGTTAGGTTTTGATTCGAGGTTGCCATACCATCTGCCAACACCATGTAATGTAGGTTGACTCCGGGTTGTCCTTGCAAAACCGTTGTATTACTAGCCCAGAATTACAAAGGTTTCACCACTTCACGAGGGAGTGTTCACGAAGGGGACATCCCGTGATCATGCATTTGAGTGTCAGGAGTGCTCACGAGGCCTTTGGGGACAAAGGCCTCTATATTACAGCGTAAGATTTTAGTACAGCGATGTAATTCGAGCTTGTTGTAATTCAACATGAATCGCTCTGGTTTTGGCCTGAACTTAATGCTGGCTGCTGTTTCCGCCATCGCCTTCGCAGTAGCTGCCACCGGCAAAGCTACGCCCACTTCGATCACCCTCAACGGCACCGTGTTTTGCGATCTGTGCCATGAAAATCGCTTCACCAACAATTCTCTCCTCCTATCTGGTAAAATTTGTTTGTATCTCTCTCACTTTGATCAAAGCGGTAGGATTTCTAGCTCAGCAAAATCGCTTCTCGCGTTCTCATGCCAACCCGGCTTGCTTATTTGGTTTGATTTGCTCTGCTCCTTGACAAGTTTCAAAGCATTGAATGCTTGTTTGCCTTGATATGCTCCTTCGCGAGTTTCAAACGTCGTGAAGCATTGTATCAATCTTGCTTGCTTCTTTGCCTTGATTTGCTCTGCTCCTTAGCGCGTTTCAAACATCGTGAGGCATTACATTGATCGTGTTTCTTTGCAGGTGCCTTAGTCGCTTTGAAGTGCAGTAGAACAACCATCCAAACATCCACGGACAAGCACGGCACATTTCAGCTGCACCTCCACTCCTCGGCCTCTCATCCCTTAGGACAATTACGAGGATGCAGGGTCAAGCTCCTCCGCAGTCCGCTCAGATCCTGCCGACGAAAAACTGCATCCTCTACCGTCTTCGCAGCGGCTCTCGCCTTGCAATCAAAGCAAAACACGCAAGTCATCTACTCTGCAGGTTCGCTTAGCTATCAACCCAAGTCGCTGCCGAGCGTCTGCCCTAGTACTGCTGATAGGGGAAACTTCAATCAAAGCGAACGAGTTTTGATTTCGGCAGCGTCTACGCCAAGTTTTCCAAGCTTCCCTCCGCTCGCTGGGTTCCCTCCGCTGCCTCCCTTTTCGACCATACCACCGCTTCCTCCAAGCCCGTTCGCGTCAATGATCCCTCCGCTGCCTCCTTTACCACCGCTTCCTCCCAACCCGTTCGTGCCAGTCCCTCCCAGTTTCCCTCCGCTGCCTTTTGGGCCTCCGGTCCCCTTCGTACCTCCCCTCCCACCCCTTCCAGGAGTCCGGCCGGGGGCGTAACTTTCCAACACCTTTCTGTTTCTCACAGACCTCCAGTTATTCTTATGTACCACTTTCTCTCTTAAAACCCCTGGCTCTTTGCTTCTCACACAACTGCAGTTATTCTTATGTACCAATTTCTCTCTTAAAACCCGTGGCTCTTTGTAAAAACCCATGAGTAATATGCATTTGTCATAACTAATGTATAGTCAACTTATGGAAGAAGTAAGCATTGGTAGATGAGGTATGCTTTCCTATACAGAGTGATAAGTGGGCTAAAATGTCCCCATGCTAGCCACATCTTGGAGAAGAAAGAAAAGGAATGAAGACATGATCCTAGGAAGGTTTGTTCTTTGAAAGACTTGTTAAAAAAGGTTTGTTCTTGAAAGACTTTGTTAAAGAATTTGCTCCCCAAACTTAAGAACTAGGCATTTGTTTTTTTCTCCTATGTAAACTATAAAGAACCAACTATTAGACTATGCTTGTTCTTTTCTCCTATGTGAGCTATGAACAACCAAGTGTTTCAACAATACAATGATTTAAAAGAATTAATAAAACATAAATGTATAAGAGAGCATCAACCTTTTTTGTCTAGATTCACAAGGTTTTGCAAAAATAATTAAGACGAGTGCGATGTCTCTACAGTTTCCTAACTACATTAACATAGTATTAGCACCATTAAAAAAATTATACTAGATAGAGACTAATAGGTACCCCTAACATTCAAAAAATCATATTAATTAATTAGTTGGGGGAGGGGGGGAGAGGGGAGTGGTATATGATGGCAAAATATTTAAGCATAAAGGGGGAGGGGGGGCAATAATTAATCTCACGTAGGGGAGGGAGAGAGCTTGAATTAAATAAATGAGTAGCCTGATCCATCTATGATGGGTTAGAGACCCGCTCCTCTGGGTCTGAAGATGATAAAATATAATTAATTTCAATAAATAAAATTTTAAATAAAGCCACCGTGTGGCTTAGTTATGGGATAGTAAAGGTGAAGTCTAGATGGTAAATCTCCAGATTAAAAAGATGGGCTTTCCACATATGTATCCAATTCGTGTTTCAATTAATGGGAATTTTTAACTCGGGGGGGTCACTATGTATAAACCCTCTATATCACGTGCGTTCAAGGCCTATATTTAAAGTCCCTTATATGTAAAAATTTTCATTAATAAAATGTACCCCTTTTCTATACAAATCTGTAAATTTTTTCCAAAACTATTTTAAATAGTCCCTTATGTATATTTATTTCTGTAAATTTTAGAAATAAAAAAAATCCTTCTGTTGAACTCACGTGATAGGGTTACATATGATGAGTGACCCCCCCGAGATTTTTAATGACATGAACTTTCGATCTAGGGATCAAGGAGAAGGTAAAGACACACACACACCTAGAGAGAGAGAGAGAGAGAGATGTGGTATGCATGAGGGAAAGGGTTGAAATTGGACTACTAACATCACCAGACTGGCTATTCTAGAGACAGTGCTTTAGGATTGAGTTGAGGGGATTATTCTAGTCTTTTTGCTTTTTAAAAAAAAATTTAACCCCTATTTTTGGATGGCTGTTGGCTTTCCAGCCTTTTGGCCTATTCTCTACTATTGGCTTTCCAGCTTTTTGGCCTGCCTTCTAGAGAGTAGCCTTAGTTACGATTCAACTTTGGAGAAGGGAAAAATGCTTCTTTAAAATTATTTTTCTCTTGCAGGTTTATTTGTGGCTCAATGGCTTCAACGTTGCATGCATTTAAGAGGATTACATATACATTGCTTCTCATTGAATTGAAATATGGTTTAAAGGATTGTCAGTAGTTATGGTGGAGATTTGCAACTCTATGTTCAAAGCTTTTAATGAGCGTCTAGGAATCTTTAGCTCGAGGTTCAAAGTTTCACATATGCAAGCATATGTGATGAGCAATGCTCATTCTCCAAGAATCGGATGAGTTTCCAACCCTAGAATATTGTGTACGTGGAATCGCACAAACGGCAGGCATGAGGATGCACAACAACACAAAGCAACTATAGACGCGCTTGGTAGATGCGCAAAATAGTGGGCGCGTCTATAGGTGTTGCTTTAGTAGAGGAATTACGGGCACGTCTAACAACTCATCTATTGGCGCGTGTATTAACACGTCTAATTACGCATCTAATATGAGAAAATACGAGCCCATCTAACATCGCGTCTATCAGCGCATCTATTTGTGCATGTATTAACGCGTTTATTTGCGCATTTACACTGAGAATTAGATGCGCATTTAGACACATAGATAGACGCAAACTAGAGAATACAGAAAGTGAGATTTTGGTGTACATCATTGCTTTCCAAACATTGCCCATGATTACCAAAGCACATAATTTTAACAGAACATCAATGCTTTTTTGCAAGCCCACATATACAAGAATTAAGTGAGGTGAGGAGAATGAGACAATATGTAAAATAGTTTTGCCAATATCAATGATGGGGCTACGGTTCAATCTCATCCTCAATGAGATAAACCCTTGCCAAACTATCTACTTCAAAATCCAAACAAGTGTTTAGATCTACAAATACATTAAACCCACTACTACTTGTGCTACTCATGTGCTCATCGAAATCAGCATCACCAATGGTAGGCTCATCCTCACGGGTAATGGCCTCAATATCTGTATCTCCTATCTCATGATCATCCTCCTCTCTTGTATCACGGTCATCATCACGTCCATGGCCATGATCATCCTCCATACGCTCCATATTAGTAAATGTACTATACATCACTTTGGAACGTGGCATAATAGGTATGACATGCCACCATCTATTATTATCCACCATTGGTTGATAGACAACCTAATTCAAACACAAATACAATCATGTTATTTTTCTTGCATCAAATATTTAAAAGCGAGTATTTTTATATGTGTGCACATTACCTGTTCACATTGTTGCGGTAGTACTAGTGTGTCCTTCCTACTTTGCCAAAACTTTGTGGAGTCAATAGTTACAATGCCACTTGCATGGCATTTGATTGTTGCATTAGGGCCTCTTTCCACCACGTCCTTAAACCACTTTACATCCAAAACATACACAAAGAAGCATCGAAAGTCAAGCATAATAATATCTTGGATTATGCCATAATAATCATCCATGGCTCCATTGGCTCCCTCAAATGCAGCAATGACACCATAATCTTGTGTGTTTCTCTTATCATCAATCCGTTGTGTTCGAAAATGCTTGCCCTCACACCATATAGCATTGAACATAGTGCACTACACCAAGAAAAAATCAATTAAATAAGCAATCTAAATTATTGAAAGCTCCTAACTTATGCATAACATTCTATATACCGACCTTGCTCATGCATCCCCTAGCATACTCCCATTCTTCCATTGTGATATGCATCCCCTCGTCTTTCTCTGCTTTCTCCATTTCATCAAGTAGCCAATCCACATGAATATCCTTTGGAAGTGCTCTTAGATACTGAGGGTATGGCACACGAGATCCGTGGTGTGTATGAAAGAGGGCCCTTTCTTCTTGTCTTCTTGCCTTTGCATCCTCGTATCTTGTCACCCATCTTTTCATCACATCACTATTAAGCACACAAAAGAGGTTGATACTATTATGCAACTCCGTGTCTATTACTTTGTTGCGTCCTTTCCCTTAAGGCACAATAGAGGTCATCCTTAGGTCTTCATCATCTCTCCATAGTCATGGGAGAGAGCTATCCACATCAACAAGAAACTCAGAAATATATACAAGTGACTCTTGTACCAACCAACCCTCGGCCATGCTACCTTCGGGTCTTGCATTTTGTCTCACGAAGCCCTTCAAGGTCTTCATGAAGCGCTCGAGGAAGAACAACCATCGTGCATGTATAGTACCGCATATAGCAATCTCATCCACCAAATACACTATAAGATGTAGTTGGTTTGTGAGAATAGAACGTGGAAATGTCTCCTCCACTAAACAAACCACCTCCACTGACATAACTCGAGCATTCTCAACCGTGGTGGGATCTATTTCCTTTGAGCTCACATACCTAGAAATGAAAAAATACAGCATATTAGCAATATGCATTCAAACTTGCATGGAGCATTGATACGCATCATATTTTGTATGTAAAGTACCTCACAAGCTCACCCATCTTGTAAATACAATCTTTCACATCCTTCAATGCACTACGTGAAGTGCTAGTAGGTAGTATGAACTGAACCCACGAGAAGGTGGTTGATTAGTTGCTTATAATTATTCACTCACACATTTGGAAGGAAAAACATATTATGCACATAAAATACTTACTTGGAGCATCTTGTGCTATCCACATCAACAAGAAACACGTGCTTGGTAGACACGCAAAATAGCGAGCACGCCTATAGGCATTGCTTTAGTAGAGAAATTATGGGTGCGTCTAAATGCGTGGCTAAACACTCGTCTATTTGCGCATAAATCACCGCATCTATTTGCACGTTTGACCTGAGAAAATACGGGCCCGTCTAACATCCCGTTTATTAGCGCATCTATTTGCACGTGTATTTGCGCGTTTACACTGAGAATCAGACGCGCATTTAGACACGTAAATAGATGCGCTCCAGAGAATACAGAAAGTGAGATTTTGGTGTACATCATTGCTTTCCAAACATTGCCCATGATTACCAAAGCACATAATTTTTTGCAAGCCCACATATACAAGAATTAAGTGAGATGAGGAGAATGAGACAATATGTAAAATAGTTTTGCCAATATCAATTGTGGGGCTACGGTTCAATCTCATCCTCAATGAGATCAACCCTTGCCAAACTATCTACTTCAAAATCCAAACAAGTGTTTAGATCTACAAATACATTCAACCCACTACTACTTGTGCCACTCATGTGCTCATCGAAATCAGCATCTCCAATGGTAAGCTCGTCCTCACGGGTAATGCCGGCCTCAATATCTATATCTCCTATCTCATCATCATCCTCCTCTCTTGTATCACGGTCATCATCATGTCCATGGCCATGATCATCCTCCATACGCTCCATATTAGTAAATGTACTATACATCACTTTGGAACGTGGCATAATAGGTATGACATGCCACCATCTATTATTATCCACCATTGGTTGATAGACAACCTAATTCAAACACAAATACAATCATGTTACTTTTCTTGCATCAAATATTTAAAAGCGAGTATTTTTATGTGTGTGTGCACAGTACCTGTTCACATTGTTGCGGTAGTACTAGTGTGTCCTTCCTACTTTGCCAAAACTTTGTGGAGTCAATAGTTACAAAGCCACTTGCATGGCGTTTGATTGTTGCATTAGGGCCTCTTTCCACCATGTCCTTAAACCACTTTACGTCCAAAACATACACAAAGAAGCATCGAAACTCAAGCATAATGATATCTTGGATTATGCCACAATAATCATCCATGGCTCCATTGGCTCCCTCAAAGCTAGCAATGATGCCGCAATCTTGTGTGTTTCTCTTATCATCAATCCGTTGTGTTCAAAAATGCTTGCCCTCACACCATATAGCATTGAACATAGTGCACTACACCAAGAAAAAATCAATTAAATAAGCAATCTAAATTATAAAAAGCTCCTAACTTATGCATAACATTCTATATACCGACCTTGCTCATGCATCCCCTAGCATACTCCATTTCTTCCATTGTGATATGCATCCCCTCGTCTTTCTCTGCTTTCTCCATTTCATCAAGTAGCCAATCCACATGAATATCCTTTGGAAGTGCTCTTAGATGCTGAGGGTATGGCACACGAGATCCGTGGTGTGTACGAAAGAGGGCCCTTTCTTCTTGTATTCTTGCCTTTGCATCCTCGTATATTGTCACCCATCTTTTCATCACATCACTATTAAGCACGCAAAAGAGGTTGATACTATTATGCAACTCCGTGTCTATTACTTTATTGCATCCTTTTCCTTGAGGCACAATAGAGGTCATCCTTAGGTCTTCATCATCTCTCCATAGTCATGGGAGAGAGCTATCCACATCAACAAGAAACTCAGAAATATATACAAGTGACTCTTGTACCAACCAACCCTCAGCCATGCTACCTTCGGGTCTTGCAGCATTTTATCTCACGAAGCCCTTCAAGGTCTTCATGAAGCGCTCGAGGAAGAACAACCATCGTGCATGTATAGTACCGCATATAGCAATCTCATCCACCAAATACACTATAAGATGTAGTTGGTTTGTGAGAATAGAACGTGGAAATGTCTCCTCCACTAAACAAACCACCTCCACTGACATAACTCGAGCATTCTCAACCGTGGTGGGATCTATTTCCTTTGAGCTCACATACCTAGAAATGAAAAAGTACAGCATATTAGCAATATGCATTCAAACTTGCATGGAGCATTGATACGCATCATATTTTGTATGTAAAGTACCTCACAAGCTCACCCATCTTGTAAATACAATCTTTCACATCCTTCAATGCACTACGTGAAGTGCTAGTAGGTAGTATGAACTGAACCCACGAGAAGGTGGTTGATTAGTTGCTTATAATTATTCACTCACACATTTGGAAGGAAAAACATATTATGCACATAAAATACTTACTTGGAGCATCTTGTGCTAATCATGAGATTTCAAGCCATATAATTGCTCTACACCTCTTTTCTTGCTCTTTGTAAAGGCTCCCTTCAAACACCTAATACATCCAGTGGGAGTACGAATTGTAGTAATAGCGCGCTTCATCGTCGCCATCTCTAGCTTTGATAACATCCACGGTGCACGAGGTTAAAAAACATGCCCATTTGGTCTCTCTTGTGGCCAAGCTTCACGCATCCTCCCTGTGGTACATAGATCCTCCCTTATGCCTGCGGAATCTCGTGTCCCATTCAAATGCTCCCAAATGGTAGATTCCACATTCTTGAAGATATGCATGGGATCAAGCAGGTGATTGATCTTGAGGTGGGACCAATATGGTAAACGATAAAAGATGGAGTATCTAAACAAAATAAAGTATTTTCGGGCAATATTTATTTCCAGCCAATATAGCACACAATAGTTACAAACCCTTACCGGCTCATGCCAAGTGGTGGAGGAGTCGTGGGACCATCCCAAATTCTCATCCAATCTCCCGCGGTGAGTGATTGTGGGAGGACTTCATTCCAAGGGGCAACATATCTAGGATGATCAGGTGGGAGAAATCGATGGTGATTCTTATAGATGACCTTATTCAATGCGTCTACCCATGAGGCAACTAGCGAAGGACCACAAACAGGACATGCATGGTAACCCGATGTAGTGAGACCTGAACAATAGACGCAATTAAGAGTTGAAGGTGGGTCTAGGGTGCCACATCCTTTGCCTATTCATAATTAGAAGTGCAATGCTTACCTGAACACTCGCCATAGCCTGGGAAGTCATGCATCGTCCACATCAAGACTGCTTTGCAGTTGAAGTCTCATGACGAGGGAGGCCTGCTCACATCATGTACCTTGATACCTCTCCAAAGTATCTCTAGCTCGTCAATCAAAGGCTCCAAATAAACATCAGGGTTTTTGACTTTATGTTTCCCTGGAATTAGAAGGGACAGCATAACATGTCCTTTCTTAATAGCCATAGAGGGTGGAAGATTATAATTCACCAATATCACTGGCCATACACTGTAAGAGGTGCTTTTGAGACCAATGGGTTCACACCATCCATACCCAATCCAAGTCTCAAGCTCCTAGGTTCTTTCTTGAAGCTTGGCCATGTGTCTTCAATATGCTTCCACGTAGGAGAGTCCGCAGGAGTTCTCCACTTGCCATCGGTTGATCGATGGGAGGAATGCCATGACATGAGCTCTGCAATAGATTTGCACTTGAACATATGTTGGATGCAAGGGATTATGGGAAAATGTCGCAGAAGCTTACGAGGCACGTCCAAATTTTTGAGATCTGCTCTATATCTTGCCTCTCCACAAGTAGGACACTCTCTTGCATCCTTATGTAGTCCACAAAACAAAATGCAATCGTTGACACATGCATGTATGCGCTTGTAATCTAATCCTCCAAGAGAGGTCACATGTTGCCTTGCCATATCTCTTGAGGTCGGTAATTTATTATCCCTTGGAAGCATTTTACACAATAGCCTACACATGAAGACCATAAATGAGGAAAAGCATTCGAGTAATTGACCCACTAGCATAATTCACCATGTTTGCAAAACAGACTTTAAAGCTTACTTGAGTAATGCATTCAAACTTGCATTGCTCCATCCATAGATGGTTTGCAAGTTTGGTAACTCAAGGGAGGCACGTATAACAGAGAATGTGCACCCCTCAAATAGTGGAGTCGATGCTGCAGTAAAAAGATCATCCTGCTCCATGTTATCATCCCTCCCTTGATGGACATATAAATCCCACACCATATCATCAAACACCTCCTCCTCCATGGCTTCATGAGGTAATGGTGGAGGGCTACTATCACCATCACTTCATGCATCCGTAATGGTCCCTTCTGAAGATCCCACTTCATATCGCCGACGCTTCGCCTCCTCACGGCAAGCATAGGGCAACATATGCGGGAGTGGCACTGCATCCTGTATCAAATTAAAACGGGATCATAACTCAAACATATGAACACCCATAGGTATCTCAATGAACCTTAACTCTTTAACACTTACCATGTTTACGGTCGCATCCCATTCTCCATACTTTGAGATGTGATTGAGTGTAATCCTGCGTGCACGATACATGTTTCCTCGACATCGATCACACATACATTTGATTTTTTGCTCCAACCACATTTCGCAATGGTGGATACGGAGGGATTCATCCTCATTGGAGCTAGTTATTGAAGATGAAGACATCCTACAAACAAACAACCCAAAAAAATTTGCTCTTCTTCAAATGTTTAATTTTAAATTCTGTGGCGCATCTAAAGGCGTGTCTAAAAGAGCGTCTGTTTGTTCTGTGGTGCGCGTCTAAAACCACGTTTAAAACCGTATCTAAAACTGCGTCTAAAACTACGTCTACACTGTGTATTTAGATGCGCATATAGACGCGCTATTAGATGTGCCTATAGACGTGGCTTTTAAACCTGCTTTTAGCACGCTCGCTTTGCTTTTCTTCACAAGGTAAGTCTTTTTGCAGTTGATCTTTTTTGGAAGTTTGCTCTCTTTGGATATGTACTTTCTCGATCCAACTCTCTTTGGATTTGTACTTTCTCCTATCCAAAAAACACATGATATGGGTATCAGTGTCACGTTTGTGTGTCGGGCGCAATGCCCTTTTCTACTTTTTAGAAAAGTTCGTCTATCGAAGCGCGTCTATAGGCGCATCTCAGAGCGCGTCTAAAACCGCATTTATAGGCATGTCTAAACGTGCGTCTAGGCTATTTGCAGACACAGACAATCGCGTCTATAGATGTACGCGAAAATAGATGCGCTAATCAGATGCATCTATAGATGCGCTCCGACAGTAACCCGATTCTCTCTTCCCTTCCCCTTTCTTCTCAGCTCATCAGTAATAGATTTTTTTCCTTTTTTCCAGTTCAACATGTGGCCAGGAAGCGCTTCGAGCTCACCTGATCCCCGGGATTCTATTTGGAGGGACTTATATAACCTTTTAGGGCATCCTCCTAGTCCTGTAGAGTTATACGGGTATATGACGGGTACTCTAAACACTCCCCAGGAGTCGGCACTACAGACTCCAAACCACCCTGCACCAGCTGAGATCACCCCAGCGGAGTCAGCATAGCCCAGCCGGCTGCACAGCGCAGGCCCATCTCCCATGCCGTCTTATGCCCCTTCCCCCATGCCGCCTTATGCCCCTTCTGCCATGCTGTCTTAGGGGGGTCACTCATCATATGTAACCCTATCACGTGAGTTCAACAGAAGGATATTTTTTATTTCTAAAATTTACAGAAATAAATATACATAAGGGACTATTTAAAATAGTTTTGGAAAAAATTTACAGATTTGTATAGAAAAGGGGTACATTTTATTAATGAAAAATTTACATATAAGGGATTTTAGAAATAGGCCTTGAACGCACGTGGTATAGAGGGTTTATATATAGTGACCCCCTCGAGCATGCTGTCTTATGCCCCTTCCCCCATGCCGTCAGGAGGTCCTTCTGTCTCGCAGAGCCATCGACGTACTCCTGTGCAATCGAGACTTGGTTCTCCAGCTATGAGTGGTCAGCGTAGTCCCGTGCAGTCTCCAGCTACGAGTGGCCAGCGTACGAGCTCGACACGACACGGTAGCAGGTGTAGTAGCAGGGAGAGCGGTGGGGGAGGCATGGCACAGTGCTTTGGGAGGGGTGACGGTGGGGACGATGATGATTCAGATGATTTAGATGTGCCTTCGGGTGATGGTACGATATTCTATGACATCACTCAGAAAGGAGGCATCTTGATGGATGCACGGGGGAAGGACATCATGGCCTTCTTGTGCTGTGTAATTGCTAACAATTATAGAGATTGCTTTATCCACTTCAAAGACTAGCCAAAGAGGTTGGCTGATGAGACCCTCGCTGCTATTTGCTCTAGGTATCCTAACCCCCCCAATCGCCAGTTCACAGATAAATGGGCCAAGTCAAAGATTGTTACGATACTTGGCAATAAAAGATCTTCGCTTAAGAGGTAGGCACTAGCGGAGCTTGCCAGGCTTGAGAGAGGTCAACCACCAAGGGGCCCACCCCACACCGCTCACAAGCGTGAGTGGAAGAAAGCAATGAAGTCAGCGAGGGGGAGGACCCCAGTTTGCAGCACGTGGAGGCACGAAGGATCTAGATGGAGGAATATGGAAGCACGCATTTTGGAGCAGGGGGTGTTGAATCTTGGGAGGCCCAATTTGTAAGTATCGATCTCAAATTATATTGCTTATGTAGTTTATTAGGAGGTTGTTTCTTTGTACTAATCCCTCCGCAAATTGTGTCGTCTTGCAGCTTGAGATCGTGGGCAGATACCCTACTCCTGTGGAGACAGCCTACCACCATCACCATCGCAGAGGAGATACATGGTGGCACTTCTATGATGACGGGTTGATTACTGAGGAGCAGTATACCCAGGCTACTGGAGCGGCCCCGGCCCCCGAGGTATTTGAAAGTAATTAAATAATGCCAAAATTATAAGTAAAGATTTGATTTTTCATACATTGATATATGTTGTCCCTTGTTTACAGGCCCGTGCACAAGACGACGAGGAAGACGAGGAAGGAGGTGCAGAAGGGAGTGCAGAAGGGAGCATCGAAGGGAGCGAGGACCTGGAGAACATAGATTAGTCATAGAAGTAGTGCTAGCTACTCTTTTTTGTACTTAAAGCCACTGGCTTGGCTTCGTGCCTCTTGTATATACACTCCTCTTATTTTTTGTACTTGAAGCCACATGACGTGGCTTAGCTTCCTTATTTTTTGTACTTGAAGTCACATGACGTGGCTTAGCTTCATGCTATATGTATATACAAGCACTTTTTGAGCTTTCAATTTTATTGCGTTTTGGAGTTGTAATGTTTTATTTGAAATTGTAATTAAAATGCATTCTGTAAATTTAAAAAAGATAAATAATGAAGCGCGTCTATCAGTGCGTTTATAAATGCATCTATATACGCATCTGTCTGTTCGACAAGCGTCTATTTTTGCATCTATAAATGTGTTTATAAGAGCGTCTATTTAAGCATCTAAATGCACGTCTATATGTGCATGTATTTGCTATATAGATGCGCTGGTAGATGCAGGTCTCCAGATGCAAAAATAGACATGCCCGTAAGCTTTTTATCTAGTTCAGTAAACACATTTGTGTGCGCGTCTATGGGTGCTTTGTCTTGTTGTGATGGAATATTTTGCACATGGGATCGCAAAGATGGGCACATGAGGATCGCAGAGACGGGCATGAGGATGATGGGATCAAGAGCATCTGGGGATTGCTAGGAGCGAATGGCAACAGGCAATTGAGGATGGGGTTCAGCTTGGAGGCTACGTCAAAATTTGTTGTAATTCATTACTAGTGACATGAGTGTTGACGATTTCTTTTGTGAGCGAATTTACAACAATTTTGAGCTTTCAAGCAAGGGAGCCTGCTCTCCACCATTGTCTCCAAAAATGCTACAATTCCACCAAAATCTTCCTCAATGAACCGATTTTAGTCCATAATTCCATCACTTACATATGTCAATAGTGACTTTTCATGAAAGGAAAATGATGATTAATGTCATGCTCCAAATCAGATACAACATCCACTTCTGCTAGCTAGCCCTTAGGTCCCAGCAATCAATTTGCTTGGAAAGTTTGGCACAACATTAGATTCCCCTTTTTCAAAATTTGTTGGGTTCATTCTTTCACTTCACTTTAGTCTGCGACATTTAGAGATGACCCCTTGTGTGCTTTTCTCGGTAGCTTTTGCATTTTCATTCCCTACCAGCAAGTGAGCACGTCAAGCCTTTGAATTCTAGCAACCATGTGGGGATTTGATCAATGATAGGGAAGAGATGCTACATATTGTATGGGTCGAATAATTTGACAAGTTGTATGGGTTGAATCGTTTGACAGGTTGTATGGGTTGATTCGTTGACAAAATTAGATTTTCACTGTAGAAATGCCTGAGATGCTTGAAAGGATCATTGCCTTGCCTATAAATTTAGTTGGAATTAGTAATGGCAACACAGAATCCAACATCAAACTCATAAATTTCTTAGCTTCTAGCTACCTATATTGTGCTCAGTTATCTTCTTCAGAAGCATGGAGGGTTGTGGTATAGATGCAGCTATTTGTGTAGTTCAATTGGCAACCGCAAGTGGATTGGAAAGAGAATTTCGCTAGCCATATTTTCAAAATCAACTGACCTGGTAAGTTGTTTACTAGTAGTCACAAAGTTACATACAATTCCACATTGCACAGTGATTGAGAGCATTTTGAATCATCCTGCAAGAGTGAAAGTAGAAGGTTCTAGGTGCAAATGGAATATGATAGGGTTCTACGAATTATAGGAGAGCAATGGCTCCAGCTGCCAAACACATAAATTGGGAGAAAAGGAGGAGGAAACGTTGGAGAGGAGGGATTTTGACTATGATGATCCCCAAAGTCAGGAATTCCAAGAAGAAGGTGTTGGTGATCCTTGCTACTAAAAGCCGAATTTCTTTCACTACAAGCTCGATTTCTTTCAGTAAAAGCCCAATTTCTTTTGGCTTTGGGAGCTCATCCATCATTGCAATATGCATAGCCACAACATTATGCAGAGACTGAAGGTGCTGGCAACCTTTCTCATTATTGATGGATTGGAATTGTTTGCTTAAAAAGAAGTCATTCATCAATATGAAGTGGAAAGTAAACTAAAAATATGTGGAGCTCCATCTTCTCTACTTTTTAATGCTTGTGCATAGATGCAGGAAAGAGGTCAAAGCCTTCCTTGGTGATCTTTGTCAAGGTCTTAAGTAGCTGTAGATTGTCTTTGTTCTCCATTCTACCTCTAGCTTCATGTGTTGAAGTGGTGCATGCTACCATTTCCCTTCCTTATAGATTGATCAGCCCGTCATTCATGAATGCAGTTGTCTCTGCTTTACAAGATTCATGTCCATAATGCATTGACATGTAAGCATGCTTGTCACTGATGATTGTTATTGACTGTGAATCACAAAATAGCCTACAAGCTTGTCATTGATGATTCGTTTACTCATTAAATCAAGTGCTAGGAGGCTTGAACTATGGCACATTTGGTATTGTTAAAGTTCATCATTCTCATTGCTAACTTCAACTTCAAGAACCCACTAATTGCTCCTTTCGGACAGGCCTAATGAATAATATTCACTTTGTTTGACTTGTATGTGCTTTCTGACTTTTTTGGCTTGTATGTGCTTGCTTTGTAGCCCCCTCCAACATAGCTATAAAGTATTTCTAGGTTGAGATCTCCTACAAACAATTTATCCAAGCCTTGCTTCCATTACCATGCCTCCAAGCCTTGCCTCCATTCACATGCTTCTAGGTTGTGATTGTTTCACTAGAGTAGCATAGGGTGGATGATGTGATAATTTCCTAGTAATAATCTCGTGCCTTGAAGTGGTTTAACAAGCTCCTTGTCATGCTTACCCGCCCACCATTAATCTTGGCAACGTACAAAATCAATTAGCACTTTGTTGCATCATATCTCCTTCGTATCTTTGGACATCTACTTTCCATGAATTGATTTTTAACCCGTCAAATTGCTAAGTTGCTTGCTTGAATTATAGACATCATTGTCTTCTTTATGGCTATGAAGAATTAGTTGGCCCAAATTGCTGACTTGCTTAGTTGAATTATAGATCTCGTTGTCTTCTTTGCGTTTGTTAAGAGTCTCATCCAACAGAATGAACAAGTTTTGGAGAGCTCCCAAAAGCATGGTAGCTAGGGAGAGGGGATATACCTCCATGAAAGAGGGGGTTTCTTACTTTGAGGCAACATTTGATGACTCGTCGACCTTCAATCAGAAGTATGACTTCAAGTTTGCAGGACAAAATTCTAAGCCACTCAAGCTCCTACCTCATCTTGCTTCGGAGCTCCTCTCTCTCTCTCTCTCTCTCACTCTCTCTCTTTCTCCCTCTCTCTCTCTCTTAGGATGACTCTCTCATGCAGTAAGATTGAGCATGCATGTTTTGATGTATTGTCTTCTTGTGTCATTCATTAATTTATGATTTACCATTGAAATACGGTTGTGCGTAGGATGGAGAAATCTGCACTAGAAGTGCCACACCATACTCACTCAATGCACTACCATAGCATTGCTCCAAAAGGAACATGGGACACTTGACATTAACAATTGTGCGACATTTCAAGCATACCACAAAGAACTTGTACTTGAGAACGAAGGCTGACATTTTGTCTAAGGTTATAAAACATCCAGATATGTAAGAGGTTGCCAATGAGACAAATTTTCAAAGCCAATCCATATCAATGGCAATAGTGGATAATCTAAAGACATCATTGAGTCTTGTGAAAAGAGTAGAAAGTGCTGATAAGTTAACTCTACGAAGAGAGTATCTCTCCACATGATTGCTAACACTTCAGCATTTAAGAAATATAGTGATAACAAAGTAGCTAAAGCCCTTGGAATTCAAGCATGGAATTTGAAGAAACATCACGTGGACATAAAACAAGCTTCCTTCAAATGGGCAAATGGAGGTCGAAAGCGTAGACAGGATTCCTTAAGTTGTGAGGTTATTCCATGTGTTGTCCAGTTCTAGAAAGACTACACCAGGGTTTCTCCAAACAAGAAGGATGTTTATAGGCATAGGCTTGGCCCAAAAAAGTATGCAATACATCCCACCCATTTCTTGGAGATCATAGAGGTGCATCTTCCTTCTTTCAACGAAGCCCAAGTTACACACTATTATTTGGTACTCTTTACAACTATTTAGTACTATAAGGGATAATATTAGTATTGTTAAGATGTTAAAGCTAACATTTAACACTGTAATAGACTCTATATGAAGTGAATTTAGTAGTAAATCATAGAATCATAGTACTAAATACTACAGCGGGGACTTAATACATTTATAGTACAGACCATATTTTAGAAATCAGTCCTAGGAATAAAGATAGAACAAAATAGTATTGTTTGCTCTTTCAAGTCAATTATTATGACTAAATAGAATACTTGTTATGACTAAATAGTACTATTTAGTGTTAATTAGTAGTGTGTGATGTTTGAAATTGTTTGTATTAGAGAAGGACTTCGAGCGTAATCATTCTCTCCTTGCACTAACCCTGCTACTAGTTCTATTTAGTACTATCTAGTACTATCCCTTGCACTAACCTTGTTACTATGCTATATAATACTATTTAGATATTGTTCTCTTCCTTGCCTTAACTCTACTATTACTACTATTAGTTCTATTTAGTATTATTTTGCAGTATTTTAGCACTATTTAGTACTATGTAGCACTTAGTAACACTTAGCACTGAGTAAGTACTATTTCTAGAGTAATATTTAGGACTCAATAATTGTTAGCGCTTAGTAATATTAGCACTTAGTAAGTACTCTTCAATACTATCTAGCACTTAGTAATATTAGCACTTACTATTCAATACTAATAGTACTATATAGCACCTAGTAATATCACACTTACCATCTAGCACTAGCTATTTAGTACTAATAGTACTATAGATCAAGCATATACTATTTAGTAATATTAGCACTTGCTATCTAGCACTTACTAATATTAACACTTTCTATCTAGTACTATCTACTAGCACTTACTGTTTAGTACTATCCAGCACTGGTAATATTAGCACTTACTAATATTACCACTTAATAATTAGTACTAATAGTACTATCTAGTACTTAGTAATATCAGCACTTACTAATATTAGCACTTAGTACTATATAGCACTTAGTAATATTAGCACTTACTAATATCATAGAAAAAGTTTGTATCAAACTTGAGAATGGCTATCATAACATTGTTATTGACCTAATTTGAAGCTCTAGAGAGGATTGAAATCTCCTCTCCACCAAATTCAAGATACTGAGGTCTATGTTGAATCATAACCCTAACATTAAAAGAAATTCCCAATTTCTCCAATGAAGCCACGTTTGTAGATTTGAGGTCTTCTATCCCCTTTGAATCTTTGACGGCATTCATTTCGCACTCCTCTGAGCCATTATCTATTTCACTTGTGGGAGGGTCCATAATGTTGCCCGTAATGATTGCTCAAATGGTACATGTTATAAATGCATAGAGATGCAAGTCTGTATATGTTGACAATGTGGTGACATTCTGTATCTCAAAAATTTGACCAAGTACCAAAAAGCAATTGTAGCCCACCCTCCATCCACAATTGTAGATGTGGCTATCCTCGTGATGTGATACCTGACATGTTATATACTCTATTTGTTGTGCCAAGTCACGTTGCCACATTACTATGTCGATAGCACCTACCAACTTTCGAGCCAAGAGTGAATATGTGCATTGCATATCAATCTACATGTCAAGAAGTGACAACAAGTGTAGTCTATACTTACTCTACCACAGTGCCATGGACGGATGCCATTGAGTTGGCAAAGAAGAAATTCTTGGCAAAGATGTCCATGACCACCAAACTCTAATGTGAGCTGCATTTTCAATAAAGAATAATTACTGTGTTTGAGACAATTCTAGCAACACAATAGAAAAAACAAGTAGGGTTTGTTGCTTACTTCTCATAATATGCTGTAAAGATAACTCGTGCCTCATTCATAGGAACATGCTTCGACCACTTGCAAACATCCTCTATGGTATTTTTTTTGTTGCTAAGCACTTCAGAAATAAGAGGATTGAGCATATATGAAACTCTTTATATATTTTGAGGAAAATTTGCTATAACATTACTACTACTACTATAAAAAATAAAGTATTATCTTGTTGGGTTTAATCAAAATACAAAAGTATAAAGCCAAGGAAAAGGTTGTATCAAACCTGAGGATGGTCATAATGACTTTGACATTAACCTCTTTCTTAGGATTCAAGAGGATTCAAATCTCCTTTGTGAAGATAGTGGGAGAGAGGGAAGGAGTCTCACTTGAGGCTTTCTCACAAGCAGAATGGGGGAATACACACAAAGGTGGAGGCTGAAAACAGTTTTCCTCTTCTTAGTTGTGAAAGCCAAAAGAACTCAAGTACAAAGAAATAGAAGAACCCTATATGTGGGTCTCAAACCAAACTCAACTAACTAAGGTGGCATACTAACTGAGCCACGAACTAGTGTAGAGAAGGATAGCTGTCATCCAGCTATTATTCGTGGGCGGTGTACCAACCGCATCTCCAGCTAACAAGTCGGTGACATAAATGCACAACAGTCACCCTGGCATATCGCGAGTGGAGCTCGATATCTCAACACTCCCCCTCGAGCTCAATCCCAATTCCTGCACACCAAGCAGATCTCTGAACTTGCATAGCTTCTCTGCGCCCAATGCTTTTGTGAATATGTTAGCTACCTGATCCTCTGTGCTGACATAAACTAGATCAATAAGACCTAGTAACACTTTCTCCTGCACATAGTGATAATACACCTCAATGTGCTTTGTTCTAGCATGAAAGACTGGGTTCTTTGCCAAGTGTATACTGCTCATGTTGTCACAATAAATGACAACTGGCCCATCTGTAGACTGATGCATATCATAAAGTAGCTTATGCAACCAAGCTACCTCACATGCAGCCATTGCTGCACCCCTGTACTCAGCCTCTGTGCTCGACAAGGCAACTGTAGGCTGTTTCTTGCTGCTCCAAGTGACTGCAGCACTCCCAAAAGAGAACACATATCCACTGGTAGATCGTCTATCAGAAATACTACTAGCCCAATCAGCATCAGTGTATCCATGCAACTGTATCTGAACCCCAGCCTCATAGAATAGTCCATACTGCAATGTGGACTTCACATACCTGAGTATGTGTCTAGCCGCATCCAAATGCGGTTTCCTTGGAGCCTGCATAAACTGACTTACCAACCCAACATCATAGCTCAAATCTGGCCTGGTAATAGTCATGTAAATCAAACTTCCTACTATGCGTCTGTACATAGTAGGGTCTTCTAGAAGCTCACCTGCATTTGCGCTCAGCTTCACATTCTGCTCCAAAGGAACTGAAATAGGCTTACAGCCTGTCATCCCATATTTGGATAGCATGTCCAGTCCATACTGCCTCTACAAGAGCTGTATCCCACTTGGTGATCTAATCACCTCAATGCCCAAGAAATAACGTAGCTCTCCCAAATCCTTCATCTCAAACTTCTGCTTCAATAGCATTTTCACATGAAGGATGTCTTCATCACTATCACCTGTAATGATCAAATCATCAACATAAATGACAAGCAGCATAATACCCTTCTTTGTTTTTCTCACATAGAGTGAGAAATCTGCCTTGGAAATCTGAAAGCCAATAGTAACAAGATACTGTCCTATCTTGTCAGACCATGCTCTAGGTGATTGCTTCAAGCCATACAAGGCTTTCTTCAACCTGCAAACAAACTCAGGATGAACAGCATGCACATAACCTAGTGGCTGCTCCATATAGACCTCTTCTTACAAATCACCATGCAAGAAGGCATTCTTTACATCCATCTGCTGTAAAGACCATCCCTTTGATGCAGCCATAGCAATGACTGCTCTTACATTCGCCATCCTTGCAACTGGACTGAATGTTTATTCATAATCAATGCCATATGTCTGTGCATACCCCTTAACTAATCTTGCCTTGTATCTGTTCACAGAACCATCTGCATTGTGCTTCACCTTATAAACCCATTTACAGCCAATTGCATTCTTGTCTTTAGGCAAAGGCACCAATTCCCATGTTGCATTTCCATCCAAGGCATCCATTTCTTTATCCATGGCTTTCTCCCATTTTTCTTTTCCCATGGCTTGCTCAAAAGAAATGGGTTCTAGATCCTCTATCACTTTGACCATATAGGCATAGTGAATGGCTATAAATCCATCATATTTCAGCCTATCCACAGGATACCTAGCTCTAGTATACCTGCGCAAAATAGGCTCACTTCCAGGTGCTCTCAAAACATCCCTGGTCTTCCTTACTCCAGGTGTAACAACAGAAGGAATACCCAACTCATCATCAATGCTCTGTTCTGAGCCACTGGATTCACCATCCACATAAGAGTGACCTGCATTCACATCAAACATGGGCTGATCTACCTTCTCTTTTCCTTTTCGTGATACCTGCGTACCACTATCTGCATTGCTTTGAGGAGATTCTCCTGATCTCAATCTACCTATCCATTGCGAGGTATGTGAACCACTGCTAGAGGACACTGCAGGTCCACTGATATTTTGTGATTACTGCTGTGAATTCTGTGCAACATTACCATTTTGTGCATCTACATCAATCATCACATTTGCTGCTTTATACCAGCTGCTCATCTCATAAAAAACAACATCTTTGCTCACTGTAAACTTACGAGTAGAAGAGTTATAGCATCTATACCCTTCCTGTTGCAGAGAATAACCAATAAAGATGCACTTCTTAGCTTTTGGATCCAACTTGGACCTCAATTCATCTGGCACATGAACATAGGCAATGCAACCAAAAATTTTCAAATGGGAAATATCTGGTTTCCTACCAGTATACATCTCCTCTGGTGTCATGCCATGTATTGCTGCAGTGGGAGTCCTGTTCATTACTGTTGTAGCAACTACTTCAGCCAATAAAAATCTAGCAGGTCTTTTTCATTGAGCATGGCACGAGATACCTCTTCAATATGCCTGTTTTTCCTTTCTGCAAGTCCATTTTGCTGTGGAGTATGACTGCATGAATATTGTTGCTTTATGCCATGCTCCTGTAGGAACCTTGCAAATTCATTTGAGAGGTACTCTCCCCCTCCATCTGACCTTAGGCATTTTATTTGCAAGCCTATTTCTTTTTCAACCATAGCTTTAAAAACTTTGAAGTGCCCAAACACTTCACTTTTCTTTTTCATAAAATACACCCAAACTTTTCTGCTGTAGTCATCAATAAAGGTGACAAAGTAATGACAGCCTCCAATAGATGTAGCTTTAGTAGTCCACACATCAGAGTGGATTAATTCCAATGGCTTCTTACTCTCTTGAACATGCTTAGGAAATGGTTTCCTTGCCTGTTTTCCAAATTGACACGCTTCACACACCTTATGCATTTCTGCAACCTTGAATTTAGGCAATCCTGCAACAATATTTTGGGCCTACATTGATTTAAGTCACTGTACGTTAACATGACCAATGCGTTTATGCCAGATATCAATATCTGCAACTATAGCGGTCCCATGTGCAAACATTGATGCACTCAATTCAGGCATGTCCGCATCCAGCGTAAACATCCTGCCCTTCTTCTTTCCTTTTGCTATCAAGTGACCATTATTTTTCATATCCTCAACAAAGCATCCATGAGGATTGAATCTGACCTGCAAGCCCTGCCCAACCATTTGACCAATAGAAACCAGGTTCTTGGTGATGTTCGGGACATGAAATACATCAGACAAGTATTTCTTTTTCCCATCCTGCATAGACAAAGGAATTTTTCCAATCTGCACAATAGGATGTGCAGTATCACCAGTCTCCACAAATCCTAGTTTTTCCATTTTCCTTGCATCCTACATCCATTCAGCATGGACGCCCTGAGTCAACATACCACACATCATTGCTTTCTTCTGCACTTGTCATAGAATTTGTCTATGCTGTACCATAAACAAATGCTCATTTCTGTCATCACCCTGTCTACTAGAGGATGCATAATTGCCTTGCTGCAATTTTCCATTCATAATGTCATTCTGCTTTTTGTAGCAGTCTTTAGCCATATGCCCCATTTTACCACAGTAGTAGCATTCAACATTGCTGTTTGCATTTTGACCTCTCTGCCATCCACCACGACCTCTTTGGCTCCCCCTGCCTCTAGAGTTACCACGTCCTCCTGCATAGGACTGGTTTTCTTGAGTTTGCTGCATATTCTGATTTCTACCACGGCCTCCAGATTGGCCTCCTCTACCTCTGCCTCTACCCCTTCCAGCATTTGAGTAGAAGACAATTTCTTTTGAGGTTCCTCCTGAAGAAGATGCACCACCATTTCTCTGCTCTTCAGAAATTAGAAGAGCAATCAACTCCTCAAAATCAGGAAATTTTTCACGGACGGCAATGGATGTCCGGAACTGTGCATAATCCTTTCCTAGACCATTCAAGGTCACAGAAACTAAATCGTCATCATCCACTGGTGACCCAATGGAAGCAAGTGCATCTTCAATTTTCTTGACCTTCATGTGGTAGTCATTGATGCTCATATTTTCTCTCTGCACACATTGTGCAGCTCCTGCTTGAGATGCATTTTCCTGGCTTGCGTATTTGTACTGTACATTTTAGCCAAAGTATCCCATGCCACCTTTGGCATACTTGCATCCTGAATATGCACAATCATTGAATCTGAAATACTGATAGACAGCCAGTACATAACTTTTCTGGCTCTCTCATGCCATCCTTTAAATGCCTAAATTTCCTGTTGATTGGGAACATTAGGAAGAACTGGTTCTTCTTTATTTCCTATAATGAACTCCCAGTAGCCTTTTCCAATAAGGAAATTCGTCATTCTAAACTTCCATGCTTGGAAGTTGTTCTTGTCAAGCTTTTCAGTGACAATCTGTGAAAGAGAATCAGATGCCATTACAGAACACTACAAAATATTCTGTCACTACAAAAAACACGGCTTTTGCCTCACACGGGCAGATTTGCAAAACTGACGAAAGTGGAATTTCACCACACAGTCACTTCCTAGTGACGATTTTGCATCAACAGGAAACAAGCATGATTCTCCAACTCCCAATATCTCTGTACACAGGCATACGATGCAATTTCTGCAGCAACTTTTCATCGACTAGCCGCGCGGTGGTCGCACAGCCAACAAAACAGGGCCTTTTTCTGAGTGCCTGCGAAGAACTTCCGCCTTCAAAACGGGCCCCGAAATCGACTCGAATCAAAAATGGTCTCGAATCAGAAAAATATACTGTGCTCTCGCCACACCGCAAAGGGTCTCAATCTGAGACAGTGCACTCTTGCACTTCTGGCTGTGCTACCTGCAAAGATTAGCTCCCAAACTCGAAATAGGAAAGCAACACTAGGCCTCTTACCAGGACACCACAAACTTGGCTTGCTTTCTTGAGCTCCTTACCACGAACAAGGCTCTGATACCATGCGAAGATAGTGGGAGAGAGGGAAGGAGTCTCACTTGAGGCTTTCTCACAAGCAAAATGGGGGAATACACACAAAGGTGGAGGCTGAAAACAGTTTTCCTCTTCTTAGTTGTGAAAGCCAAAAGAACTCAAGTACAAAGAAATAGAAGAACCCTATATGTGGGTCTCAAACCAAACTCAACTAACTAAGGTGGCATACTAACTGAGTCACGAACTAGTGTAGATAAGGATAGCTGTCATCCAGCTATTATTCGTGGGCGGTGTACCAACCGCATCTCCAGCTAACAAGTCGGTGACATAAATGTACAACAGTCACCCTCGCATATCGTGAGTGGGAGCTTGATATCTCAACATCCTCTTCACCAAATTCAAAAGTATGAGGTTGTTGTCGAATTAACAACATAGCGTCGAATGAACTTTCAATCTGCTACAATAGAGCCATATTTTCATGACTCATCTTATTGAGAGAGTGGTCTACATCGTATTATTCTTCACTTGCTATGTCTTCTACATCCTCCTTCTGCTATAAACATATAAAAAAGTTATGAGATTTATACATCCCAAATAAAGGCCTAAACAAGCATAGAAATATAAAGATAAGACTTCATAATGCTGCAATGTAGTCATATTTAGTAGGTTGTTCCCTAACATTATTAATGGTTTTTTCATTAGACTGCATAGAAGTATAAAGATAAGGTTTCATACATGCTTTCATTAGACTGAGTCTCTTCTCCTCTTGGAGGAAAAATATGAGATTTACACATCCCAAATAAAGGTTTAAATAATCATAGAAGTATAAAGATAGCATGCATTCATTAGACTCAGTCTCTTCTCCTCTTGGAGGAAAATATTAAAAAGTTATGAGATTTACACATCCCAATTAAAGGCTTGAACAAGCATACAAGTATAAAGATAAGATTTTATACATGTTGCAATGTAGTCATATTTTCAGGTTGTTTCCCAATGGTAGCAATTAGGCGTTGAATACTCTCAGCCCGAAACACTAGTAGATCGGCTTCTATTTATGATTCCATTTTGACTGGTAATTCTCCACCCACAGCTGTGCCCAACTTTTTGCTCCACTTGTAGACGTCATTTGAATTCTACTTGGTCTTGTTGCTCCCTGGTTGTTCTGACAGTAGATACTAGCCGATATGCAACACTTTCCATCATGACATATGAAATATATTAATATGTCATGATCATAAGATACAAAATAAGAAAGTAACAAAGATATTAAGAGAATAGTTACCTTGGGGAGCTGGCATGATAGCCTGCCATTGAATTCACAAACCACAAACGGTTGACTTCAAGGTACCAAGCAATTAGACTCCAATGTGAGCTACATAAACAAAGTAAAAATGATTATTATTTAACACAAACTTGCCAAAGAAATAGTAAAAATAAGGTTGGAGTTGATACTTACTCCTCATGATAAGGCATACAGATGACTCGCACCACCCCATATAAATTCAAAGGGCTTAACCAGGTACAAACATCTTCTATAGTCTTTTGAGGAGAGCTAAGAATAGAAGAAAGGAGAGAATCGAGCATGTAGACACGATTCTACACTGCACTAAGAAGTTGAGATATAACTACACTGCACCAAGAAATAAAAAAATGGTAGCTCATAGACATGATTCTGCATCCTGCACTAGGAAACTGAGATATAACTACACTGTAAACAAATACACAAACGTTACCTGAGAATGGCCAGGATAACATTGTCATTAACCTCTTTAAAGGATTGGAGAGGATTAAAACCTCCTCTCTACCAAAGCTCAAATACTGAGGTTCTCGTTTCAAAACGACCCTAACTTCAAATGAGCTTTCCATTTTATCCAATGCAGCCAAATTTGCAAAATGGGTCTCTATCATAGCTTGTATTCTATGTTTGTGGTCATTTTGCTTTTCTATGGTGTCTTCAAAGCTCTTCTGCTCATGGGATTCTTCAACCAAATTTAGAGGTGGTTGCATTGCTGAAGAAGAAGGGAGTGCCTCCATATTGACTTCATCCATTTCTTCTCCCTCTATTGCCTATAAACAAACAAACATGAGAGATTAGATTCACTATCTTTAAATTTAAATCTTATTTCAAAAATGGTATTTAGTTGAGAAATAGAGAGTTCATACCGCTAAGTATTGTCGTAATGGCCTTTTTACATAACCATGTGAGCCATAATTACCAAAGAAGGAATCATCATCTTTCTCTTCATCCACCAACCTCTCTAAACGGGTCATGTAAGTCCATCTCTTCATCATCATCAACTGGGACATTATGATCTTTAAGGTCATCATCCATGTCATTAGTCTCCTTGTGCTCTACATCTTTTTCATAGCTTGTGATTAGATCTGCTTGAAGCTGAAAATAGGCCATGAAATGCTTGTTTTCAATAATATTTGTGGAGTTCCCTTTTCTTAGGAGATCCTCAAATAAATATCCCATCCTACACAAGGTGACCTCCCAACCTGCCGGTAGCAAATTCTCCACCATGGTAAGCAGGAGACTCCCACTTTTTGCCGGACTTCCATAGTTGTTTTTTTAATAATGTATGGACTTGGGAATATCTTGCTCTTCTAGCATCAGTCTCAAATTATTTGAATTCTCTCTTATGTTCTTTTGTAAGGAGTGATCAAGGTTGGGACTCTGCATACACAAGAAGAATGATTCAAGAGATTGAATCGCTATGCTACACCACTATAGATCTTCAAATCTGATGAATATGCTCGCTCTAGAGTAACCTGCATGGCTTCTTTGTCTTGTTTATCAACAAAAATGCTCCAAAAATGACAATGTTGCAAATTGCCACTTTGCTAATGGTGGTATATACTATTCTATCAATGAAGTTTTGGATATCATTGCTAGAAACTTCATTGATGAAGAATAGTTGTGTCTTGTCCCATGCTGACTCATTCTTGATGAAGTCATCTTCTAAAACTCCCTTGAAGTTTACAAGCTTTCTAGACTCTGACGTAACCTCTACATTGAATTGAAAGCTTTGGTGCATATCTGTCGGCATCCTTATCTCGCTGATCAATCTTTCCACATATGCAACCACCTATTGTGGGATTTCTTTTCTCATGTAAGAGGTTACTATTTCTGACCCATCTTCATCCTTTTTAATCCACTTGTTTGCCCATAGCTTTACCTTGGGTGTTGACAAAGAATTTATATGCTTGACCACATTATAGTCAATGTTACAATGACTAAGTGGGATTTGTTTCTCTAACAACAAATACTCAATGGCACTATGCACTGCATCGCGCATCACCTATACATTGATGCATTCTTCCAAGCAGTCGTCTTTGTCTCTCTTTCCAAAAAACCATTCTTTCTTTAAAAGTTTATGTGTTTCCATGGATGCATACTTGTCAGGTAAGTACTTTATAGGCCTCCACATCCTTGCGGTCAACTCCTTATCCATTACCTTTGACTTTCCAGAGATAAACAAAGGAGCTTCATAAGTCAACTCTCCACTCTCACATGCAATGCACACTTCAAGCATCGCATTGAACACTTCAACAGGATGAAAAATGATGGAAGTGTAGTCGGCATATCTGTCTCTCACCACCTTGAGGCTTGTCATATTTTCTTCTCGCTCTTGAGTTCCCCTAGGCACAACTGCACTCAAAGAAGTATAGGAGTTTGTGAGTGTGTCGGCATCTGCTTTTGTGACCTTTCTCTTCAAATCAGGGTGTTTGGACTCGGGGGGGTCACTCATCATATGTAACCCTATCACGTGAGTTCAAAAGAAGGATATTTTTTATTCCTAAAATTTATAGAAATAAATATACATAAGGGACTATTTAAAATAGTTTTGGAAAAAATTTACAGATTTGTATAGAAAAGGGGTACATTTTATTAATGAAAAATTTTACAGATAAGGGATTTTAAATATGGGCCTTGAACGCACGTGATATAGAGGGTTTATACATAGTGATCCCCCCGAGGGTTTGGAGAATCAAATGTTGTCCATACAACCCTTGCCTTCTGTAAGACCTCTGATGTTGAGGATATCTTATGCTTTCCATGGACATAGTGATTAAGTCTTTCAGACTCAATCAAATACTTGATCTCATGCTTGAATATACAGATGGTTGCAGGATAACAATGGAATGAAGATATCTTTGCAAATTGTTCTAAAGTGAGTCTTGACCTCCTTTGCTTCTTTGGCAACCTGATGACAAGCATAAGCCCAATCTTGACCATCAATGGGCTGGAATCTACAATTAAGGAGGAATTCCTTCTTTGCTTCCTCCAACATATTCTCACCTTGTGCCTCTTGGCCTTGTTCATGTGGAATATTTTTAAGAGTGTCTTTAAAGAATTGAGTGAAGGTTTCCTCAAAATGTGTAGGCCTTGTAAATGTAATTTGATCCAAAAAGCTATTTTTAATTGGACAAAACATTATTGGACATAGGACCACGTTGCTTGCCACAGGTTTCTTTCCATCTCTCAAAGCCTCATATATTTGTAGTGCATAGGATATATCAAGGTTTTGGCTATTAGTAAAGATAGCTGTAGCTTCCACATCTCTGGCATTCACAAACCACATCCTTTGACCCTAGATATATCCCACATCATCATCTGTTACTTCTTCATTAAGATGTAGATTGAGATTTTTGATTGTTGTGAGTTCATCTTGATCATCTTCAACTTTGAGTTCTGAGTCTTCTTCATCTTTCTCTTCTTTTAACCGTTTCCCATACACATGATCTTTCTTTATAGAGGGACGATGCCTTTTTCTAATGCTTGGAACCATGGCTCTTGCAGTACTAGCCTTTTGCATTTCACGTGGTGGTTTGCCACCAACAAGAGCTTCTACCATAACTGCAATGGATTGACCTTGATCTTCTTCAAATTTTTTTAATTCCCGTGCACTCAAGGCTTGTGTTTCATCATCCTTAGTAACATCACCATTTCTTGCTCTAGAAGTTTGCGCTCATGTTCTACACGTTTGTGACAGTGTGCATGTTCTTCTTGCCCCTACATTGAAGTCTATGCTTGATCTCCTTCATGTGAAGATCCTTGGTTCTGAGGTGCATATTGTGCATCCTGAAAGTACTCAAACATAACCTTTGCATGCATCCTTTTTGCCACCACACTCAGAAATCCCTCCCAAGTATATGCAGGAGCTTCCAATGCACTTTGCAGCTCTGGAAACTTTGATGGTTGAGGAGGAGGCATCACAAAGGTCTTTGAGTCTCTCCTTGACACAACAAAATGAAGACCGCCAACTTCAGGATCTGAACTCTTTGTGAAAATATCCATAAAATTTTGTTTTGGCTCTATCATTATGCCTACTACAAGGTTGGAAGTCAAATCTTTCTTAGAGAATGTAGCGTCCCATGGATCATCACCATCATTGAACTCCCTTTTTCAGATAAGTAAAAAAAGTGTCTCTTTTTCTTTTGATCAAGAAACCAAGCTCTTCTGCCCATGTGATATCAAGTCCACCTACCAAAGCCATTGGGGCTATATTCCTTTCCTTTCAAATTCAAAGTAACATCAAGACCCATGCTCTAATCTCAGAGTCATTAAGAGTAGCCCCCACATTAGTTGATTGCTCCATAATCCTATAAGAAAAGATAATGAAGAATTTAGATACATACAAGTAAAGTGCAATATACAAGGCTTGATACCATAAATGTGGGAAATAGCCCAAAAGGCTTTACAAGGCTTCATATGGCAATAAATGTGAAAAATAGCCGAGAGGGCTTTACAAAGTATTTTATAGCAATAAATGTGGGAAATAGCCTAGAAGGCTTTACAAGGCTTAAATATTTGTAAAAATGTAAGAAAATTAGCCAATAAAGCTTTACAATGAAATAAAATGCCCACTCTAGTGATAAAGCTCCAATCTTCCCGATGACATGTAATCTGTCCATCCACTCATATCTGTCCACTTATTACCAACTGATGCAATCTACCCACTAATAAACTGATCCACTGATATCCACTTATGCAGCCCACTCATACTCGTTAAATAGTGAATGGTCGGGTTTAATACAAGGCTCTTCATATGGTAATAAATGTGGAAAATAGCCGAGAAGGCTTTACAAGTTTTTTTATGACAATAAATGAGCTTAAATATTTGTACAAATGAAATAAAAATGGCCAATAAATATTTACAATGAAACAAAATGACCACTATAGTGATCAAGCTCCAATATGCCCCATGACATGTAATTTGTCCACTGATATCTACTATCTGCTCATGCAATCTACCCACTGCTAAACTTCTTGGTAAATGGTGAAAGGTCTTATTTAATAGCATGTTATGAGTGTGAAACCGCATGAGAGCGAAGGGACTTGGCAACGATTATGAACTAGTTAGAAAAATTTGGGCGTGGCTTTGATTGGCAACTTGGAGAATTGTCTCTCCTCTAAGGCAATCTAATCTATGCTAAACCAACCGTTGAAGCAAAGAAAAGCAATAAATAATTTCTTTTTCTATGTTCATTTTAATGTGCTAGGGTTTAAGAGGCTTAAATATGCAAAACAAGGGGTTTTGATGTAGAGGCTAAACCTGCATGTGAGAGAAATGAAGAGCAAGTATCTAAAGAAAAGTTAACATTTTTCAATTAAAAAGATGAATATATATATAAATATTATCTCACCTTCAAAACAAACCATTCACACTTTTATAATTTTTTAAAAGTATAATATAAAACATGTAAATATATAAAACTTTCTCTCTTTCCTCTGAACTCTCTCTCTCTCTCTCTCTCTCTCTCTCTCTCTCTCTCTCTCTCTCTCTCGACTTCTAATTCTCTCTGTAGCCATAGTCAAGACACCTCATTCTCTCTCTTAATCTCTCTCTCTCTCAACTCTTATGTCTTTACCTCTCTCTCCTCATCCCACTCATTCTCTCGCTTAGTCTGTCTCATGCCTCTCTTTCTCTCCCTCTCTCCCTTCGTCCCTCTATCCTCTCCCTCTCTCTCTCTCCCTCCCATGGCCACTAGGATTTATCATTCTCTCTCTTTATCTCTCTCTCTCTCTCCCTAGGATTTTTAATTCTCTCTCTCTGTCTCTCTCTCTCTCTCCCCACTTCTCTCTCTCCCCAGACTTATCATTCTCTCTCTTAATCTCTCTCTCTAGGATTTGTAATTCTCTCTCTCTCCCCTTCTCTCTCTACTTAGGATTTATCATTCTCTCTCTTCATCTCTCTCTCTCCCTAGGATTTGTAATTCTCTCTCTCTCTCTCTCTCTCTCTCTCTCTCTCTCTCTCTCTTTCCCTCTCTACCTCCCTCCCTCTATCCTCTTGGTGGCTAGGATTTGTATTCTTTCCCTCTCTCTCTCTCTGCCCCCCTCCCTCCCTCTGTCCCTCATTCTCTCTCTTAATCTCTCCCTCCCTCCTCCCTCCCTCTCTCTTCCTCCTTCCCTCCCTCCCTGTCTCTCTCTCTCCCTTTGTCCCTCTTCTCTCTCTTAATCTCTCTTTCTCTCCCTCCCCTCTTCTCTCTCATTTCTCTCTCTCTCTCTCTGTCTCTCTCTCTCCCTTGGCAGCCCTGGCCACCAGAAGTTTCATTCTCTCTCCCTCCCTCTCTCTCTCTCCCTCATTCTCTCTCTCTCTCTCTTTCTCTCTCTCTCTCTCTCTCAGTCTCCCTCCTCTCTTCTCTTTCATTTCTCTCTCTGTCTCTGTCTCTCTCTCTCCCTCCCTCCCTCTGGCGGCCACGGCTGCCAAGAGCCCCTCTTCTCTCTCTTAATCTCTCTCTCTCTCTCCCTCTCTCCTCTCTCTCTCTCTCTTTCTTTCCCTCCCTACTCTTCTCTCTCATTTCAAGAGCCCCTCTTCTTTCTCTTAATCTCTCTCTCTCTCCCTCTCTCCTCTCTCTTTCTCTCCCTCCCTACTCTTCTCTCTCATTTCTCATTTCTCATTTTCTCTCTCTCTCTCTCTCTCTCTCTCTCTCTCTCTCTCTCTCTCATTTCTCATTCCCTATCTGTCTATCTCTCTCTCCCCCTCCCTACTCTCTATTCTCTCCCTTTGGTGGCCACAGCTGCCAGGAGCCCCTCTTCTCTCTCTCCCCCTCTCTCCTCTCTCTCTCTTTCTCTCCCTCCCTAGTCTTCTCTCTCATTTCTCTCTCTCTCTCTCTCTCTCTCTCTCTCTCTCTTTCTCTCGCTCTCTTTGTATAAGCCATCCTTCCCCACCAAGTTTTGTAAAACCCGCATGGGTCTTGGTGGTTGAGGCTCTAGTTCATGTCGTGGTGTGTGTGTGTTCAATTCCCATGCTTCGGATGAGTCTATTTGGCTCCTTGGCATTGTACAAAGTTTTAAAAAACTCATATCTCATATCTCATCTCTCTCTCTCTCTCTCCCTCTCTCCGGAGCCCCCTCCTCTCTACTCTCTCCTCTGGCGGCCATGGCCGCCAAGACTTTCCATTCTCTTTCTTTCTCTCCCTCCTCCCTCTTTTGTCTCTTAATCTCTCTCTCTCCCTACTCTCTTTCACTCTTTCTCTTCCTCCCCACTTCTCTCTCTTAATCTCTCTCTCTCCCTCCCTCTCTCCTCTTTTTCTCTTTCTCTCCCTCCCCTCTTCTCTTAATCTCTCTCTCTCCCTCCCTCTCTCCTCTCTCTCTTTCTCTCCCTCCCCTCTTCTCTTAATCTCTCTCTCTCCCTCCCTCCCCTCTTCTCTTTCTTAATCTCTCTCTCTCTTTCTCTTCCTCCCCTCTTCCCTCTCCCTCCATCTCTCTCTTTTTCTCTCCCTCTCTCTCTCTCCCCATCCCTCACTCTCTTTCCTTCTCTCTCTCTCTCTCTCTCTTCTCTCTCTCTTAATCTCCCGCTCTCTCTGTCTCATCTCTCTCTCTCTAGCTCTTGCTTTCTCTCTATCTCTCTTTTCAAATTTAAAACACAAATTTCAATAAGAAATTGATTGAAATAGAACTCAAAAATTGAAACAAGAAACTAATTGAAAAAGAATTGCAAGTAAAGAATTACCAGAAGAATTGTAGAATTGCAAATAAAGAAAAAGAATTGCAAGTACTTGGAAAAAGTGGAAAAAAGTAAGGCTCCTAGAAAAAGTGGAAAAAGTAAGGCTCCGCTTGTCCTTGCTCTTCCGCTCGATCTTGGTTGCTTCAATGAAATGAGGAGAGAATGAGAATGAATGAATGGAGAGAAGAGTATGTATAAGAAAAACTAGCCCACTCCTCCCACTCACGAATAAATTTGAATTTTAAAAAAAGAGAGGGAAATTTGAAAATAAATTTGAATTTTAAAAAAAGAGGGAAATTTGAATTCATTCTTCTAGAGAATTTGAATTCAAATTTGTGTTCAACATTCTTCTTGGTACGATTTGTGTTCGACATTGTTCTCGTACGTCCATCTTGTTCATCGCTCTTGCTCGTGGTAGGCTCTTGTTTGTCACTCTTACTCGTGGGTCGTTCTCCTAATCTTGCACTCTTAGTTGTAAGAATTCGACCTCTCTCTCCCTCTACTCCTCTTCTCTATGTAGTGCTCTCTCTCTCTCTCTCTCTCTCTCTCTCTCTCTCTCTCTCTAATGGAGCTCCCTCTCTAGTTGCATATCTCTCTCTCTCTAGTTGCATACCTTCCCCTCTCCCTCAAGTCTTCTCATCTCTCCTCTCTCTCTAGTCGCGTACCTTCCCCGTTCCCTAAAGTCTTCTCATCTCTCCTCTCTCTCTAGTCGTGTACCTTCCCCTCTCCATCACGTCTTCTCACCTGTCTTCTCTCTCTATTCGCATATCTTCCACTCTAACTCACCTCTCCTCTCTCTCTCTCTACTTGGCATATTTTCTCACATCTCTCTCACTGTCACTCTTCTTTCTCTCTATGTCCTCTTCACTCCCTTCCTCTTCTCTCACCTCGGGGTCACTGTCCCCAGGAGTCCTCTCTCTCTCCTCCCCTCCCCTTCTCTCCTCTCTCTCACTCCTCTCCCTCCCTTACTCCTCTCACTCTCCTCTCATCCATGGGGGCCGTGGCCGCTAGGGCTTCTATCTCTCTCTCCTCTCCTCCCCTTTTCCTACCCTCCCCTTAGTTTCTCTCTCTCTCTCTCTCTCCTCCCCTCATTCCTCTCACTTCTCTCACCTGTGGGGGGCGTGGCTGCCAAGGCTCCTCCATCTCTCTCCTCTCTCTTCCCTCACTTTCTCTCTCTCCTCTCCCTCCCCTCACTCCTCTATCTCTCTCTCCTCTATCCCTTCCACTCATTCCTCTCACCCCTGGGGGTCGTTGCCGCCAGGGCTCCTCCCTCCCTCTCTTCTATCTCTCTCTCCTCTCCTCCCCTTCTCCTACCCTCCCCTCACTTTCTCTCTCTCTCTCCTCCCCTCATTCCTCTCACTTCTCTCACCTGTGGAGGCTGTAACCACCAAGGCTCCTCCTTCTCTCTCCTGTCTATCCTCTCTCTTCCCTCACTTTCTCTCTCTCCTCTCCCTCCCCTCACTCCTCTATCTCTCTCTCCTCTGTCCCTTCCACTCATTCCTCTCACCCCTGGGGGCCGCAGCCGCTAGGGCTCCTCCTTCTCTCTCCTCTCCTCCCCTTCTCCTACCCTCCCCTCACTTTCTCTCTCTCTCTCTCTCTCCTCCCCTCATTCCTCTCACTTCTCTCACCTGTGGAGGCCGTAGACACCGAGGCTCCTCCTTCTCTCTCCTCTCTATCCTCTCTCTTCTCTCACTTTCTCTCTCTCCTCTCCCTCCCCTCCCTCCTCTGTCTCTCTCTCCTCCCCTCCCCTTTCCCTCACTCCCCTCCCTCCACTCACTTTCTCTCTCGATCCTCTCCTCCCTCCACTCATTCCTCTCACCCTTGGGGGCTGCGGCTGCCAGGGCTCCTTCTCTCTCCTTTGTCTCCTCACTCCCCTCTCTCCCCTCACTTTCTCTCTCTACTCTCCCTCCCCTCACTCCTCTTTCTCTCTCCCTCCTCTCCCTCCCTCATTCTCTCTCTCTCCTCTCCCTCCCCTCACTCCTCTCACCCTAGGGGCCACGACCGCCAGGACCTCTCTTTCTCTCTCCTCTAGCTCCTCTCTCTCTCTCTGTTTCTCCCTCCCCTCCCTCCCCTCACTCCCCTCACTCCTCTCTCTCTCCTCTCTCTCTGCTCACTCCTCTCTCTTCCCTTACTTTCTCTCTCTCTCTCTACTCTCTCTCATCCTTCTCTCTCTACTCTCACTCCTCTTTCTCTCTTTCTCTCTCTCTCCTCTCCTTCCCCTTACTCCTCTCACCCTGGGGGCCGCAGCCGCCAGGAATTCTCTCTCTCTCTCTCTCTCTCTCTCTCTCTCCTCCACTCACTCCCCTCAATCACTCTCCTCACTCACTCCCCTACCCGCCTCACTCCACTCACTCCACTCCACTCACTCCCCTCAGCCCCTCCCCGTGCTGCCCTCTTCCCTCCCCTACCTGTGCAGCACCTCCCCTACCCTCCCTACCCCTGCAGCGCCTCCTCTACCTACCCCCTCTGCTTTCCCCGCGTCCCCCTCTCCTACCCCCGCAATGCCTCTCCTCCCCTCCCCTACCATCCCCCCCGCCCTCTCTATGTGGCCCTCTTCTGCCCTCCCCACATTGCCCCCCTCTGCCCTCCCCCTGCGCCGCCCCCCTTTGTGTCCCCCTCCCTACCCCCATGTAGTGCCTCTCCTACCTACCGCGCTGCCCCCCTCTGCCCTCCCCACTACCCCTCCCGCAACCTCCTCCCTCCCACTGCCGCTTTCACTACCTCCCCCCCTCCTCGCCTTCTCCACTTCCCCTCTGCCTTCCCCGCTGCCCCTTCTCCCCTCCCAGTGCTACCCCTCCTCCCCTCCCACCACCGCTCCTCCTCCCCTCTCACCGCCCCTCCTCCCCTCCCATCGCTCCTCCCCTCCCGCCGCCCCTTCTCCTGTAGCCCCTCCTCCCCTCCCGCCGCCCTTCCTCCCCTCCCACTGCTGCTCTCACTACCTCCTCGCCTACCTCCTTCTCTGCTCTCCCCCCCCTCTGCCGCTGCCTCCCCCCTCCGGCCCTAGCGGCTTCCTCCCCTCCATCCCCCCACCTCCCTCTCGAACCTCTCTCTCTCTCATACCCCTCTCTCTCTCTCCTCCCTCCCTCCTTTCCTCCCTCTCTCTCCCCCCTCCACTTCCCTCTTCCTCCTGGAGGCCGCAGCCCCCAGGGCTCCTCTCTTTCTCTCTAAACTTTCTCTCTCTAGTTCCTCTCTCTCTCTCTTCAAATTTAAAAAAAACAAATCTACAAAACTTAGATAAAAATTTAATCAAAAAAATTTACAAGTACCTGGAAAAAGTTTGTAACTTTGCTCTTTCTTGCTTTCTTGTTGTTCCTTCCTTGCTTTCTTGCTCGTCCTTGCTTTCTTGCTTCAATGAAATGAGGGGAGAATGAATGAAGGCAAGGAAGACTATATATAAGAAAACCTAGGTTTTCCTCCTCCTCTCCTATTGGCTTTCCATTCCTCCCCTCTCCCATTGGCTCCCATTACTCCCCCTCTCCCATTCGACCCCCATCCCTCATCCCAATCTTCCATTGGCCCTCCCCCCCATCCATTTCTTCTTCCTCTCCCATTGCCACCACTCCCATCCCACATTTCCACCATGTCCCATACTCCTCCCATTTCCGCATCCCACCCTTCCATTTCCCAAAATCCCATATTTCCCCATCCCACTCTCCTCTTTTTCATCCCCTATTAGCTCCCCTCACTCATTTCACTCCCTTATTATCCTACTCCCCTATTACCTCCCCCTCTCCCATTCCATTCCTCCCTCCCCACTCTCACTTCCACTTCCCATTCACTTGCCATTTGCAAACTATTAATATATTATTATACTATTTTTTATACTTATTATCATACACCCCTATTACCTCCCCCTCTCCCATTCCACTCCTCCCTCCTCACTCTCACTTCCACTTCCCATTACTCACTTGCCATACACATTTGCAAACTATTAATATATTATTATACAATTTTGTATACTATTTGCAAACTTACATGTGGGCGAAATCAGAAGTGTCAAAGCGATCCTATCGTGGTCATACAACAACTGTGATTTTATTCAAGGGCGTATTTATCCTTCATCAACAACCTTATTTCAGCATTTATTTCGACACAATACTGAAGGTATGAAGTGCATGATTTGTGCACGAGGTGTTTACTTTGTTGTATCAAAATTGTTTGCCACACACACACACATATACACATACCGAGAATTTGCTAATATTATCGCATCTACATTTCTCTGATGGGCACAAAACTTTGTGCACGCCTCAGCCTAGGTGGTATTGACTTGCATACAAAGTGGTGCACCCATCCCATAAGTACTTATTTGGATAACACACATGCAAACGTATTTTATGAACGATTGTGCATAACACTAGGAACAAAATGGTGTATAATGCGTGATCGACTATGCAAAGCATATCCAATGGGCACAAGACTTTGCACATTCCTCAACCTAGGTAGTATTGACTTGTGTGCAAAAGTGGCATCCCCATCCGATAAGTACTTGTTTGAATAACACACCTAGGATCGTGTTTTTTGATGGTTCTGCATGACACTAAGCCAAAAACGGTATTTAATGCTCGGTCAACCATGCAAAGCATATCCGATGGGCACAATACTTTGCACATGTCTCAAAATAGGTGGTATGGTGTTGCATGCAAAGTGGAACGGCCATTCAATAAGTACTTGGTAGGACAACACACCTAAGAGCGTTTCTTTGACGGATGTGCATAACACTAGGGGGAAAACAGTGCATAATGTGGGGGTTAAAGGTCACTGTGCCTTTACCCCGGTTATGTACAATACTCAAACACATATATAAATGAATGAAAAAGAAGATTAGGGTTCTGCACCCACCAAAACTTGTGTGGCTCTCTGTTTCTCTCTCTCCCTCTTCTGTTCTTACTTCCGTTGAGAGCACTCTCAACTGGTATCAGAGCCCGGGTGATCTAGCTGAGTGTGCATGAATGCTTGGAAGCTCAGTAGCTTTGTAGAGGAAGGAGAAGCTCTGTGGGAAGCTTTGTCGGTGACTTTACTTGCCTCCGAGTGTGTAGAGACCTTGGAGGAATCTTTGGAAAAGTCACTTTAGTTTTGCGAAGTGGTTTTGAGAGCTTGTTAAGTGTTTTCAAAGAAAAAGTCATTTTTTGAGCTTTTCCCTGTTCCGTTCGATGACAAAGACTCCGTATTGGCTTGTAGAGGCAACTATTGCTTGCTTTTGGTATCCACTTCACTTCAAGAGCTTGGAAACACCTTCATTCTTGAATCTGGGATCATTTCATTGGATTTCCGACTTAGTGTGTCAGTTTCTGCGTTTTTCTGCCTGGGTGTTGGAACTTAAGTTTGGAGCAACCATTTGCACATCTGTCAGTTTCGGTGGACTCAAGAGGTCTTAAAACTTCTATGTTGCTCATCATTCGCACTTCGGTGGAGTTTACAAATAGCTCTATTTCCAAAAACTTTTTTCAGTCCGTGTGTTGGACCCAGTGATTGAGACCACGGTTTTCAACACTGTCTATCCTATTGCATTCCGGATGCCCAAAAACCCCTACCTATCAGTTCTTGTGAGATTCGGTGGAGGATTTTCAGAGTTATAGATCTCTGTGTATTCGATTTCGTCTCTCTGTTATGCATTTTTCATTCTAAGGTTTTGAAACCTTAGATTTATGCCACATGGCAGTGGATAAGTGTTGACTCCCATTTCTCACTCATCGGTTGGGATTTTGGAGTTCCGACAGAAGAGAGATATTTGCAAATTTTCTTGTTGATTCTAATTATGCAATGGCGCCCATGTTTTGAGGCATCTCAAGTTCTATTTTCAGTAGCGGTCATTACCGTGGGACTATGATTTCTTGAGCATACCTTATGTAGATCACTCTGGTTGTAGTTTGAGCAGTGTGTGCTCATTCGTGGTGTGCATTGGGTTGCAATGGATGATTTATAGGCCATTTGGATGCATTGCGGTCCTTATTGGATGTGCTAATAGGCCTAAATTGCCTTGTGGGATGCTATTTTTATGGACGCTTTGCACATGGATGCTATTTTATGCTGAGGGACAGCTTTGACACATTGCAGGTGATGCACTGATAGTGCTATGCTCTCTTGGATGAGATATTATTTATGCATATGCTAGTGGACGGTGTTTATGCTTGAGTCATTTGGCACTTATTGGCATTTTGGATTGCCATTGCAGTTGACATTTTCTTTTGGGCCAGATTTGCTCATATGGATGCATAGTATATGCACATGAGTCAGCTGCATCTTTTGATGCTTTGAGCTTTGAGTTTTGGTGATATTTCACTCTATTGTGGCATACACATTTGGGTGCACCTAGTATTTGGTGTGATTCTCTCTTACAGGCACTAGCATTTGGAATTTTGCTTCATTTGCATTATGGCATCCTCTTCCATGTCTGAAAAGGAGTTTTTCAACATGAAAAAGTTTGATGGGACAAACTTTTCTTTGTGGAAAGAACAGATAAGGGATGTGCTTATTCAAAAGAAGTAGATAAAACCCTTGGCAAGGAATGAAGCTAAGCCTGCAAATATGTCCGAGGATGATTGGAATGAGTTGGATGCATTAGCAAAGTCTACTATTAGATTTCATCTTGCAGAGTCAGTTTATTTCACAGTAGTAAATGAGCAGACTACGGAAGATTTGTGGAAGAAACTGTGTGCCACTTATGAAAAGGAAACTGCCTCTAATAAAGTTTACCTCATGAAGAGGTTGTTTGAGCTACAGATGAAGGAAGGGGTCTCCATTGCTTCTCACTTGAATGAATTCAATATTATTTTCAGCCAGCTCAGGCTCAGAAGATGAATTTTGATGCAAAGACTAAGGCAATATTTCTCTTATGTTCATTGCCATCCTCATGGGATACCTTCCGTATAGTTGTCAGTAACTCTGCACCTAGTGGAGTACTGAAATTTGATGATGTTGTGGGAAGCTTATTGGCCAAGGAGATTAGACGGAAGTCTATGGACGGCAACAAGCAGGATGCAGCCTTAAATGTGCGAGAAATGTGCAAAGGGGTAGATCACAGTTCAGGGGGAAGTCCCAAGAAAGAGGGAAGTCTCGTAGCAAATCCAGGGCACGGAACATTGAGTGTTACCACTGTGGCAAGAAGGGCCATATGAAAAAGGATTGCTACAAGCTGAAAAGAGAGCAAAAGGATAAGAAAAAGAATGCAAATTGGGGTGCAAATCAAAAGGAAGAGAGTCCAAGGGAGGACAAAGGAAAAGTGAAGATTGAGGAGATCAATGCAGTCACACATGATAGTGACAATGACATTCTCTTTATGTCTAGTTTATCTGTAGAGTTGCTTACCACTTCATATGATGCATATTCCCAGGATTGGATTTTGGATTCTGGTGCTTCATTCCATGTTACTCCCCATAGGGAATGGTTCTCCACTTATGATAGTGGAAAGACAGGTTGTGTGCATCTTGGAAATGACTATGCATGTGACATAGTGGGAGTAGATGACATAAAGTTTTCTTTTGCAAATGGGTTTGCATTTATTTTGAAACATGTGAGACATGTGCCTAAGTTAACTAAGAGTCTTATTTCAGTGGGTTAGCTAGATGATGCTGGTTTTCACACCACTTTTGGCTTTCAAAGTTGGAAAATTCAGAAGGGCTCTATGCTTTTGGCCAAGGGTGCCAAGTGTGGGACTTTGTATCCCTTACATGTATCAAGGGTATTTGATCATATTGTTGCAATAACCGAGCAGCCAAGCACTTCTTTGTGGCATTGCAGGTTGGGGCACATGAGCCAGAATGGAATGAAACTCTTATGCCATTGGGTTATGTACCGCATTTGAGTTTCTCTGATTTTGAATTTTGTGAGCACTGTCTCTATGGGAAGCAGACTAAATCAGCCCATAAAATAAGGGGAAAGAAAGAGTTTGAAAAGCTTGATTTGGTGCATTCAGACATATGTGTCCCATGCCTACACGGTCATTAAGCGGGGTTGAATACTATGTAACATTCATTGATGATGCAACTAGGAAAGTGTGGGCTTATGCTATAGCTTGGAAGAGTGATGTGTTCTAGGTATTTCAGAAATGGCTGGCCTTGGTTGAGAATCAGTCAAGTAGAATGCTTAAATGCCTACGGACTGACAATGGTGGAGAGTATCTCTTTCATGACTTTCTGTGATACATGTGGGATTAAGAGGGAGCTCACATCCCCTCGTACTTCAAAGCAAAATCCAGTTGCAAAAAAGATGAACCGTACCATTCAAGAAAGGTTGCAATGCATGCTTTCCAATGCAAGTATTTCTGGTGATTTTTGGGCTGAGGCAATGAAGATTGCAGTGCATGTGATCAATAGATCACCTAGTAAGAGTTTGGATGGTGGTATTCCTAAAGAGGCATGGAGTGGCAAGAAGCCCTCTTACTCTCATTTGCGTATATTTGGGTGTGAGGCATATGCACATGTGCCGAAAGAGCTTCGAAAGAAGCTAGATCCTAAGTCTAGGAAATGCATCTTTCTGGGTTATGGTGAAAGTGGAGAGATGGGCTATCGTCTCTAGGATCCAGAAGCAAAGAAGATCATACGCAGCCATGATGTAGTCTTCAATGAGAAGACAGCAAGTTGTCCATGCACCAAATGTGCAAGAAATGGTACCACCAAGTGCTCCCATAGGTATACAATCAAGGGTAGATGATGGATCATCTATTGGTGGAAATGATGAGCCAAATGTGGCTGATATGCAGGTGGGACAGCAAGCTGAAATGCCCTTGAGAAGATCATCTAGAGTGTCTAAACTTCCTGATAGGTTTGTTCCAGGGGTAGACTATGTGATGCTTACTGATTGCAAGGAGCCTTCTTGCTATAGAGAGGCTATGATGCGCGAGGATCAATGCAAGTGGGAGTATGCTATGCAATCAGAGATGAGTTCACTTATGAAGAATAAGACTTGGGACTTGGTTTCTTTGCCACATGGAAAGAAAGCATTGCCATGTAAATGGGTCTACAAGATGAAGGTCACAGGTGATGATGTGCCTAGGTACAAGGCCCGTTTGGTCGCTAAAGGGTTCAAGCAAGAGAAGGGTGTGGACTTTGACGAGATATTCTCTCCAGTTGTGAAGATGACCACACTTAGATGCATGCTTGGACTAGTGACATCAGAGGATATGGAGCTTATGCAGATGGATGTCAAGACAGCTTTCTTGCATGGGGATTTGCATGAGGAAATTTACATGGTCCAGCCAGAAGGCTTTGAAGAAAAGGGCAAAGAGCATTTAGTTTGCAAGCTGAAGAAGAGTCTCTATGGTCTTAAGCAGGCGCCTAGAGAATGGTATCAAAAGTTTGATGCTTTCATTCGGTCCCAGGGTTTTAAAAGGAGTGAAATTGATCACTGCCTCTACACTAAAAGGGCTAAGGATAATAGCCTGATAATCCTGGCACTATATGTGGATGATATGCTATTGGCTTGCAAGAATACTTATGAGCTAGATGCATTAAAGGCCAAGTTACATGAGGCCTTTGATATGAAGGATTTGGGACTTGTAGGTCATATTCTTGGTATGCGCATCACGCATGATCAGAGTAGGAAACTCCTTTGGCTTTCACAGAAGAAGTATGTTACAAAAGTATTGCAGCGTTTCAATATGGAGGGGGGGAAGGCAGTGAGTACTCCATTGCCTCCATATGTGAAACTGAGTCATACAGATAGTCCCAAATCAGATGAGGAAAGGGCCATGATGGCCAAGGTTCCTTATGCATCAGCAGTTGGGAGTCTTATGTATGCTATGATAGCTACTAGACTAGACATTGAATTTGCAGTGGGAGTTGTTAGCCATATATGGCTAATTTAGGAAAGAGGCATTGGGAGGCAGTTAAGTGCATCATGAGGTACATGAAGGGTACCAAGGAGATGTGCATCTGCTTTGGTAGAGAAGACATGCGTGTACTTGGGTACACAGATTCAAACTATGCAGGGCATGTGGATAGTAGGAGATCCACTTTTGGTTATGTGTTCACCTTTGTAGGTGGTGTAGTGTCATGGATGTCTCGCGCACAGAAGTGCATTGCTTTGTCTACCACAGAGGCTGAGTATGTTGCAACCACAGAGGGTTGCAAGGAGGCTATATGGTTTGATCGGCTAGTGGGAGATTTGGGGATTCATACAAGTGTACCGACATTGCATAGTGATTCCATGAGTGCTATTCAGCTAGCACGGAATCTGGTCTTTCATGCAAAGACTAAACACATTGAGGTCAGGTACCATTTCATCAGGGAGGTACTTGAGGACAAGTGCATAGAGCTTGTCAAGGTTCATACAGATGATAACCCTGCAGTTATGCTGACGGAGTCTACGTAGTTAGCAGTTTGAGTATTGTCGTGTATTGATGGGCATTGGATAGTATGCTCACTGGTTGTTCTCCCTTAAAGTCACATTGTCCTTTAAGTGGGAGCTTGTGGGGGTTAAAGGTCACTGTGCCTTTACCCCGGTTATGTACAATACTCAAACACATATATAAATGAATGAAAAAGAAGATTAGGGTCCTGCACCCACCAAAACTTGTGTGGCTCTCTGTTTCTCTCTCTTCCATTCTTGCTTCCGTTGAGAGCACTCTCATATAATGCCTGATTGACCATGCAAAGCATAATCGATAGACACAATACTTTGCACACGCATCAACCTAGTTGAACTTGACTTTCTTGCAAAGTGGCTCCCCCATCCGACAAGTACTTGTTTGAATATCACACCTAGGACTGTGTTTTTTTATGGTTGTCCATGACACCAAGGCAAAAATGGTGGCGTGCCCATCCCATAAGTACTTGTTCGAATAACACATCTAGGACTGTGTTTTTTGAAGGTTGTGCATGACACTAAAGCCAAAACAGTGTTTAATGCTTGATCTTGACAATGCAAAGAATATCCAATGGACACAATACTTTGCACACACCTCCACCCAGGTTGTATTGACTTGCATACAAAGTGGAACCCCCATCTGACAAGCACTTGTTTGAATAACACACCTAGGATCATGTTTTTTTATGGTTGTGCATGACACTGAGGCACAAATGGTGTTTAATACTTGATATATCATGCCAATCATATCCAATGGGCACAATACTGTGCATGTACCACAACCTAGGTACTATTCAATTTCATGCAAAGTGGCGTGCCCATCCGATAAGTACTTGATCGGATAACATACCCAGCAGTGTGTTTTTTTACGGATGTGCATGACACTAAGGCAAAAATGGTATTTAATGCTCGATTGACCATGCAAAAGATATCCGATGGGCACAATACTTTTCCTACACCTCAAACTAGGTGGTATTGACTTGTGTGCAAAGAGGCACACTCATTCGATAAGAACTTGGTCAGATAACACACCTAAGAGCATGTTTTTTTACGCATGTGCATATCATTAGGGGGAAAACGGTGTATAATGTGTGATCGACCATGCAAAACATATCCGATGGGCACAATACTTTGAAAGTGCCTCAACCTAGTTGAAATCAACTTGCATGCAAAGCGGAGGCCCCACCCGATAAGTACTTGTTTGAATAACACACCTAGGACCGTGTTTTTTTATGGTTGTGCATGACACTAAGGCAAAAACGGTGTTTTATGCTTGATCAACAATGCAAAGCCTTGATTGCCTATGCAAAGCATATCAGATGGGCACAATACTTTGCATATGCCTCAAACTATTTGGTATTGAGTTGTATGCAAAGTAACGTGCCCATACCATAAGTACTTGTTCGGATAACACACCTAGGAGCGCATTTTTTTACGGTAGTGCATAACACAAGGATGAAAATGGTGTATAATGCGTGATTGACAATGCAAAGCATATTAGATGGGCACAATACTTTACGTGAACCTCAACATAGGTGGTATTGACTTGTGTGCAAAGACATGTCCCCATCCGATAAGCACTTGTTTGAATAACACACCTAGGACTGTGTTTTTGGATGGTTGTGCATGACACTAAGGCAAATCCCTTGACCATGCAAGGCATTTTCGATGGGCACAATACTTTGTGGGAGCCTCAACCATGGTGTTATTGAATTTCATGCAAAGTGGTACACCCATCCAGCACTTGGTCGGATAACACACCTAAAAGCATGTTTTTTTATGGTTGTGCATGACATTGAGGCACAAACGATGTTTAATGCATGATATACCATACAAAGCATATCCGATGGGCACAATAATTTGCACACACCTCAACCTAGGTGTTATTTAGTTGCATCCAAAGTGGCCTATCTGTCCGATAAGTACTTGATCGGATAACACACTAGGAGGGTGTTTTTTTACGAATGTGCTTGACACTAAGGCAAAAATGGTATTTAATGCTCAATTGATCATGCAATGCATATCTGATGGGAACAATACCTTACCTGCACCTCAACCTAGGTGGTATTGAATTTTTTGCAAAGAGGCACACCCATCCAATAAGTACTTGGTTGGATAACACACCTAAGGGCGTGTTTTTTTCCGGTTGTGCATATCACGAGGGAAAAAACGGTGTATAATGCGTGATCGACCATGCAAAGCATATCCGATGGTCACAATACTTTGCGCACACCTCAACCTAGATGAACTTGACTTGTGTGCAAAGAGGAGCCCCTATCCAATAAGTACTTGTTTGAATAACACACCTAGGACCGTGTTTTTTATGGTTGTGCATTACACTAAGGCAGAAACAGTGTTTTATGCTTGATCGACAATCCAAAGCATATTCGATCAGCACAATATCTTACACACACCTTAAAATAGGTGGAATTGACTTAAATCCAAAGTGGCGCACCCATCCCATAAGTACTTGATCGGATAACATACCTAGAAGCATGTTTTTTTACGGATGTGCATAACACTAAGACAAAAAAGGTATTTAATGCTTGATCGACCATGAAAATCATATCCGATGGGCACAATACTTTTCCTATGCCTCAACCTACGTGGAATTGACTTGTTTGCAAAAAGTCACACCCATCCGATAAGTACTTGGCCAGATAACACACCTAAGGGCGTGTTTTTTTACAGATGTGCATATCACTAGGGAAAAAACGGTGTATAATGCATGATCGACCATGCAAAGCATATCCAATGGTCACAATACTTTGCATGCACCTCAAACTAGTTGAACTTAACTTGGGTGCAGAGTGGAGCCCCTATCTGACAAGTACTTGTTTGAATAACACACCTAGGACCATATTTTTTTATGGTTGTGCATTACAGTAAGGCAAAAACGGTGTTTTATGCTTGATCGACAATCTAAAGCATATCTGATGGGCACAATACTTTGCACACACCTTTTGTGGGAAAAAAGATTTAATACAAAAGATGGTTTTTTGAAGTTGTTGCGTACGCAACAGGTTTTTGAGAAAAGAATCGGATTTGAAAAAAAAATCAAATTTTTCAAAAACTTGATTCTTAGAAGTTCTTGCGTACGCAATAGGTTGGAAATGAACTCACCTCTTGCAACATTTTGAAAATTTTGAGAATCCTAGAACAAGTTGATGAGAGGAGAGAAGCGTGGAGTGTGAAAGAATGAACTTTGAATGAAAGAGAGAATGAAGAACGTTCTACTTACAGTGAACCTAAAAGAACTTTAAAAACCTTAAAAACCAAAAAAACTAACGACCTAAAAGCTACCCATTTCCTATAAAACTCTACTTCTCCTCATTCTCTCTCACAACTTTCCTCAAGCTCCTCCACCACCTCCCCACCCAAGTACTCCCTTCCTCCCTACCTTCCCCTCTCCTACTGCTTCCCATCCCCTCTCCCTCTTCCTTCTCCCTGTTCCTTCTATTCTCCCTCTCATCCCTCCTCTAGCATGTCCTCCTCTCCCTCCCTCCCCCTCCCCTTCTGGCGATGAATCCTCTCCCTCCTCTCCCTCCCTCCCCTTCCCCTTCTGGGCGACCTTTTTTTTTTGCAGAGGCAGGGGCTTGGAGGTGAGGCGGCGCTTGCGAGGGAGGGGCTATGGCCTGGGCAGCAATGGTGAGGCTCGAGGGAGGGGGAGCAAGGCTCGGGGGGAGGGGTTGGCAAGGGCGACACTGGGAGGCGAGGTGGGTGAGTTGAGTGAGAGGGGATGCGTAGAGCGGGGGAGAGGTCATAGCACAAGGGGGGCGAGGGCTCGTAGGGCAAGGTGAGGGGGAGATGGGAGGGTGATTAACCCCCCCTGAACCTGTTGCATGCGCAACAGATTTAGGGGGGGGTAATCAACCTCCCCTAAGCCCCAAGGGAGGGGGCCTGTTGTGCGTGCAATAGGTTCTGGGGGGGTTAATCCCCTCTTCTTAAGGAGAGTCGGGGGGCCCATTCAGGCTTGAAAAAAAGGAGTGACTTTGTTCGTGGAGAGGCTTTGTACCAAAGCCAATATGGGACTGACATCGAGAAGAGATACATGCTAGGAAAGAATAGATTCTTGGAAAGATGCAAGTTTGAGCCCATTGATGGGCAACACTTTTGTGAAGCTTGCAGGATCGCCCTTGATGAGGGAAGAAAAGGAAACTTGCCATAGATTGAGTGGATGGAAAAGTTTCAACGGGTCATTTGTCATGTATGCATATTTAATGAGACTCAAAGTACATTCTAGAATCAGAAAGACTGAATTCTGCTCCATTTAGGTTGAAAAAAAGCTCTTCTATTTCTGAGATCCTGATAAAGGCAAGGGAGTTATTGGTGGGTTGTGGAAAGCCACAAACAGTGAAGGGCAAGAGACCTACATCTGAGTACATGGCAAAGAGGACTCAGTTCTATAGATGCTTGAAAGGTGTTGTAAGCAATACGCAAGGCATACCAAGTAATAAGGTTGAGGCCAAGGATCTGAACACCGCCGTTGCAAGATACAAGGATGTTACTTGTATTGACTTCCGCGAGAGGACTCAGTGTTTCAAAGCATGGTGGATGTTTGCCGTGCATATGAAACATGAAAGATATCCTTTGAGGCACCAGAGCACACTACAACTCAGAGGAAAGAAATAATGAAACCAATGTCTATTTTGGTGGAGCATTAAGGTTTGTTCCAGATACAATAACACAAGAAGTATGCAAGAAGATCCTCAGCGGTGACTGCTTCTTTGGAAAGAAGAGCAAGCATAGCAACTTGGATGAAGTGGTCACCTGAATGATTCAAAGTGAGGCTGCTCTCTCGGCACTATTGTTTTTATTAAAATCTGATGATGAGTTAGCTGGCAAGTCAATTGATGTGGATAAGAAGAAAGTGCTTAGCCTAGGTCAACTCCTTGATAAGACATGGGCTAGAAAGTGGTTGCTTCAATGGATGCAGATGCCACACTAACAAAGGATCTAAGAGCTAAAATGCCAAAGGTTGTTGAGACAGAATATATGGACATCAAGAAAAAGGCCTTGCAGTCCACTGCCCAAGGTAGAGAAATTGGTGGTTTGGATGATGGTTCTCCATTCAACTTCTCCTATGATATCTTGCATCAAAGAATGATACAAATTTTGCACACATCAATGGCATACATACATAGAATTTCATAACAATGAGCGGTGATGCTTGGGAGAAGCCATGTGTATTTTTCATAGATGAATTGCAAGACCTTGCAGTGTCATGGATAGTTGAACTTGTGCGGTTTATCATAAAAGGTCCTATGGTAGAAAACAAAAGATCAACGTTGGTCCTGTTCATGACAGAATCACAAAGGGATGCCTTGTAGGTGAGCTTGACATCTGCATTTGGGTATTTACTTTCAAAAGTATACCATGGTATAGTCCTATGCAATCATATGACTGTCTTGGAAGACACTACCATTCAAGTCTTGCAACCTTTCTTGATGTGCTTCTTATCCAGGGGTGGTGGCAATCTAATCAAAATTCCTTTAAGGACTCTCGAGCTTCATTACTTTGAGGACAATAAGGTTAAGCTTGATGTAGGAATGGTGGATTACAGAAAGCCGATGGATCTTGATGTGATACTAGAGATGACAAAGAATTTACTGAATGATGGGTGGGAAGTAGCATTGTATCGAATGGGTTTTGCTGCTGCTGAGAAATTGCTACGCCAAGGTAGAAATGTAAATGTCATTGACACCCCAATCAGATTGAGTTCTTTGACACATATTACAGTTGCACTACCTTCTTTGAAGAGGAAAATGTCAAAGAAGAGGGTAATGAGTTTGAGGGTGATGATTCTAGCTCAGGTGATGATGAGGATGAAACATGAACTTACAGACTCCAGAGCAGCCTACTAGTCAGAAACCTAGTAGTCGGGACCCTACTCAGGACCCTACTCACCAAGAACTTGGTCATGAGACTCTAGAGCTACCTACTAGTTAGGTGTTTGGAACTAAAGAGCAGACTACTAGGCAAGACGGTACTAGCTAGGACCCTGCTACTAAGACTCCAGTCTTAGAGCAACCTATTAGTCAGGACCCTGGTAGTCAAGGGCGCATTGAGGACATTGGTACTGTCTTAGAGCAGCCTATTAGTCAGGACCCGGGTAGTCAAGGGCTTGGCATTGAGGACATTGGTACTGGAACATGATGGCTGACGGCTTTGTAATTATCACAAGTTTTGAACTTCTATGTAAAGCGAATATCTAATAAAAAGTTAAGTACTTTTTTGATTTCTTTACTCTCATTATTGTGTATAAAGATTGTCTATGAGTTCCATTTTATACTTAATGGTGTATTTTAAACTTTATGTCAATGTATTTTTATAGTTAAGGGTGTTTTTTAATACCAACCACTTACACAGAAAAGGATTTATGTACACTACCTTTCTAAGGGGTTTATGTACACCACCTTTCTAAAAGAAATGGTCATAAAGGTGTGTGTGCATCCCACTTATACATAAAGGTGTTTATTTACACCACCTTTCTAAGAGAATTGGTAATCTATTGATGTTCTTAGGTGATAGTAGCTCAATTCATATGAGAAGTTATGAAGATGTTTATGTAGACCACCTTTGAAGAGATTTGGTTATGCATTGAATCTGTTCTTAGTACGTAAACGTAGGTCAATATGTACACCACCTTTCAAAGAGAATTGGTGATGTATTGATGTTCTTAGGCAATAGTAGCTCAATGTAAATATTGAAAAGTTTTTGAATGAAGGCCAATACATGTACACCACCTTTCAAAGAGAATTGGTGATCTATTGATGCTCTTAGGTAATAGTAGCTCAATGTACTTGCAAATACTTTAATAGCAAGATTTTCATGATCATATTAAGTAGTAGAAGAGTATACTATCTATCCTTAGTAAGATATGCATCATAAGAAGTATGTACTTAATCACTAAATCTTTTGTTTTGAGTTGTCAAATCTAGTTCAAAAAACAACATTACTAGTATATTCAAAAATTTTGGACTGTTTTTTAGTCCATTTCTCAAATTGGACTTTACATAAGTCCAAAAATTTTAAATAATGTATTGTAGGCAAATTTTTAGCTAGGGCATATGCTACACCTACTCACGACATTGAGGTGGATTGTGGTGATTTTTCCCACCACCAAGAAATGAATCTAAGGACTAGTAGTCACAGGACAAGACATGTATCAAATAGAAACATGCTATAGGAAACCCCCTCAGATAGAGGCTACCATATGAAGATAAACCTCAGTAGTACATTATGCGAGACCTTGCTGTGGAAAAACAAAATGTGATATCTGATTGGAAGAGGAAGGTGGGGAAGGAGAAAATAAATTTGATTCTAGAATTAGAGGTGGTTGTTGCTAGTGAGTCTAAGGGCTCTAAATAGGTTGAATCTATTAAGCATACCATAGGATGGGTGCACAACTCGTGAACAATGCCACTAGAAAAACTAGATGGATAAGGGAACAAGACTCAAAGGTGTTAACCTCATAAAAGTTTAATGTACCATGTGTATTCAAATGGAGGGGTATTTTAGTTTAACTAATTGAAAATTTTAAACAAGATTACAATAACAAGGAGGGGTTTTTTAATTCAACTATGGCCTTCCTTCCTAGTGTAAGGTCACATACAAGGAAAAAATTAGGGGCGAATTTTAGCCCAAGGGCTAATTTAAAGCCTTTTCCAGGTTGGCTGGGCTAATATTTAGAGCTTTAAATTTGATAAATTAGCCCAAAAATAAAGGTGGGCTAATTTTGAGAGCCTCAAATTTGATAAATTCTCTCTAAAAGTGGTAGGTGGGCTAATATTTATAACTCTATATAGGGAAAGATTCGACCATTGACCTACGCTTTTATAATCTTGTTCCCACCTTATTTTTTACCATGACGACTCACATAATTCCCAAGTATTATTCTTATACAAAGCTTCCATTTCTTCATTCATAGTAGTTTGTTATTTTGGCTTGTCAACTGCATCTTCAAAGTACACCTAGGTAGTTCTTGGAAAGATGCATGCATCGCAAGTAGATTCCAAATGGATGGACTCTGTGCAAGTCCTTTTGCTTCATCTCTTTTTGCATTTAGAAGCTTTGTGCTTGTCTCTATGCTAATTTATGCGCTTAGAACAAAGTGATGCAAACCTTTCAATTGGTCTTGCAATTCAAAGAAACGATAACAATTTATCGATTTCAATTAGACCACACATGGAGCAACACACACAAACACAATGCTACATGTGGAACAAGTAGAAAGGCCACTCAATTGCCTACATATAGACACATAGATGCAAAGATTAATTTGGTTAAATTCAAAGAGGAGGGCCATAGGGGGATTGCCGTGTTGTGGGAAAAAGAGGAGAAAATTGGAAAAAGGAGGTGAGTACTGTTGGAAATTTCGGCACATAGATAGCAAAGATTAATTTAGTTAAATTCAAAGAGGAGGGCCATAGGGGGATTGCCATGTTGTGGGAAAAAGAGGAGAAAATTGGAAAAAGGAGGTGAGTACGGTTGAACGAGATTGCTGTTCGGTTGAGTGCCACAAGCCATTTCCGGGCATTGTTGAGGTTTCTGATCCTTTTGAAAATTTGGGCTCATGAAACTCACTATATATTATCCACTGATCGTTAGCCTTTGCATAGCGTTCTAGCTCAAGTTCCGCCATGGATTGCTCCCCCATCACACTGCCTTTTTCTCTTCGCCTAAGCTTAATATTATTGCTGGCTGCTCTTTCCGCCATCTCAAGCCCCCTTGCAGTTGCTAGCATCCCTCACGGCACGCCCACTTCCATCACCCTCGCAGGCAATGCCTTCTGCGATCTCTGCCATGAAGATCGCTTCACCAACAATTCTCTCCTCCTTTCTGGTAATGCCCTCTTTATTTTTCCGTCTCTAGCATTTAGCATTCCTTGCTCGCCTTACTGCAACATTGGGAAGTTTGTTCTCATAGTAAAGCTTCTAAGTTCTTCTTTCTATCGTGCTCTGTAGGTGCCACAGTCGCTTTGACGTGCCAGACAACAAACGCTAACAGCCCTCGCTTCACAGTCGAAACATCTACGGATCACCACGGTGCATTTCGCCTTCATCTCAGCGCCAGCTATCGATTACAACAATGTGAGGTTCGCCTAGTCGGCAGTCCGCTCAGCTCGTGCAGACGCACTACTCGATCCTCCACGGCTGCTCTTGCCTTGCAACCCAAGCAGGAGGAACAATTCATCGACTTTGCTGTCTCGCTCAGCTATCAACCCAAATCCCTGCCAAGCTTCTGCATCGCCCCTAATAGCAAATCGGTCGAGGAAAGAGGAAGGCTTTCGCCTTCTGTGCTGCGTTTCCCCTTCAGTTTCTTACCTAGGCAAGGCCTTCCAAGCTTCCGAAGGATGTCCCCAAGCCGCTTTCGAAGCTTACAACAATCGATTCCCCCAAGCCCGGGCTTTAGCTTCCCTCCGCTACCTCCTTTTCCTCCATTTGGGTTCGTGCCGCCTCCTTCGATTCCCTTAGTGCCTTCCGTCCCACCTGCTTAGTAATATGTACGCATTTGCCTTCCCTTAGTAGTATTTGCCTCTCGCGTGTCTCCGATCTGCATGGCTATAATAAACGCGATACATTTCTACTAGCGAGCATATTACTTTCACATTGAAATATATTAGTTTAATGCTTTATGAGCAAATATTATTTTGTATCTATAAAGAATAACTACAAGATAATCTAGCATGATGTCTACAAAGATCCACTTTATTGTTGATGGCTGTAGTTACAAAGATCCACTTTGTTGTTGATGGTTGTAGTTTGAGTTTCTTCTTGTCGAATGTCCTCCTTATCCCTCAATAATCCTTAACCTCTCGGAGTAAGGGTTTTTTGGGTTTAGAATGAGATAATATAAATTGAGAATAAAGATGTTTTGTAATTTGAGTATACCGATCCCTTCTTTGAAATTTCATAAAAATTGCCATTCAATATAATAGTCCCTTCTTTGACAATTTGTAAGAATTCTAGTGTAATGGTCCCCTTTGTTGTGTGTCTTTTAAAAATCCCCATGTAGTGGGCAATGGGGCGTCTTTTCCAAAACATTGCCTTGTGCCTCCCTTCTGCATTCTAAAATTGATGACCTCCATTACAACGTGAGAAATCCAACAAAACATATTGATTAAAATATTTTTAGCTATGAATTGAAATTGAAAAACTAAAAGATACATTAACTTATGCGTAGTAGCACTTGTGCATCCGCCTCCTCAAGATTTTTCCTATGAAGTTCAATAGAGCTCTTTAATTGATCAATTGTTGTAGGTCCAGTAGAAGAAGAAGTGTTTTCAGATGATTCTCCCCGATGCCATTTTGCAGTTCAACTTTTCTCCACCACTATAGCTTGGGCTTATTGCTACTGATATATTTCTTCTATGATGTAGCCTTGTTCAACATGCATCTCTTCCCAATTTGCATAGAGTGCACTCTCCAAAGATTCCACCTTTGCCAAATCTATGATACTAGGTAGTCATTCATCTACAATGCCTAGGGCATTATTTGATTCCCAGCAATATAGCCTGGATGGAGACTCATCTTCATGGAATCCTATTAGGAATTGGATGTCTTGCTAAAAAATGTATTCTTTATCATCAAGAACGATAGGGGGAAAAGATTGTAACATTTAATCCAATACAACCTCCCCTTGTTATCAATCTTTGACATCCATCGCTAATGCCTCTTCAATTTCTAAAGCTGTTTTTGGTTCTGGTTTGTGTGTGTGTTGATATACAACCATCTATAGTCCATTCACCCTCTATTCCTCCATTTTTTGGCCTTGGTCACTTTGTTTTGTCTCAAAACTCTCTACTCCTGTTGATAGTCGTGCTCTCTCCTCCTCCCTTTCGTGGCCTTCCACCCCTAGCTTCAATTGTGGGTGCTATAGAGTCGATTCTTCATATAGTTGGATGTCCAAACTTCCATGTTGGAATCCATAATGTCTTCGACATCAACAACTTCTTTAATTGACAAGAGCATTGACATGTCTTGTAAAAATTGTGAAGTATTAGGGTCCTCCATCTCTAGTAAAATGAAAAAATAGGCCATCTTCCACAACAAGTATCATTCACCATAATCTCGCAAACCAAGATCTTCTATTTCCAAGTTAGAGAATTGCATAAACTGTATGTCAGACAAATCCTTGCAGAAGCTCTTCATAGTTTGTTTGAATGCTAGAACTTTGCAACAACACTCATGAAACAATAGGTCACAAGCACAACAACACAAAGCATCCATAGACATGCACACAGATGCATTTCCTTAACTTAAAAAAAACTTACGGGCGCATCTATTAGCGCGTCTACACACCCGTGTCAATAGGCATGTCTATATAATAGACAAACGTGCTATTAGATGCTTTATAGAAATTAAAAAAAAACAAAAAGACGTGTTTATAGACGCATTTATAGACGCTTTGCAAAAATTTTTAAATAAAAAAAGCAAAATTTTGTGTGGTTAAACAGAATGCTGTGTATGCTGTGTGGTTACAAGAATCCCATTTCCATAGTGTGCAATTCACTTCTTACAGCCAACTACATTTTAATTAGCATGATTCCAAGCACGTCTATATCCGACGATTACAATTCCGAATAAAACATTACAACACCAAAATGTTTAGTTCACAAGGAATTCATTGATAGAACATTGCACAAGGAAATTGAAAGCCAAAAAAATAAAAGGAGTGTATATTAATTCATAGCCGAAAAAGTGCTTGTATGTACATATAGCACGAAGCCAAGCCACGCCCTATGGCTTCAAGTACAAAAACTAAGAGGAGTGTATATACAAGAGAGACACGAAGCCAAGCCAATGGATTCAAGTACAAAAACAAGTAGCTAGCACTACTTCTACAACTAATCTAAGCTCAATCTAAGTCATCCGTGTCCTCGATCCCTTCTTCGCTCCCTTCTTTGTCACCTTCTTCGTCTTGAATATCCCAGGGGCCTATAAATGAGGGACAACATATATCAATGTATGAAAAATCAAATCTTTATTTACAATGTTGACATTATTCAAGTACTTTTAAAATCTTGGGGGGCGTTCTAGTAGCTCGGATATACTACTCCTCAGTAATAATAAACCCCTCATCATAGAAGTGCCTCCATGTATGTCCTCTGCGATGTCCACGATGGTAGGGTGTCTCAACAAGAGTAGGGTACTTGCCCACAATATCAGGCTGCAAGATGACACAATTTGCAGAGGGGTTGGTACAAAGAAACAAGCTCCTAATAAACCACATAAACCCAATATAATTTGAGATCGATACTTACAAATTGGGCCTCCCATGATTCAACACCCCCTGCTCCAAAATGCACGTTTCCATATTGCTCCATTTAGATCCTTCGTGCCTCCACGTGATGGAGACTGGGGTCCACCTTCATTGCTTTCTTCCACTCTCGCTTATGAGCGGTGTGGGGCTGGCCCCTTGGAGATTGACCTCCCTCTCTCCTTGCAACGTTGGCTAGTGCATGCCTCTTAAGTGAAGATATTTTATTGTTGGCAAGTATAACAATAATCTTTGACTTTGCCCATTTATCTGTGAACCTAGTATTGGGGTAATTAGGATACCTAGAGCATACAACATTGATGGTCTCATCAGCCAACCTTTTTGGATGCTCTTTGTATGGAATAAAGCAATCTCTATAGTTGTTAGAGCAACTACAAAGCGCATGAAGGCCATGATGTCCTTCCCCCATCCACTGATTAGAAATGTCCCCAGACAACATATAGGTTGCTTCCCTGTCATTGTCCAACCAATGGTCGATTACGCATTATACAACGTTTTTCCCATAGTGATATGCACATCCGTAAAAAAACACGCCCTTAGGTATGTTATTTGACCAAGTACTTATCGGATGGGTGTGCCTCTTTGAGAACAATTCAATACCACCTAGGTTAAGGTGTAGGAAAAGTATTGTGCCCATCGGATATGCTTTGCATGGTCGATCGAGCATTAAATACCATTTTTGCCTTAGTGTCATGCACACGCGTAAAAAAACACGTTGCTAGGTGCGTTATTCAAACAACTACTTATCGGATGGGAACTCCACTTTGCACGCAAGTCTGTTTCAACTACATTGAGGTGCTTGCAAAGTATTATCACCATCGGATATGCTTTGCATGGTCGATCATGCATTGTACACCATTTTTTCCCTAGTGATATGCACATCCGCAAAAAAACACGCCCTTAGGTCTGTTATCTGACCAAGTACTAATCGGATGGGTATGCCTCTTTGAGAACATTTCAATACCACCTAGGTTGAGGCATAGGAAAAGTGTTGTGCCCATCAGATATCCTTTGCATGGTCGATCGAGCATTAAATACTATTTTTGCTCTAGTGTCATGCACATCCGTAAAAAAACACGCTGCTATGTATGTTATCCGATCAAGCACTTATGGGATGGGAGTGCCACTTTGCATGTAAGTAAATTCCACCTAGTTGAAGGTGTGTGCAAAGTATTATGCCCATCGGATATGCTTTGCATTGTCGGTCAAGCATAAAACACCATTTTTGCCTTAGTGTCATACACAACCATGAAAAACACGGTCCTAGGTGTGTTAATCAAACAAGTACTTATCGGATGGGGGCTCCACTTTGTATGCAAGTCCTTTTCAACTAGATTGAGGTGCGTGCAAAGTATTGTCACCATCAGATATGCTTTGCATGGCCGATCACGCATTATACACCGTTTTTCCCCTAGTCATATGCACCTTCGTAAAAAAACACGCCCTTAGGTGTGTTATCTGACCAAGTACTTATCGGATGGGTGTGCCTCTTTTAGAACATTTCAATACCACCTAGGTTGAGGCTTAGGAAAACTGTTGCGCCCATCGGATATCCTGTGCATGGTCGATCGAGCATTAAATACTATTTTTGCTCTAGCGTCATGCACATATGAAAAAAACACACTGCTCGGTATGTTATCTGACCAAGCACTTATGGGATGGGCGTGCCACTTTGCATGTAAGTAAATTCCACCTAGTTGAGGTGTGTGAAAAGTATTGTGCCCATCGGATATGCTTTGCATTGTCGATCAAGCATAAAACACCGTTTTTGCCTTAGTGTCATGCACAACCATAAAAAAACACGGTCCTAGGTGTGTTAATCAAACAAGTACTTATCGCATGGGGGCTCCACTTGTGCACGAAAGTCCGTTTCAACTAGGTTGATATGCGTGCAAAGTATTGTCACCATCGGATATGCTCTTCATGGTCGATTACGCATTATACAACGTTTTTCCCGTAGGGATATGCACATCCGCAAAAAAACACGCCCTTAGGTATGTTATTTGACCAAGTACTTATCGAATGGGTGTGCCTCTTTGAGAACATTTCAATACCACCTAGGTTAAGACGTAGGAAAAGTATTGTGCCCATCGGATATGCTTTGCATGGTTGATCGAGCATTAAATACCATTTTCGCCTTAGTGTCATTCACATCCGTAAAGAAAACACGCTGCTAGGTGTGTTATCCGATCAAGTACTTATGTGATGGGAATGCCACTTTGCATGTAAGTCAATTCCACCTAGTTGAAGGTGTGTGCAAAGTATTATGCCCATAAGATATGCTTTTCATTGTGGATCAAGCATAATACACCGTTTTTGCCTTAGTGTAATGCACAACCATAAAAAAACATGGTCCTAGGTGTGTTATTCAAACAAGTACTTATCAGATGGGTGCGTGCAAAGTATTGTGACCATCGGACATGCTTTGCATGGCCGATCACGCATTATACATCGTTTTTCCCCTAGTGATATGCACATCTGCAAAAAAACACGCCCTTAGGTGTGTTATCTGACCAAGTACTTATCGGATGGGTGTGCCTCTTTGAGAACATTTCAATACCACCTAGATTGAGGTGTAGCAAAAGTGTTGTGCCCATCGGATATCCTTTGCAAGGTCAATCGAGCATTAAATACTATTTTTGCTCTAGTGTCATGCACATCCGTAAGAAAACATGCTGCTAGGTATGTTATCATATCAAGCACTTATGGGATGGGTGTGCCACTTTGCATGTAAGTCAATTCCACCTATTTGAAGGTGTATGCAAAGTATTGTGCCCATCGGATATGTTTTGCATTGTCGATCAAGCATAAAACACCGTTTTTGCCTTAGTGTCATGCACAACCATCAAAAAACACGGTCCTAAGTGTGTTAATCAAAAAAATACTTATCGGATGGGGACTTCACTTTGCACGCAAGTCTGTTTCAACTAGGTTGAGATGCGTGCAAAGTATTGTCACCATCGGATATGCTCTGCTTGGTCGATTACGCATTATACAACGTTTTTCCCGTAGTGATATCCACATCCGCAAAAAAACACGCCCTTAGCTATGTTATTTGACCAAGTACTTATCGGATGGGTGTGCCTCTTTGAGAACATTTCAATACCACCTAGGTTAAGGCATAGAAAAAGTATTGTGTCCATCGGATATGCTTTGCATGGTCGATCGAGCATTAAATACCATTTTTGCCTTAGTGTCATGCACACACGTAAAAAAACACGCTGCTAGGTGCGTTTTTCAAACAAGTACTTATCGGATGGGGGCTCCACTTTGCACGCAAGTCCGTTTCAACTATGTTGAGGTGCTTGCAAAGTATTGTCACCATCGGATATGCTTTGCATGGTCGATCAAGCATTATACACCATTTCTTCCCTAGTGATATGCACATCCACAAAAAAACACGCCCTTAGGTGTGTTATCTGACCAAGTACTTATCGGATGGGTGTGCCTCTTTGAGAACATTTCAATACCACCTAGGTTGAGGCGTAGGAAAAGTGTTGTGCCCATCGGATATCCTTTGCATGGTCGATCGAGCATTAAATACTATTTTTGCTCTAGTGTCATGCATATCCGTAAAAAAAGACGCTGCTAGCTATGTTATCCGATCAAGCACTTATGGGATGAGAGTGCCACTTTGCATGTAAGTAAATTCAACCTATTTGAAGGTTTTTGAAAAGTATTGTGCCCATCGGATATGCTTTGCATTGTCGGTCAAGCATAAAAGACCATTTTTGCCTTAGTGTCGTGCACAACCATGAAAAAACACGGTGCTAGGTGTATTAATCAAACAAGTACTTATTGGATGGGGGCTCCACTTTGTATGCAAGTCCTTTTCAACTAGATTGAGGTGCGTGGAAAGTATTGTCACCATCAGATATGCTTTGTATCGTCGATCACGCATTATACACCGTTTTTCCCCTAGTCATATGCACATCCGCAAAAAAACACGCCCTTAGGTGTGTTATCTGACCAAGTGTACTTATCGGATGGGTGTGCCTCTTTTAGAAAAATTCAATACCACCTAGGTTGAGGCTTAGGAAAAGTGTTGTACCCATCGGATATGCTGTGCATGGTCGATCGAGCATTAAATACTGTTTTTGCTCTAGCGTCATGCACATCCGAAAAAAACACACTGCTAGGTATGTTATCTGACCAAGCACTTATGGGATGGGCGTGCCACTTTGCATGTAAGTCAATTCCACCTAGTTGAGTTTTGTGCAAAGTATTGTGCCCATCGGATATGCTTTGCATTGTCGATCAAGCATAAAACACCATTTTTGCCTTAGTGTCATGCACAACCATAAAAAAACACGGTCCTAGGTGTGTTAATCAAACAAGTACTTATCAAATGGGGGCTCCACTTTGCACGCAACTCCATTTTAACTAGGTTGAGATGCGTGCAAAGTATTGTCACCATCGGATATGCTCTACATGGTCGATTACGCATTATACAATGTTTTTCCGGTAGTGATATGCACATCCGCAAAAAAACACGCCCTTAGGTATGTTATCTGACCAAGTACTTATCCGATGGGTGTGCCTCTTTGAGAACATTTCAATACCACCTAGGTTAAGGCATAGGAAAAGTATTGTGCCCATCGAATATGAGTTGCATGGTCGATCGAGCAGCCTTAGTGTCATGCACATCCGTAAAAAAACACGTTGCTAGGTGTGTTATCCGATCAAGTACTTGTGCGATGGGAATGCCACTTTGCATGTAAGTCAATTCCACCTAGTTGAAGGTGTGTGAAAAGTTTTGTGCCCATCGGATATGCTTTGCATTGTGGATCAAGCATAAAACTCCATTTTTGCCTTCGTGTCATGCACAACCATATAAAAACACAGCCCTAGGTGTGTTATTCAAACAAGTACTTATCGGATGGGGGCTCCACTTTGCACGCAAGTCTGTTTCAACTACGTTGAGGTGCATGCAAAGTATTGTCACCATCGAATATGCTTTGCATGGCCGATCACGCATTATACACCGTTTTTCCCCTAGTGATATGCACATCCTCAAAAAAACACGCCCTTTGTTATCCGACCAAGTACTTATCGGATGGGTGTGCCTCTTTGAGAACATTTTAGTACCACCTAGGTTGAGGCATAGGAAAAGTGTTGTGCCCATCGGATATCCTTTGCATGGTCGATCGAGCATTAAATACTATTTTTGCTCTAGTGTCATGCACATCCGGAAAAAAACACGCTCTTAGGTATGTTATCCGATCAAGCACTTATGGGATGGGCATCCCACTTTGCATGTAAGTCAATTCCACCTAGTTTAAGGTGTGTGCAAAGTATTGTGCCCATCGGATATGCTTTGCATTGTCGATCAAGCATAAAACTCCGTTTTTGCGTTAGTGTCATGCACAACCATGAAAAAACACGGTCCTAAGTGTGTTAATCAAAAAAATACTTATCGGATGGGGGCTTCACTTTGCATGCAAGTCCGTTTCAACTAGGTTGATATGCATGCAAAGTATTGTCACCATCGGATATGCTCTTCATGGTCGATTACACATTATACAACGTTTTTCCCGTAGTGATATGCACATCCGCAAAAAAACACGCCCTTAGGTATGTTATTTGACCAAGTACTTATCGGATGGGTGTGCCTCTTTGAGAACATTTCAATACCACCTAGCTTAAGACGTAGGAAAAGTATTGTGCCCATCAGATATGCTTTGCATGGTCGATCGAGCATTAAACACCATTTTTGCCTTAGTGTCATTCACATCCGTAAAAAAAACACGCTGCTAGGTGTGTTATCCGATCAAGTACTTATGCGATGGGAATGCCACTTTTCATGTAAGTCAATTCCACCTAGTTGAAGGTGTGTGCAAAGTATTGTGCCCATCGGATATGCTTTGCATTGTGGATCAAGCATAAAACACCGTTTTTGCCTTCGTGTCATGCATAACCATATAAAAACACAGCCCTAGGTGTGTTATTCAAACAAGTACTTATCGGATGGGGGCTCCACTTTGCACGCAAGTCTGTTTCAACTACGTTAAGATGCGTGCAATGTATTGTCACCATCGAATATGCTTTGCATGGCCGATCACGCATTATACACCGTTTTTCCCCTAGTGATATGCACATCCTCAAAAAAACACGCCCTTTGTTATCCGACCATGTACTTATCGCGGATGGGTGTGCCTCTTTGAGAACATTTCAGTACCACCTAGGTTGAGGCATAGGAAAAGTGTTGTGCCCATCGGATATCCTCTGCATGGTCGATCGAGCATTAAATACTATTTTTGCTCTAGTGTCATGCACATCCGGAAAAAAACACGCTCTTAGGTATGTTATCCGATCAAGCACTTATGGGATGGGCATCCCACTTTGCATGTAAGTCAATTCCACCTATTTTAAGGTGTGTGCAAAGTATTGTGCCCATCGAATATGCTTTGCATTGTCGATCAAGCATAAAACACCGTTTTTGTGTTAGTGTCATGCACAACCATGAAAAAACACGGTCCTAAGTGTGTTAATCAAAAAAATACTTATCGGATGGGGGCTTCACTTTGCACGCAAGTCTGTTTCAACTAGGTGGATATGCATGCAAAGTATTGTCACCATCGGATATGCTCTTCATGGTCGATTACACATTATATAAGATTTTTCCCGTAGTGATATGCACATCCGCAAAAAAACACGCCCTTAGGTATGTTATTTGACCAAGTACTTATTGGATGGGTGTGCCTCTTTGAGAACATTTCAATACCACCTAGGTTAAGACGTAGGAAAAGTATTGTGCCCATCGGATATACTTTGCATGGTCGATCGAGCATTAAATACCATTTTTGCCTTAGTGTCATTCACATCCGTAAAAAAAACACGCTGCTAGGTGTGTTATCCGATCAAGTACTTATGAGATGGGAATGCCACTTTTCATGTAAGTCAATTCCACCTAGTTGAAGGTGTGTGCAAAGTATTATGCCCATCAGATATGCTTTGCATTGTGGATCAAGCATAATACACCGTTTTTGCCTTAGTGTAATGCACAACCATAAAAAAACACGGTCCTAGGTTAAGGCGTAGGAAAAGTATTGTGCCCATCGGATATGCTTTGCATGGTCGATCGAGCATTAAATACCATTTTTTCCTTAGTGTCATGCACACCCGTAAAAAAAACACGCTGCTAGGTGCATTTTTCAAACAAGTACTTATTGGATGGGGGCTCCACTTTGCACGCAAGTCCGTTTCAACTATGTTGAGGTGCTTGCAAAGTATCGTCACCATCGGATATGCTTTGCATGGTCGATCACACATTATACACCATTTTTTCCCTAGTGATATGCACATCCGCAAAAAAACACGCCCTTAGGTGTGTTATCTAACCAAGTACTTATCGGATGGGTGTGCCTCTTTGAGAACATTTCAATACCACCTAGGTTGAGGCGTAGGAAAAGTGTTGTGCCCATCGGATATCCTTTGCATGGACGATCGAGCATTAAATACTATTTTTGCTCTAGTGTCATGCACATCCGTAAGAAAACGTGCTGCTAGGTATGTTATCATATCAAGCACTTATGGGATGGGCATGCCACTTTGCATGTAAGTCAGTTCCACCTAGTTGAAGGTGTATGCAAAGTATTGTGCCCATCAGATATGCTTTGCATTGTCGATCAAGCATAAAACACCGTTTTTGCCTTAGTGTCATGCACAACCATGAAAAAACACGGTCCTAAGTGTGTTAATCAAAAAAATACTTATCGGATGGGGTCTTCACTTTGCATGCAAGTCCATTTCAACTAGGTTGAGATGCATGCAAAGTATTGTCACCATCGGATATGCTCTGCTTGGTCGATTACGCATTATACAACGTTTTTCCCGTAGTGATGCACATCCGCAAAAAAACACGCCCTTAGGTATGTTATTTGACCAAGTACTTATCGGATGGGTGTGCATCTTTGAGAACATTTCAATACCACCTAGGTTAAGGCGTAGGAAAAGTATTGTGCCCATCGGATATGCTTTGCATGGTCGATCGAGCATTAAATACCATTTTTGCCTTAGTGTCATGCACACCCGTAAAAAAACACGCTGCTAGGTGTGTTTTTCAAACAAGTACTTATCGGATGGGGGCTCCACTTTGCACGCAAGTCTGTTTCAACTATGTTGAGGTGCTTGCAAAGTATTGTCACCATCGGATATGCTTTGCATTGTCGATCACGCATTATACACCATTTTTCCCCTAGTGATATGCACATCCGCAAAAAAACACGCCCTTAGGTGTGTTATCTGACCAAGTACGTATCGGATGGGTGTGCCTCTTTGAGAACATTTCAATACCACCTAGGTTAAGGCGTAGGAAAATTATTGTGCCCATCGGATTTGCTTTGCATGGTCGATCGAGCATTAAATACCATTTTTGCCTTAGTGTCATGCACACCCGTAAAAAAACACGCCCTTAGGTGTGTTATATGACCAAGTACTTATCGGATGGGTGTGCCTCTTTTAGAAAAATTCAATACCACCTAGGTTGAGGCTTAGGAAAAGTTTTGTGCCCATCGGATATGCTGTGCATGGTCGATCGAGCATTAAATACTATTTTTGCTCTAGCATCATGCACATTCGAAAAAAACACACTGCTAGGTATGTTATCTGACCAAGCACTTATGGGATGGGCGTGCCACTTTGCATGTAAGTCAATTCCACCTAGTTGAGGTGTGTGCAAAGTATTGTGCCCATCGGATATGCTTTGCATTGTCGATCAAGCATAAAACACCGTTTTTGCCTTAGTGTCATGCACAACCATAAAAAAACACGGTCCTAGGTGTGTTAATCAAACAAGTACTTATCAAATGGGGGCTCCACTTTGCACGCAAGTCCGTTTCAACTAGGTTGATATGCGTGCAAAGTAATTTCACCATCGGATATGCTCTACATGGTCGATTACGCATTATACAATGTTTTTCCGGTAGTGATATGCACATCCGCAAAAAAACACGCCCTTAGGTATGTTATCTGACCAAGTACTTATCGGATGGGTGTGCCTCTTTGAGAACATTTCAATACCACCTAGGTTGAGGCTTAGGAAAAGTGTTGTGCCCATCGGATATGATGTGCATGGTCGATCGAGCATTAAATACTATTTTTCCTCTAGCGTCATGCACATCCGAAAAAAACACACTGCTAGGTATGTTATCTGACCAAGCACTTACGGGATGGGCATCCCACTTTGCATGTAAGTCAATTCCACCTAGTTGAAGGTGTGTGCAAAGTATTGTGCCCATCGGATATGCTTTGCATTGTGGATCAAGCATAAAACACCGTTTTTGCCTTCGTGTCATGCAGAACCATATAAAAACACAGCCCTAGGTGTGTTATTCAAACAAGTACTTATCGGATGGGGGCTCCACTTTGCACGCAAGTCTGTTTCAACTACGTTGAGGTGCGTGCAAAGTATTGTCACCATCGAATATGCTTTGCATGGCCAATCACGCATTATACACCGTTTTTCCCCTAGTGATATGCACATCCTCAAAAAAACACGCCCTTTGTCATCCGACCAAGTACTTATCGGATGGGTGTGCCTCTTTGATAACATTTCAGTACCACCTAGGTTGAGGCGTAGGAAGAGTGTTGTGCCCATCGGATATGATGTGCATGGTCGACGAGCATTAAATACTATTTTTCCTCTAGCGTCATGCAAATCCGAAAAAAACACACTGCTAGGTATGTTATTTGACCAAGCACTTACGGGATGGGCATCCCACTTTGCATGTAAGTCAATTCCACCTAGTTGAAGGTGTGTGCAAAGTATTGTGCCCATCAGATATGCTTTGCATTGTCGATCAAGCATAAAACACCGTGTTTGCCTTAGTGTCATGCACAACGATGAAAAAACACGATCCTAAGTGTGTTAATCAAAAAAATACTTAGTGGATGGGGGCTTCACTTTGCACGCAAGTCCGTTTCAACTAGGTTGAGATGCGTGCAAAGTATTGTCACCATCGGATATGCTTTGCATGGTCGATCACGCGTTATAAACCATTTTCTCCCTAGTGATATGCACATCTGCAAAAAAACACGCCCTTAGGTGTGTTATCTGACCAATTACTTATCGGAGGGGTGTGCCTCTTTGAGAACATTTCAATACCACCTAGGTTGACACGTAGGAAAAGTGTTGTGCCCATCGGATATCCTTTGCATGGTCGATCGAGCATTAAATACTATTTTTGCTCTAGTGTCATGCACATCCGTAAAAAAACACGCTGCTAGGTATGTTATCCGATCAAGCACTTATGGGATGGGAGTGCCACTTTGCATGTAAGTAAATTCCACCTAGTTTAAGGTTTGTGCAAAGTATTGTGCCCATCGGATATGCGTTGCATTGTCGGTCAAGCATAAAACACCGTTTTTGCCCTTAGTGTCATGCACAACCATGAAAAAACACAGTCCTAGGTGTGTTAATCAAACAAGTACTTATTGGATGGGGACTCCACTTTGTATGCAACTCCTTTTCAACTAGATTGAGGTGCGTGCAAAGTAATGTCACCATCATATATGCTTTGCATGGCTGATCATGCATTATACACCGTTTTTCCCCTAGTCATATGCACATCCGAAAGAAAACACGCCCTTAGGTGTGTTATCTGACCAAGTACTTATCGGATGGGTGTGCCTCTTTTAGAACATTTCAATACCACCTAGGTTGAGGCTTAGGAAAAGTGTTGTGCCCATCGGATATGCTTTGCATGGTCGATCGAGCATTAAATACTATTTTTGCTCTAGCATCATGCACATCCGAAAAAAACACACTGCTAGGTATGTTATCTGACCAAGCACTTATGGAATGGGCGTGCCACTTTGCATGTAAGTCAATTCCACCTAGTTGAGGTGTGTGCAAAGTATTGTGCCCATCAGATATGCTTTGCATTGTCGATCAAGCATAAAACACTGTTTTTGCCTTAGTGTCATGCACAACCATAAAAAAACACGGTCCTAGGTGTGTTAATCAAACAAGTACTTATCGAATGGGGGCTCCACTTTGCACGCAAGTCCGTTTCAACTAGGTTGAGATAAGTGCAAAGTATTGTCACCATCGGATATGCTCTACATGGTCGATTACGCATTATACAATGTTTTCCCGGTAGTGATATGCACATCCGCAAAAAAACACGCCCTTAGGTATGTTATCTGACCAAGTACTTATCAGATGGGTGTGCCTCTTTGAGAACATTTCAATACCACCTAGGTTAAGGCATAGGAAAAGTATTGTGCCCATCGAATATGAGTTGCATGGTCGATCGAGCATTAAATACCATTTTTGCCTTAGTGTCATGCACATCCGTAAAAAAACACGTTGCTAGGTGTGTTATCCGATCAAGTACTTGTGCGATGGGAATGCCACTTTGCATGTAAGTCCATTCCACCTAGTTGAAGGTGTGTGCAAAGTATTGTGCCCATTGGATATGCTTTGCATTGTGGATGAAGCATAAAACATCAAATATGCTCTGCATGGTCGATTACGCATTATACAATGTTTTTCCCGTAGTGATATGCACATCCGCAAAAAAACACGCCCTTAGGTATGTTATCTGACCAAGTACTTATCGAATGGGTGTGCCTCTTTGAGAACATTTCAATACCACCTAGGTTGAGGCGTAGGAAAAGTGTTGTGCCCATCGGATATCCTTTGCATGGACGATCGAGCATTAAATACTATTTTTGCTCTAGTGTCATGCACATCCGTAAGAAAACATGCTGCTAGGTATGTTATCATATCAAGCACTTATGGGATGGGCATGCCACTTTGCATGTAAGTCAGTTCCACCTAGTTGAAGGTGTATGCAAAGTATTGTGCCCATCAGATATACTTTGCATTGTCGATCAAGCATAAAACACCGTTTTTGCCTTAGTGTCATGCACAACCATGAAAAAACACGGTCCTAAGTGTGTTAATCAAAAAAATACTTATCGGATGGGGTCTTCACTTTGCACGCAAGTCCGTTTCAACTAGGCTGAGATGCATGCAAAGTATTGTCACCATCGGATATGCTCTGCTTGGTCGATTACGCATTATACAACGTTTTTCCCGTAGTGATGCACATCCGCAAAAAAACACGCCCTTAGGTATGTTATTTGACCAAGTACTTATCGGATGGGTGTGCCTCTTTGAGAACATTTCAATACCACCTAGGTTAAGGCGTAGGAAAAGTATTGTGCCCATCGGATATGCTTTGCATGGTTGATCGAGCATTAAATACCATTTTTGCCTTAGTGTCATGCACACCCGTAAAAAAACACGCTGCTAGGTGTGTTTTTCAAACAAGTACTTATCGGATGGGGGCTCCACTTTGCACGCAAGTCTGTTTCAACTATGTTGAGGTGCTTGCAAAGTATTGTCACCATCGGATATGCTTTGCATTGTCGATCACGCATTATACACCATTTTTCCCCTAGTGATATGCACATCCGCAAAAAAACACGCCCTTAGGTGTGTTATCTGACCAAGTACGTATCGGATGGGTGTGCCTCTTTGAGAACATTTCAATACCACCTAGATTAAGGCGTAGGAAAATTATTGTGCCCATCGGATTTGCTTTGCATGGTCGATCGAGCATTAAATACCATTTTTGCCTTAGTGTCATGCACACCCGTAAAAAAACACGCCCTTAGGTGTGTTATATGACCAAGTACTTATCGGATGGGTGTGCCTCTTTTAGAAAAATTCAATACCACCTAGGTTGAGGCTTAGGAGAAGTTTTGTGCCCATCGGATATGCTGTGCATGGTCGATCGACCATTAAATACTATTTTTGCTCTAGCATCATGCACATTCGAAAAAAACACACTGCTAGGTATGTTATCTGACCAAGCACTTATGGGATGGGCGTGCCACTTTGCATGTAAGTCAATTCCACCTAGTTGAGGTGTGTGCAAAGTATTGTGCCCATCGGATATGCTTTGCATTGTCGATCAAGCATAAAACACCGTTTTTGCCTTAGTGTCATGCACAACCATAAAAAAACACGGTCCTAGGTGTGTTAATCAAACAAGTACTTATCAAATGGGGGCTCCACTTTGCACGCAAGTCCGTTTCAACTAGGTTGATATGCGTGCAAAGTAATTTCACCATCGGATATGCTCTACATGGTCGATTACGCATTATACAATGTTTTTCCGGTAGTGATATGCACATCCGCAAAAAAACACGCCCTTAGGTATGTTATCTGACCAAGTACTTATCGGATGGGTGTGCCTCTTTGAGAACATTTCAATACCACCTAGGTTGAGGCTTAGGAAAAGTGTTGTGCCCATCGGATATGATGTGCATGGTCGATCGAGCATTAAATACTATTTTTCCTCTAGCGTCATGCACATCCGAAAAAAACACACTGCTAGGTATGTTATCTGACCAAGCACTTACGGGATGGGCATCCCACTTTGCATGTAAGTCAATTCCACCTAGTTGAAGGTGTGTGCAAAGTATTGTGCCCATCGGATATGCTTTGCATTGTGGATCAAGCATAAAACACCGTTTTTGCCTTCGTGTCATGCAGAACCATATAAAAACACAGCCCTAGGTGTGTTATTCAAACAAGTACTTATCGGATGGGGGCTCCACTTTGCACGCAAGTCTGTTTCAACTACGTTGAGGTGCGTGCAAATTATTGTCACCATCGAATATGCTTTGCATGGCCAATCACGCATTATACACCGTTTTTCCCCTAGTGATATGCACATCCTCAAAAAAACACGCCCTTTGTCATCCGACCAAGTACTTATCGGATGGGTGTGCCTCTTTGATAACATTTCAGTACCACCTAGGTTGAGGCGTAGGAAGAGTGTTGTGCCCATCGGATGCCCATCGGATATGATGTGCATGGTCGACGAGCATTAAATACTATTTTTCCTCTAGCGTCATGCACATCCGAAAAAAACACACTGCTAGGTATGTTATTTGACCAAGCACTTACGGGATGGGCATCCCACTTTGCATGTAAGTCAATTCCACCTAGTTGAAGGTGTGTGCAAAGTATTGTGCCCATCAGATATGCTTTGCATTGTCGATCAAGCATAAAACACCGTTTTTGCCTTAGTGTCATGCACAACGATGAAAAAACACGATCCTCAGTGTGTTAATCAAAAAAATACTTAGTGGATGGGGGCTTCACTTTGCACGCAAGTCCGTTTCAACTAGGTTGAGATGCGTGCAAAGTATTGTCACCATCGGATATGCTTTGCATGGTCGATCACGCGTTATAAACCATTTTCTCCCTAGTGATATGCACATCTGCAAAAAAACACGCCCTTAGGTGTGTTATCTGACCAATTACTTATCGGAGGGGTGTGCCTCTTTGAGAACATTTCAATACCACCTAGGTTGACACGTAGGAAAAGTGTTGTGCCCATCGGATATCCTTTGCATGGTCGATCGAGCATTAAATACTATTTTTGCTCTAGTGTCATGCACATCCGTAAAAAAACACGCTGCTAGGTATGTTATCCGATCAAGCACTTATGGGATGGGAGTGCCACTTTGCATGTAAGTAAATTCCACCTAGTTTAAGGTTTGTGCAAAGTATTGTGCCCATCGGATATGCGTTGCATTGTCGGTCAAGCATAAAACACCGTTTTTGCCCTTAGTGTCATGCACAACCATGAAAAAACACAGTCCTAGGTGTGTTAATCAAACAAGTACTTATTGGATGGGGACTCCACTTTGTATGCAACTCCTTTTCAACTAGATTGAGGTGCGTGCAAAGTAATGTCACCATCATATATGCTTTGCATGGCTGATCACGCATTATACACCGTTTTTCCCCTAGTCATATGCACATCCGAAAAAAAACACGCCCTTAGGTGTGTTATCTGACCAAGTACTTATCGGATGGGTGTGCCTCTTTTAGAACATTTCAATACCACCTAGGTTGAGGCTTAGGAAAAGTGTTGTGCCCATCGGATATGCTTTGCATGGTCGATCGAGCATTAAATACTATTTTTGCTCTAGCATCATGCACATCCGAAAAAAACACACTGCTAGGTATGTTATCTGACCAAGCACTTATGGAATGGGCGTGCCACTTTGCATGTAAGTCAATTCCACCTAGTTGAGGTGTGTGCAAAGTATTGTGCCCATCAGATATGCTTTGCATTGTCGATCAAGCATAAAACACTGTTTTTGCCTTAGTGTCATGCACAACCATAAAAAAACACGGTCCTAGGTGTGTTAATCAAACAAGTACTTATCGAATGGGGGCTCCACTTTGCACGCAAGTCCGTTTCAACTAGGTTGAGATAAGTGCAAAGTATTGTCACCATCGGATATGCTCTACATGGTCGATTACGCATTATACAATGTTTTCCCGGTAGTGATATGCACATCCGCAAAAAAACACGCCCTTAGGTATGTTATCTGACCAAGTACTTATCAGATGGGTGTGCCTCTTTGAGAACATTTCAATACCACCTAGGTTAAGGCATAGGAAAAGTATTGTGCCCATCGAATATGAGTTGCATGGTCGATCGAGCATTAAATACCATTTTTGCCTTAGTGTCATGCACATCCGTAAAAAAACACGTTGCTAGGTGTGTTATCCGATCAAGTACTTGTGCGATGGGAATGCCACTTTGCATGTAAGTCCATTCCACCTAGTTGAAGGTGTGTGCAAAGTATTGTGCCCATTGGATATGCTTTGCATTGTGGATGAAGCATAAAACATCAAATATGCTCTGCATGGTCGATTATGCATTATACAATGTTTTTCCCGTAGTGATATGCACATCCGCAAAAAAACACGCCCTTAGGTATGTTATCTGACCAAGTACTTATCGAATGGGTGTGCCTCTTTGAGAACATTTCAATACCACCTAGGTTAAGGTGTAGGAAAAGTATTGTGCCCATCGGATATGCTTTGCATGGTGGATCGAGCATTAAATACCATTTTTGGCTTAGTGTCATTCACATCTGTAAAAAAAACACACTGCTAGGTGTGTTATCTGATCAGGTACTTATGCGATGGGAATGCCACTTTGCATGTAAGTCAATTCCACCTAGTTGGAGGTGTGTGCAAAGCATTGTGCCCATCAGATATGCTTTGCATTGTGGATCAAGCATAAAACACCGTTTTTGCCTTAGTGTCATGCACAACCATATAAAAACACAGCCCTAGGTGTGTTATTTAAACAAGTACTTATCGGATGGGGGCTCCACTTTTCACGTAAGTCCATTTCAACTACGTTGAGGTGCATGCAAATTATTGTCACCATCGGATATGCTTTGCATGGTCGATCATGCATTATACACTGTTTTTTCCCTAGTGATATGCACATCCACAAAAAAGCATGCCCTTAGGTGTGTTATCTGACCAAGTACTTATCGGATGGGTGTGCCTCTTTGAGAACATTTAAATACCACCTAGGTTGAGGCATAGGAAAAGTGTTGTGCCCATCGGATATGCTTTGCATGGTCGATCGCGCATTAAATACTATTTTTGCTCTAGTGTCATGCACATCCGTAAAAAAACACGCTCCTAGGTATGTTATCCGATCAAGAACTTATGGGATGGGAGTGCCACTTTGCATGTAAGTCAATTTCACCTAGTTGAAGGTGTGTGCAAAGTATTGTGCCCATTGGATATGCTTTGTATTGTCGATCAAGCATAAAATACCGTTTTTGCCTTAGTGTCATGCACAACCATGAAAAAACACGGTCCTAGGTGTGTTAACCAAAGAAGTACTTATCGGATGGGTGTGCCGCTTTGCATGGTCGATCGAGCATTAAATACCATTTTTGCCTTAGTGTCATGCACACCTGTAAAAAAACACGCCCTTAGGTGTGTTATCTGACCAAGTACTTATCGGATGCGTGTGCCTCTTTTAGAACAATTCAATACCACCTAGGTTGAGGCTTAGGAAAAGTGTTGTGCCCATCGGATATGCTGTGCATGGTCGATCGAGCAAAAATATTTTTGCTCTAGCGTCATGCACATTCGAAAAAAACACACTGCTCGGTATGTTATCTAGCCAAGCAATTATGGGATGGGCGTGCCACTTTGCATGTAAGTCAATGCCACCTAGTTGAGGTGTGTGCAAAGTATTGTGCCCATCAGATATGCTTTGCATTGTCGATCAAGCAGAAAACACCGTTTTTGCCTTAGTGTCATGCACAACCATAAAAAAATACGATCCTAGGTGTGTTAATCAAACAAGTACTTATCAAATGGGGGCTCCACTTTGCATGCAAGTCCGTTTCAACTAGGTTGAGATGCGTGCAAAGTATTGTCACCATCGGATATGCTCTACATGATCGATTACGCATTATACAATGTTTTTCCGGTAGTGATATGCACATCCGCAAAAAAACACGCCCTTAGGTATGTTATCTGACCAAGTACTTATCGGATGGGTGTGCCGCTTTGAGAACATTTGAATATCACCTAGGTTAAGGCATAGGAAAAGTATTGTGCCCATTGGATATGCTTTGCATGGTCGATCGAGCATTAAATACCATTTTTGCCTTAGTGTCATGCACATCCGTAAAAAAACACGCTGCTAGGTGTGTTATCCGATCAAGTACTTATGCGATGGGAATGCCACTTTGCATGTAATTCAATTCCACCTAGTTGAAGGTGTGTGCAAAGTATTGTGCCCATCAGATATTCTCTGCATTGTGGATCAAGCATAATACACCGTTTTTGCCTTAGTGTAATGCACAACCATAAAAAAACACGGTCCTAGGTGTGTTATTCAAACAAGTACTTATCAGATGGGGGCTCCACTTTGCACGCAAGTCTGTTTCAACTACGTTGAGGTGCGTGCAAAGTATTGTGACCATCGGATATGCTTTGCATGGCCGATCACGCATTATAGATAGTTTTTCCCCTAGTGATATGCACATCCGCAAAAAAATATGCCCTTAGGTGTGTTATCTGACCAAGTACTTATCGGATGGGTGTGCCTCTTTGCGAACATTTCAATACCACCTAGGTTGAGGCATAGGAAAAGTGTTGTGCCCATCAGATATCCTTTGCATGGTCGATCGAGCATTAAATACTATTTTTGCTCTAGTGTCATGCACATTCGTAAAAAATCACACTGCTAGGTCTGTCATCCAATCAAGCACTTATGGGATGGGCGTGCCACTTTGCATGTAAGTCAATTTTACCTAGTTGAAGGTGAGTGCAAAGTATTGTACCCATCAGATATGCTTTGCATAAAACACCGTTTTTGCCTTAGTGTCATGCACAACCATATAAAAACACAGCCCTAGGTGTGTTATTCGAACAAGAACTTATCAGATGGGGGCTCCACTTTGCACGGCAGTCCTTTTTAACTATGTTGAGGTGCGTGCAAAGTATTGTCACCATCGGATATGCTTTGCATGGTCGATCACGCATTCTACACCATTTTTTCCCTAGTGATATGCTCGTGATATGCACATCCGCAAAAAACAACACCCTTAGGTGTCTTATCTGACCAAGTACTTATCGGCTGGGTGTGCCTCTTTGATAACATTTCAATAGCACCTAGGTTGAGGCATAGGAAAAGTGTTGTGCCCATGGGATATCCTTTGCATGGTCGATCGAGCAGTAATACTATTTTTGCTCTAGTGTCATGCACATCCGTAAAAAAACACGCTGCTAGGTATGTTATCCGATCAAGGACTTATGGGATGGGAGTGCCACCTTGCATGTAAGTCAATTCCACCTAGTTGAAGGTGTGTGCAAAGTATTCAACCCATCGGATATGCTTTGCATTGTCGATCAAGCATAAAACACCATTTTTGCCTTAGTGTCATGCACAACCATGAAAAAACACGGTCCTAGGTGTGTTAATCAAACAAGTATTGTGCCCATCGGATATGCTTTGCATTGTCAATCAAGCATAAAACACCGTTTTTGCCTTAGTGTCATGCACAGCCATGAAAAAACACGGTCCTAGGTGTGTTAACCATGCAAAGTATTGTGCCCATCGGATATGCTTTGCATTGTCGATCAAGCATAAAACACTGTTTTTGCCTTAGTGTCATGCACAACCATGAAAAAACACGGTCCTAGGTGTGTTAACCATGCAAAGTATTGTGCCCATCGGATATGCTTTGCATTGTCGATCAAGCATAAAACACCGTTTTTGCCTTAGTGTCATGCACAACCATGAAAAAACATTGCCCTTAGGGTGTTATCTGACCAAGTACTTATCGGATGGGTGTGCCTCTTTGAGAACATTTCAATACCACCTAGGTTGAGGCATAGGAAAAGTGTTGTGCCCATAGGTATGTTATCCGATCAAGCACTTATGGGATGGGAGTGCCACTTTGCATGTCATTAAATTCCACCTAGTTGAAGGTGTGTGCAAAGTAGTTAACCCATCGGATATGCTTTGCATTGTCGATCAAGCATAAAACACCATTTTTGCCTTAGTGTCATGCACAACCATGAAAAAACACGGTCCTAGGTGTGTTAATCAAACAAGTATTGTGCCCATCGGATATGCTTTGCATTGTCGATCAAGCATAAAACACCGTTTTTGCCTTAGTGTCATGCACAACCATGAAAAAACACGGTCCTAGGTGTGTTAATCAAAGAAGTACTTATCGGATGGGGGCTCCACTTTGCACGCAAGTTCGTTTCAACTAGGTTGAGATGTGTGCAAAGTATTGTCATAATCAGATATGCTCTGCATGGTCGATTACACATTATACAATGTTTTTCCGGTAGTGATATGCACATCGACAAAAAAACACGCCCTTAGGTATGTTATATGACCAAGTACTTATCGGATGGGTGTGCCGCTTTGAGAACATTTCAATACCACCTAGGTTAAGGCATAGGAAAAGTATTGTGCCTATTGGATATGCTTTGCATGGTCGATCGAGTTTTAAATACCATTTTTTCCTTAGTGTCATGCACATCCGTAAAAAAACACGCTGCTAGGTGTGTTATCCGATCAAGTACGCGATGGGAATGCCACTTTGCATGTAATTCAATTCCACCTAGTTGAAGGTGTGTGCAAAGTATTGTGCCCATCAGATATGCTTTGCATTGTGGATCAAGCATAATACACCATTTTTGCCTTAGTGTAATGCACAACCATAAAAAAACACGGTCCTAGGTGTGTTATTCAAACAAGTACTTATCAGATGGGGGTTACACTTTGCACCCAAGTATCTTTCAACTAGGTTGAGGTGCGTGCAAAGTATTGTGACCATCAAATATGCTTTGCATGGCCGATCACGCATTATACATTGTTTTTCCCCTAGTGATATGCACATCCGCAAAAAAACACGCCCTTAGGAGTGTTATCTAACCAAGTACTTATCGGATGGGTGCGCATCTTTGAGAACATTTTAATACCACCTAGGTTTAGGCGTAGGAAAAGTGTTGTGCCCATCGGATATCCTTTTCATGGTCGGTCGAGCATTAAATACTATTTTTGCTCTAGTGTCATGCACATTCGTAAAAAATCACGCTGCTAGGTATGTCATCCGATCAAGCACTGATGCGATGGGTGTGCCACTTTGCATGTAAGTCTATTCCACCTAGTTGAAGGTGTGTGCAAAGTATTGTGCCCATTATGCCACTTTGCATGTAAGTCAATTCCACCTAGTTGAAGGTGTGTGCAAAGCATTATGCCCATCAGATATGCTTTGCATTGTGGATCAGCATAAAATACCGTTTTTGCCTTAGTGTCATGCACAACCATATAAAAACACAGCCCTAGGTGTGTTATTCAAACAAGTACTTATCGGATGGGGGCTCCACTTTGTACGCAAGTCCCTTTCAACTACGTTGAGGTGCGTGCAAAGTATTGTCACCATCGGATGTGCTTTGCATGGTGGATCACGCATTATACACTGTTTTTTCCCTAGTGATATGCACATCCGCAAAAAAGCACGCCCTTAGGTGTGTTATCTGACCAAGTACTTATCGGATGGGTGTGCCTCTTTGAGAACATTTCAATACCACCTAGGTTGAGGCATAGGAAAAGTGTTGTGCCCATCGGATATCCTTTGCATGGTCGATCGAGCATTAAATACTATTTTTGCTCTAGTGTCATGCACATCCGTAAAAAAACACGCTGCTACATATGTTATCCGATCAAGCACTTATGGGATGGGAGTGCCACTTTGCATGTAAGTTAATTCCACCTAGTTGAAGGTGTGTCCAAAGTATTGTGCCCATCAGATATGCTTTGCATTGTCGATCAAGCATAAAACACCGTTTTTTCCTTAGTGTCATGCACAACCATGAAAAAACACGGTCCTGGGTGTGTTAATCAAAGAAGTACTTATCGGATGGGGGCTCCACTTTGCACGCAAGTTTGTTTCAACTAGGTTGAGATGCGTGCAAAGTATTGTCACCATCGGATATGTTCTGCATGGTTGATTACGCACTATACAACGTTTTTCCCGTAGTGATATGCACATCCGCAAAAAAATATGCCCTTAGGTATGTTATCTGACCAAGTACTTATCGGATGGGTGTGCCTCTTTGAGAACATTTCAATGCCACGTAGGTTAAGGCATAGGAAAAGTATTGTGCCCATCGGATATACTTTGCATGGTCAATCAAGCATTAAATACCATTTTTGCCTTAGTGTCATGCACACCCGTAAAAAAACACGCTGCTAGGTGCATTATTCAAACAAGTACTTATCGGATGGGGGCTCCACTTTGCACGCAAGTACCTTTCAACTACATTGAGGTGCGTGCAAAGTATTGTCACCATCGGATATGCTTTGCAAGGTCTATCATGCATTATACACCGTTTTTTCCCTAGTGATATGCACATCTGCAAAAAAACACGCCCTTAGGTGTGTTATCTGACCAAGTACTTATCGGATAGGTGTGCCTCTTTGACAAAATTTCATTACCACCTAGGTTGAGGCATAGGAAAAGTGTTTTGCCCATCCGAGATCCTTTGCATGGTCGATCGAGCATTAAATACTATTTTTGCTCTAGTGTCATGCACATCTGTAAAAAAACACGCTGTTAGGTATGTTATCCAATCAAGCACTTATGGGATGGGAGAGCCACTTTGCATGTAAGTAAAGCATAAAACACTGTTTTTGCCTTAGTGTCATGCACAACCATGAAAAAACACGGTCCTAGGTGTGTTAATCAAAGAAGTACTTATCCGATGGGGGCTCCACTTTGCACTCAAGTTCGTTTCAACTAGGTTGAGATGCATGCAAAGTATTGTCACCATCGGATATGCTTTGCATGGTCGATTACACATTATACAACGTTTTTCCCGTAGTGATATGCACCTTGACAAAAAAACACGCCCTTAGGTATGTTATCTGACCAAGTACTTATCGGATGGGTGTGCCTCTTTGAGAACATTTCAATACCACCTAGGTTAAGGTGTAGGAAAAGTATTGTGCCCATCGGATATGCTTTGCATTGTGGATCAAGCATAATACTCCGTTTTTTGCCTTAGTGTAATGCACAACCATAAAAAAACACGGTCCTAGGTGTGTTATTCAAACAAGTACTTATCAGATGGAAGCCACACTTTGCACGCAAGTATCTTTCAACTAGGTTGAGGTGCGTGTAAAGTAATGTGACCATCGGATATGCTTTGCATGGCCGATCACGCATTATACATCGTTTTTTCCCTAGTGATATGCGCATCCGCAAGAAAACACGCCCTTAGGTGTGTTATCTAACCAAGTACTTATCGGATGGGTGTGCCTCTTTGAGAACATTTCAATACCACCTAGGTTGAGGCGTAGGAAAATTTTTGTGCCCATCGGATATCCTTTGCATGGTCAATCGAGCATTAAATTCTATTTTTGCTCTAGTGTCATGCACATTCGTAAAAAATCACGCTACTAGGTATGTCATCCGATCAAAAACTTATGGGATGGGTGTGCCACTTTGCATGTAAGTCAATTCCACCTATTTGAAGGTGTGTGCAAAGTATTGTGCCCATCAGATATGCTTTGCATTGTCGATCAAGCATAAAACACCGTTTTTGCCTCAGTGTCATGCACAACCTTGAAAAAACACGGTCCTAGGTATGGTAATCAAACAAGTACTTATCGGATGGGGGATCTAGTTCGCACCCAAGTCCGTTTCAACTAGGTTAAGATGCGTGCAAAGTGTTGTCACCATCGGATATGCTCTGCATGGTCGATTACGCATTATACAACGTTTTTCCCATAATGATATGCACATCCGCAAAAAAACACGCCCTTAGGTATGTTATCTGACCAAGTACTTATCGGATGAGTGTGCCTCTTTGAGAAAATTTCAATACCACCTAGGTTAAGGTGTTGGAAAAGTATTGTGCCCATCGGATATGCTTTGCATAGTCGATCAAGCATTAAATACCATTTTTGCCTTAGTGTCATGCACATCCGTAAAAAAACACACTGCTAGGTGTCTTATTTGATTAAGTACTTATGCGATGGGGATTCCACGTTGCATGTAAGTCAATTCCACCTAGTTGAAGGTGTGTGCAAAGTATTGTGCCCATCGGATATGCTTTGCATTGTCGATCAAGCATAAAACACCGTTTTTGCCTTACTGTCATGCACAACCATGAAAAAACACGGTCCTATGTGTGTTAATCAAAAATGCACTTATCGGATGGGGGCTTCACTTTGCACGCAAGTCTGTTTCGACTAGGTTGAGATCCGTGCAAAGTATTGTCACCATCGGATATGTTCTGCATGGTCGATTACGCATTATACAACGTTTTTCCCGTACTGATATGCACATCCGCAAAAAAACATGCCCTTAGGTATGTTATCTGACCAAGTACTTATCGGATGGGTCTGCCTTATTGAGAACATTTCAATACCACCTAGGTTAAGGCGTAGGAAAAGTGTTGTGCCCATCGGATAAGCTTTACATGGTCGATCGAGCATTAAATACCATTTTTGCCTTAGTGTCATGCACCCCCGTAAAAAAACACGCTGCTAGGTGCGTTATTCAAACAAGTACTTATCGGATGGGGGCTCCACTTTGCACGCAAGTCCCTTTCAACTATGTTGAGGTGCGTGCAAAGTATTGTCACCAAACGGATATGCTTTGCATGGTCGATCAGGCATTATACACCGTTTTTTCCCTAGTGCTATGCACATCCGCAAAAAAACACGCCCTTAGGTATGTTATCTGACCAAGTACTTATCGGATGGGTGTGCCTCTTTGAGAACATTTCAATACCAGGTTGAGGCATAGGAAAAGTGTTGTGCCCATAGGTATGTTATCCGATCAAGCACTTATGGGATGGGAGTGCCACTTTGCATGTAAGTAAATTCCACCTAGTTGAAGGTGTGTGCAAAGTATTCAACCCATCGGATATGCTTTGCATTGTCGATCAAGCATAAAACACCATTTTTGCCTTAGTGTCATGCACAACCATGAAACAACACGGTCCTAGGTGTGTTAATCAAACAAGTACTTATCGGATGGGGGATCCAGTTTGCACACAAGTCCGTTTCAACTAGGTTGAGATGCATGCAAAGTATTGTCACCATCGGATATGCTCTGCATGGTCGATTACGCATTATACAACGTTTTTCCTGTAGTGATATGCACATCCGCAAAAAAACACGCCCTTAGGTATGTTATCTGACCAAGTACTTATCGGATGGGTGTGCCTCTTTGAGAACATTTCAATACCACCTAGGTTAAGGTGTAGGAAAAGTATTGTGGGCATCGGATATGCTTTGCATGGTCGATCGAGCATTAAATACCATTTTTGCCTTAGTGTCATTCACATCCGTAAAAAAAACACGCTGCTAGGTGTGTTATCCGATCAAGTACTTATGCGATGGGAATGCCACCTTGCATGTAATACAATTCCACCTAGTTGAAGGTGTGTGCAAAGTATTGTGCCCATCAGATATGCTTTGGATTGTGGATCAAGCATAAAACACCATTTTTGCCTTAGTATCATGCACAACCATATAAAAACACAGCCCTAGGTGTGTTATTCAAACAAGTACTTATCGGATGGGGGCTCCACTTTGCACGCAAGTCCGCTTCAACTACTCTTAGGTGCGTGCAAAGTATTGTCACCATCGGATATGCTTTGCATGGTCGATCACGCAATATACACTGTTTTTTCCGTAGTGATATGCACATCTGCAAAAAAACACGCCCTTAGGTGTGTTATTTGACCAAGTACTTATCGGATGGGTGTGCCTCTTTCAGCACATTTCAATACCACCTAGGTTGAGGCATAGGAATAGTGTTGTGCCCATCGGATATCCTTTGCATGGTCGATCGAGCATTAAATACTATTTTTGCTCGTGTCATGCACATCCAAAAAAAAAACACGCTGCTAGGTATGTTATCCAATCAAGCACATATGGGATGAGTGTGCCACTTTGCATGTAAGTCAATTCCACCTAGTTGAAGATGTGTGCAAAGTATTGTGCCCATCGGATATGCTTTGCATTGTCGATCAAGCATAAAAGAATGTTTTGCCTGTGTCATGCACAACCATGAAAAAACACGGTCCTAAGTGTGTTAATCAAACAAGTACTTATCGGATGGGGGCTCCACTTTGCACGCAAGTCCATTTGAACTAGTTTGAGATGCATGCAAAGTATTGTCACCATCGGATATGCTCTGCATGGTCGATTACACATTATATAACATTTTTCCCGTAGTGATATGCACATCCGCAAAAAAACACGCCCTTAGGTATGTTATTTGACCAAGTACTTATCGGATGGGTGTGCCTCGTTGAGAACATTTCAATACCACCTAGGTTAAGGCATAGGAAAAGTATTGTGCCCATCGGATATGCTTTGCATGGTCGATCGAGCATTAAATACCATTTTTGCCTTAGTGTCATGCACATCTGTAAAAAAACACGATGCTAGGTGTGTTATCCGATCAAGTACTTATGCGATGGGAATGCCACTTTGCATGTAATTCAATTCCACCTAGTTGAAGGTGTGTGCAAAGCCTAGGTTAAGGCATAGGAAAGGTATTGTGCCCATCGAATATGCTTTGCATGGTCGATCGAGCATTAAATACCATTTTTGCCTTAGTGTCATGCACATCCGTAAAAAAACACGTTGCTAGGTGTGTTATCTAATCAAGTACTTGTGCGATGGAAATGCCACTTTGCATGTAAGTCAAATACACCTAGTTGAAGGTGTGTGCAAAGTATTGTGCCCATCTGATATGCTTTGTATTGTGGATCAAGCATAAAATACCGTTTTTGTTTTCGTGTCATGCACAACCATATAAAAACACAGCCCCAGGTGTGTTATTCAAACAAGTACTTATCGGATGGGGGCTCCACGTTGCACGCAAGTATCTTTCAACTACGTTGAGGTGCATGCAAAGTATTGTCACCATCGAATATGATTTCCATGGTCGATCACACATTATACACCGTTTCTCCCCTAGTGATATGCACATCCTCAAAAAAACACGTCCTTAGCTGTGTTATCCGACCAAGTACTTATCGGATGGGTGTGCCTCTTTGAGAACATTCCAATACCACCTAGGTTGAGGCATAGGAAAAGTGTTGTGCACATCGGATATCTTTTGCATGGTCGATCGAGCATTGAATACTATTTTTGCTCATGTCATGCACATCCGTAAAAAAACACGCTCCTAAGCATGTTATCCGATCAAGCACTTATGGGATGGGTGTCTCACTTTGCATGTAAGTCAATTCCACCTAGTTGAAGGTGTGTGCAAAGTATTGTGCCCATCGGATATGCTTCTTATTGTCGATCGAGCATAAAACACCGTTTTTGCCTTAGTGTCATGCACAACCATGAAAAAACACGGTCCTAGGTGTGTTAATCAAACAAGTACTTATCGGATGGTAGATCCAGTTTGCACGCAAGTCCGTTTCAACTAGGTTGAGATGCGTGCAAAGTATTGTCACCATGGGATATGCTTTGCATGGTCGATTACGCATTATACAACGTTTTTCCCGTAGTGATATGCACGTCCGCAAAAAAACACGCCCTTAGGCATGTTATCTGACCAAGTACTTATCGAATGGGTGTGCCTCTTTGAGATTATTTCAATACCACCTAGATTAAGGCGTAGGAGAAGTATTGTGCCCATTGGATATGCTTTGCATGGTCGATCGAGCATTAAATACCATTTTTGCCTTAGTGTCATGCACATCCGTAAAAAAACATGCTGCTAGGTGCGTTATCCGATCAAGTACTTATGCGATGGGAATGGGACTTTGCATGTAAGTCAATTCCACCTATTTGAAGGTGTGTGGAAAGTATTGTGCCCATCGGATATGCTTTGTATTGTCGATCAAGCATAAAACACCGTTTCTGCCTTAGTGTCATGCACAACCATATAAAAACACGGCCCTAGGTGTGTTATTCAAACAAGTACTTATCGGATCGGGGCTCCACTTTGCACGCAAGTCCCTTTCAACTACGTTGAGGTGCATGCAATGTATTGTCACCATCGGGTATGCTTTCCATGGTCGATCACGCATTATACACCGTTTTTTCCCTAGTGATATGCACATCCGCAAAAAAATAGGCCCTTAGGTGTGTTATCTGACCAAGTACTTATCGGATGGGTGTGCCCCTTTGAGAATATTTCAATACCACTTAGGTTGAGGTGTAGGAAAATTGTTGTGCCCATCGGATATCCTTTGCATGGTCGATCGAGCATTAAATACTATTTTTGCTCTAGTGTCATGCACATTCATAAAAAATCACGCTGCTAGGTATGTCATCCGATCAAGCACTTATGGGATGGGCGTGCCACTTTGCATCTAAGTCAATTCCACCTAGTTGAAGGTGTGTGCAAAGTATTGTGCCCATCGGATAAGCTTTGCATTGTGGGTCAAGCATAATACACGGTTTTTGCGTCAGTGTCATGCACAACCTTGAAAAAACACGGTCCTAGGTATGGTAATCAAACAAGTACATATCAGATGGGGGCTCCACTTTGCACGCAAGTATCTTTCAACTAGGTTGAGGTACGTGCAAAGTATTGTGACCATCGGATATGATTTGCATTGCTGAACACGCATTATACATCGTTTTTCCCCTAGTGATATGCACATCCGCAAAAAAACATGCCCTTAGGTGTGTTATCTGACCAAGTACTTATTAGATGGGTGTGCCTCTTTGAGAATATTTCAATACCACCTAGGTTGAGGCGTAGGAAAAGTGTTGTGCCCATTGGATATCCTTTGCATGGTCGGTCGAGCATTAAATACTATTTTTGCTCTAGTGTCATGCACATCCGTAAAAAAACACGCTGCTAGGTATGTTATCCGATCAAGCACTTATGGGATGGGAGTGCCACTTTGCATGTAAGTAAATTCCACCTAGTTGAAGGTGTGTGCAATGTATTGTGCCCATCGGATATGCTTTGCATTGTCGATCCAGCATAAAACACCGTTTTTGCCTTAGTGCCATGCACAACCATGAAAAAACATGGTCCTCGGTGTGTTAATCAAAGAAGTACTTATCGGATGGGGGCTCCACTTTGCACACAAGTTTGTTTCAACTAGGTTGAGATGTGTGCAAAGTATTGTCACCATCGGATATGCTCTGCATGATTGATTACACATTATACAATGTTTTTCCGGTAGTGATATGCACATCGGTAAAAAAACACGCCCTTAGGTATGTTATCTGACCAAGTACTTATCGGATGGGTGTGCCGCTTTGAGAACATTTCAATACCACCTAGGTTAAGGCATAGGAAAAGTATTGTGCCCATTGGATATGCTTTGCATGGTCGATCGAGCATTAAATACCATTTTTGCCTTAGTGTCATGCACATCCATAAAAAAACACGCTGCTAGGTGTGTTATCCGATCAAGTACTTATGCGATGGGAATGCCACTTTGCATGTAATTCAATTCCCCCTAGTTGAAGGTGTGTGCAAAGTATTGTGCCCATCGGATATGCTTTTCATTGTGGATCAAGCATAATACACCATTTTTGCCTTAGTGTAATGCACAACCATAAAAAAACACGGTCCTAGGTGTGTTATTCAAACAAGTACTGATCAGATGGGGGATCCTCTTTGCACGCAAGTATCTTTAAACTAGGTTGAGGTGCATGCAAAGTATTGTGACCATCGGATATGCTTTGCATGGCCGATCATGCATTATAGATCGTTTTTTCCTTAGTGATATGCTCATGCGCAAAAAAACACGCCCTTAGGTGTGTTATCTGACCAAGTACTTATCGAATGGGTGTGCCTCTTTGAGAACATTTCAATACCACCTAGGTTGAGGCATAGGAAAAGTGTTGTGCCCATCGGATATCCTTTGCATGGTCGATCGAGCATTAAATACTATTTTTGCTCTAGTGTCATGCACATTCGTAAAAAATCACGCTGCTAGGTATGTCATCCGATCAAGCACTTATGGGATGGGCGTGCCACTTTGAATGTAAGTCAATTCCACCTAGTTGAAGGTGTGTGCAAAGTGTTATGCCCATCGGATATGCTTTGCATTGTCGATCAAGCATAAAACACCGTTTTTGCCTTAGTGTCATGCACAACCATGAAAAAACACGGTCCTAGCTGTGCGGATGGGGGCTTTACTTTGCACGCAAGTCCGTTTCAACTATTTTTAGGTGCATGCAAAGTATTGTCACCATCGGATATGCTTTGCATGGTCGATCACGCATTATACACCGTTTTTTCCCTAGTGATATGCACATCAGCAAAAAAACAAGCCCTTAGGTGTGTTATTGACCAAGTACTAATCGGACGGGTGCCACCACCTATTATTATCCACCATTGGTTGATAGACAACCTAATTCAAACACAAATACAATCATGTTACTTTTCTTGCATCAAATATTTAAAAGCGAGTATTTTTATGTGTGTGCACAGTACCTGTTCACATTGTTGCGGTAGTATTAGTGTGTCCTTCCTACTTTGCCAAAACTTTGTGGAGTCAATAGTTACAAAGCCACTTGCATGGCATTTGATTGTTGCATTAGGGCCTCTTTCCACCACGTCCTTAAACCACTTTACATCCAAAACATACACAACGAAGCGTCGAAAGTCAAGCATAATGATATCTTGGATTATGCCACAATAATCATCCATGGCTCCATTGGCTCCCTCAAAGCTAGCAATGACGCCGCAATCTTGTGTGTTTCTCTTATCATCAATCCGTTGTGTTCGAAAATGCTTGCCCTCACACCATATAGCATTGAACATAGTGCACTACACCAAGAAAAAATCAATTAAATAAGCAATCTAAATTATAAAAACCTCCTAACTTATGCATAACATTCTATATACCGACCTTGCTCATGCATCCCCTAGCATACTCCCATTCTTCCATTGTGATATGCATCCCCTCGTCTTTCTCTGCTTTCTCCATTTCATCAAGTAGCCAATCCACATGAATATCCTTTGGAAGTGCTCTTAGACGCTGAGGGTATGGCACACAAGATCCGTGGTGTGTACGAAAGAGGGCCCTTTCTTCTTATCTTCTTGTCTTTGCATCCTCGTATCTTGTCACCCATCTTTTCATCACATCACTATTAAGCACGCAAAAGAGGTTGATACTATTACGCAACTCCGTGTCTATTACTTTGTTGCGTCCTTTTCCTTGAGGCACAATAGAGGTCATCCTTAGGTCTTCATCATCTCTCCATAGTCGTGGGAGAGAGCTATCCACATCAACAAGAAACTCAGAAATATATACAAGTGACTCTTGTACCAACCAACCCTCGGCCATGCTACCTTCGGGTCTTGCATTTTGTCTCACGAAGCCCTTCAACGTCTTCATGAAGCGCTCGAGGAAGAACAACCATCGTGCATGTATAGTACCGCATATAGCAATCTCATCCACCAAATGTACTATGAGATGTAGTTGGCTTGTGAGAATAGAACGTGGAAATGTCTCCTCCACTAAACAAACTGCCTCCACTGACATAACTTGAGCATTCTCAAGTGTGGTGGGATCTATTTCCTTTAAGCTCACATACCTCACAAGCTCGCCCATCTTGTAAATACAATCTTTCACGTCCTTTGATGCACTACGTGAAATGCTAGTAGGTAGTATGAACTGAACCCGCGAGGAGGTGGTTGATTAGTTGCTTATAGCTATTCACTCACAAATTTGAAAGGAAAAAGATATTATGCATATAAAATACTTACTTGGAGCATCTTGTGCCAATCATGAGATTTCAAGCCATATAATTGCTCTACACCTCTTTTCTTGCTCTTTGTAAAGGCTCCCTTCAAACACCTCATGCATCCAGTGGGAGTACGAATTGTAGTAATAGCGCACTTCACCGTCACCATCTCTAGCTTTGATAACATCCACGGTGCACGAGGTAAAAAAACACGCCCATTTGGTCTCTCTTGAGGCCAAGCTTCATGCATCCTCCCTGTGGTACGTAGATCCTCCCTTATACCTGCCGAATCTCGTGTCCCATTCAAAAGCTCCCAAATGGTAGATGCCACATCCTTGAAGATATGCATGGGATCGAGCAGGTGATTGATCTTGAGGTGGGACCAATATGGTAAACGATAAAAGATGGAGTATCTAAACAAAATAAAGTGTTAGCGTGCAATCTTCACTTTCAACCAATATAGCCAATCTTTACTTCTAGCCAATAGTTACAAATCCTTACCAGCTCATGCCAAGTGGTGGAGGAGTCGTGGAACCGTCCCAAATTCTCATCCAATCTCCCGTGGTGAGTGATTGTGGGAGGACTTCATTCCAAGGGGCAACATATCTAGGATGATCAGGTGGGAGAAATCGATGGTGATTCTCATAGATGACCTTATTCAATGCGTCTGCCCATGAGGCAACTAGCGAAGGACCACAAACAGGACATGCATGGTAACCCGATGTAGTGAGACCTGAACAATAGATGCAATTAAGAGTGGAAGGTGGGTTTAGGGTGCCACGTCCTTGCCTATTCATAATTAAAAAATGCAATGCTTACCTGAACACTCGCCATAGCCTGGGAAGTCATGCATCATCCACATCAAGACTGCTTTGTAGTTGAAGTCTCGTGACGAGGGAGGCCTGCTCACATCATGCACCTCGATACCTCTCCAAAGTATCTCTAGCTCATCAATCAAAGGCTCCAAATAAACATTAGGGTTTTTGACTTTATGTTTCCCTGGAATTAGAAGGGACAGCATGACATGTCCTTTCTTAATAGCCATAGAGGGTGGAAGATTGTAATTCACCAATACCACTGGCCATACACTGTAAGACGTGCTTTTGAGACCAAATGGGTTCACACCATCCATACCCAATCCAAGTCTCAAGCTCCTAGGTTCTTCCTTGAAGCTTGGCCATGTGTCTTCAATATGCTTCCACGCAGGAGAGTCCGCGGGAGTTCTCCACTTGCCATCGGTTGATCGATGGGAGGAATGCCATGACATGAGCTTTGCAATAGATTTGCACTTGAACATATGTTGGATGCGAGGGATTATGGGAAAATGTCGCAATACCTTACGAGGCATGTCCAAGGTTTTGAGATCTGCTCTATATCTTGCCTCTCCACAAGTAGGACACTCTCTTGCATCCTTATGTAGTCCACGAAACAAAACGCAATCATTGACACATGCATGGATGCGCTTGTAATCTAATCCTCCAAGAGAGGTCACATGTTGCCTTGCCATATCTCTTGAGGTCGGTAATTTATTCTCCCTTGGAAGCATTTTACACAATAGCCTGCACGTGAAGACCATAAATGAGGAAAAGCATTCGAGTAATTGACCCACTAGCATAATTCACCATGTTTGCAAAATCGACTTTAAAGCTTGAGTAATGCATTCAAACTTGCATTGCTCCATCCATAGATGGTTTGCAAGTTTAGTAACTCAAGGGAGGCACGTAGAACAGAGAATGTGCACCCCTCAAATAGTGGAGTCGATGCTGCGGTAAAAAGATCATCCTGCTCCATGCTATTATCCCTCCCTTGATGGACATATAAATCCCGCACCATATCATCAAACACCTCCTCCTCCACGGCTTCATGAGGTAATGGGGGAGGGCTACTATCACCATCACTCCATGCATCCGTAACGGTCCCTCATGAAGATCCCACCTCATATCGCCGACGCTTTGCCTCCTCACGACGGGCATAGGGTAACATGTGCGGGTGTGGCACTGCATCCTGTATCAAATTAAAACGGGATCATTATAACTCAAACATATGAACACCCATAGGTATCTCAATCAACCTTAACTTACAAACCCTTACCCTGTTTACGGTCACATCCCATTCTCCATACTTTGAGATATGATTGAGCGTAATCCTGCATGCACGATACATGTTTCCTCGACATCGATCACACAAACATTTGATTTTTTGCTCCAACCACATTTCGCGATGGTGGATACGGAGGGATTCATCCTCACTGGAGCTGCTTGTTGAAGATGGAGACATCCTACGAACAAACAACCCACCAAATTTGCTCTTCTTCAAATGCTTAACTTAAAAACTCTGTGTTGCGTCTATCGTCGCATCTATCATCGCGTCTAATGTCGCATCTAATTGCGCGTCTAAATGCACGTCTACTCTGTGTATTCAGATGCGACTATAGACGCGCTAATAGACGCAACTATAGACGTGACTGTAGATGCCACTTTTAAACCTGCTTTTCGACGCACCGCTCGCTTTGCTTTTCTTTTAACTACTTAAACTTCGCGAGCGGCTTTCTTCCTTCTTTATTAGTAGTTCTATAGATTCGAAGCTTAAGAGAGAGCCTCCCATACACAGTTCCAAGCTTTCACTCAAGACAAAGGGACCGTACCTACACAGCTTGCTTCCAAGCCTAAAGAAGAGCAGGAGTACGAACAAGGAGAAGAAACAAGTTAGGAAAAGAAAGGTCCTTCCATACCTTTTTCCAAGTAAGTCCTTTTGAAGTTGTTCTTGCTTGCTCTTTCCAGTTTTGTACTTTCTCGAATCCACGAAATGCAGCATCTAGGTATGAGCGACACGTTCTTTTGTCGGGCGAAACGTCCTTTTCGACTTTTTAGTATTCTCGACTGTCGGAGCACGTGTATAGAGGCGTCTGAGGGCGCGTCTACAGGCGCGTCTATATGCGCATCTGGGTATGTAGACGCTCAGACAGACGCTCTGTTAAATGGAGTTTGAAACGAATTGTTAGACGTGCTTTTAGACGCGCTGTTAAACGGATCTTTGGACGGATTGTTAGACGCGCTGGTAGACGTGCTTTTTAACGCACTGTTAGACGGATTGATGAACGGACTGTTAGACGCGCTTTTACTTGAATTGTTAAACGCTCTATTAGATGTGTATATAGATGCAAAGATTAGATGGGTCTATAGACGCGCTCTGACAGAGCCTCTTTTTCTTTCCCCCTTTTTTTTTTCCCCTTTCTTCTCAGCTCCCAAAGTAATAGATTTGTTTATTTTTTTCCAGTTTAACATGTGGGGAGGAAGTGCTTCTAGCTCACCTGATCCGCGGGAATCGATATGGAAGAATTTATATAACATTTTAGGGCACCCTCCTAGTCCTGCGGAGTTATACGGGTACATGACGGGTACCCTTAACACTCCCCAAGAGTCGGCACTATAGACTCCGAGCCACCCCACACCACCTGAGATCACCCCAGCGGAGTCTGCATAGCCGTCTTATGCCCCATCTTATGCCCCTTCCCCCATACCGTCTTATGCCCCTTCCCCCATGCCGTCTTATGTCCCTTCTGCCATCCCGTCTTATGCCCCTTCCCCCATGCTGTCAGGAGGTCCTTCTGCCTTGGCGAGCCATCAACGTACTCCCCAGCCGTCGAGACTCGGTTCTCTAGCTACGAGTGGTCAGCGTAGTCCCGTGCAGTCCCCAGCTACGAGTGGCTAGCGTACGAGCTCGACACGACAGGGTGGCAGGCGTAGTAGCAGGGAGAGCGGTGGCGGATGCATGGCACAGTGCTTTGGGCCATGTGGCGGTGAGGAGGATGATGATTCAGATGATTTAGACGTGCCTCTGGGTGATGGTACGATTTATTATGACATCACTCAGACAGGAGGCATCTTGATGGATGTGCGGGGGAAGGACATCATGGCCTTCATGCACTCTGTAATTGCTAACAATTATAGAGATTGCTTTATCCACTATAAAGACCACCCAAAGAGGTTGGCTAGTGAGACCCTCGCTACTGTTCGCTCTAGGTATCCTAACCCCCCCAATCGCCAGTTCACAGATAAATGGGGGAAGTCAAAGATTGTTATGATACTTAGCAATAAAAGATCTTCCCTTAAGAGGCAGGCACTAGCGGAGCTTGCCAGACTTGAGGCAGGTCAACCTCCAAGGGGCCCGCCCCACACCGCTCAGAAGCGTGAGTGGAAGAAGGCAATGAAGTCAGCGAGGGAGGAGCCCAGTCTGCAGCACGTGGAGGCACGGAGGATCCAGATGCTCGGGGGGGTCAGTCATCATATGTAACCCTATCACGTGAGTTCAACAGAAGGATTTTTTTTATTTCTAAAATTTACAGAAATAAATATACATAAGGGACTATTTAAAATAGTTTTGGAAAAAATTTACAGATTTGTATAGAAAAGGGGTACATTTTATTAATGAAATTTTTTACAGATAAGGGACTTTAAATATAGGCCTTGAACGCACGTGATATAGAGGGTTGATACATAGTGACCCCCCTGAGTCCAGATGGAGGAATATGGGAGCGCACATTTTGGAGCAGGGGGTGTTGAATCATGGGAGGCCCAATTTGTAAGTATCGATCTCAAATTATATTGCTTATGTAGTTTATTAGGAGGTTGGTTGTTTCTTTGTACTAATCCCTCCACAAAGTGTATCGCGGTCATGCAGCTTGAGATCGTGGGCAGATACCCTACTCCAGTGGAGACAGCCTACCACCGCCACCATCGCAGAGGAGATACATGGAGGCACTTCTATGATGACGGGTTGATTACTGAGGAGCAGTATACCCGAGCTACTGGACAGGCCCCCCAGGTATTTGAAAGTAATTAAATAATGCCAAAATTATAAGTAAAGATTTGATTTTTCATACATTGATACATGTTGTCCCTTGTTTACAGGCCGCCCCTGCACAAGACAACGAGGAAGACGAGGAAGAAGGTGCAGAAGGGAGCACAGAAGGCAGCGTGGAAGGCAGCGAGGATTAGTCGTAGAAGTAGTGCTACTATTCTTTTTTGTACTTAAAGCCATTGGCTTGGCTTCGTGCCTCTTGTATATAGACTCCTCTTATTTTTTGTACTTGAAGCCACATGACATGGCTTAGCTTCCTTATTTTTTGTACTTGGAGCCACATGACATGGCTTAGCTTCATGCTATATGTATATACAAGCACTTTTTGAGCTTTCAATTTTATTGCGTTTTGGAGTTGTAATATTTTATTTGGAATTGTAATTAAAATGCGGTTGGCTGTAAGAATTGAATTACAGAATGTGGATATGGGATTCTTGTAACTATATAGCATACACAACATACACAGTATTCTGTAAAATTTAAATTTAAAAAAAAGGCGCGTCTATCAGTGCGTTTAAAAACACATTTATATTCACGTCTGTCTGTTCGATTGGCGTCTATACGTGCATGTATGAAAGTGTTTATAAGCGCATCTATTTACACGTGTGTGTACGCGTCTATACGCGCGTAAGTCTGATATATAGACACGCAATTAGACGCGGGTCTCCTGACGCGCAAATAGATGCGCCCGTAAGTTTTTTATTTAGTTCATGAAACGTGTCTGTGCGCGCGTCTATGGGTGCATCGTCTTGTTGTGTCAGAGGAGTGCAAAATGAATGCCGTCAAAGAGTCAAAGGGGATAGAAGACCTCAACTCTACAAACATGGCTTCATTGGAAGAATTGGGAAGCTCTTTTAATGTTAGGGTTATGATTCAACATAGACCTCAGTATCTTTAATTTTGGGGGAGAGGAGATTTCAATCCTCTCTAGAGCTTCAAATGAGGTCAATAACAACGTTATGATGGCCATTCTCAGGTTTGATACAAACTTTTTCTCTGCTTGATAATTCAATATTTTGATTAAATCTAATAAGCTAATATTCATTTATTTGTTGGTGTAGTATAGTTATCTCACGATTTTGTAGAGCCGTACAAAACCGTGTGTATATGTTGGATTCCCTCCTTTCTCCTATACTTAGCGATAGAAAAAAGATGATAGCCGATGTTTGTAAATGGTGATAGCCTTTACATTTACATGGCATGCGAGTCCTATTTATGGCATATCATGAGATGTAAGTATCATGGCAACCTTTATTTTCATCTTATACTGGTAACATTGTGTTAAATAATAATGGTTCTTAATTATTCGTGTAGGGAACATTGGAGTCTGGTGGTTTGGGACCTTGAAGACAACTATTGTTGGTTTGTTAACTCAATTGCAGGCTTTCATGGCTAAGTGCAAACGTAAGTATTCTATTAATCTGTTGTTACTTCTATATTATGTACCTTATGTGATAGACACACTAAGTTATTTTAATATGTCATGATGAGCAGGTCGATTGAGAAGTTGGTATCTGCTATCAAAGAAACAGGATAGTACAAAGACTCGCTAGACTTCCAAAAGCATTTAGTAGTAGAGCAGGAAGATGGGCATAGTTGTGGGTGGAGAGTTGCCTACAACTGCATGTTGATTTTCAAAGAAATTTTCTCACTTAAGCCACAGATCTCATCGGAAGACTCTTTGGAGCTCAAATATTCAGAGGAGGATATACAATTGTTTAGGGCTGAAATCATTCGAGACCTAATTGCTGCCATTAGAATACAACATGCAACTGAAGCAATATCAGAGCTTGCATTTAAGGAAGAGGAGACTAAGTCTACTATGAAAGCACTGCACACTACAGAAGAAGTAGAGACTCAGTGTACACCTACAGCACTACAGCCTCCACTGGAAGCATTAGAAGAGTTGCCACAGCCTCTGCTTGCATTTAAGGAAGAGGATACTGAGTCTACTCCGAAAGCACTACATACTATAGAAGTAGAGACTGAGTGTACATCTAGAGCACCATAGCCTCCATTGGAAGCATCAAAAGAGTTGCTACAGTCTCCACTAGAAGCATCAAAAGAGTTGTGATGCATGTATGATGTTGTGTTTGTATATATGCATGAGGAGCATATTCTCATGATGTTGTTTACTCCATGAATATTATGGTTGACATTTATTTGTTGCAATGTATGAATCATGATGTAGTTTTTGTTGATTATACACCAATTTCTGACTTATTACTTAAGTGGCATTTAGTCATGATATTTATATATTTATTTCATGCACACAATTTTATGATATGAATGTGTGATGATGTGATTATTAGGAAATATAACCTTCTGCGATGAGAATTTTGATATGAATATGTGATGATGTAATATTTGTAATATATTTCATGGCAAAGTATCAATTCCCAATGCTCCACTCACTTAAAGTACAGCATTCCCAATGCTTTGCAAAATTTTATTCAGTTGGACAGTCTCCACTCACTTAAAGTAGAGCATTTCCAATGCTTCTCTCACTTTATTCCAACCCTTATCCTTATCATAGCGAACACATCGTGCCTTAGTGCACTTGTATTCTCCCATCGTAGTCCTTCCACAAACACTCTCTTCTTTCTTACATCCTAGTCCTTCTTATTAACTTGTATTCGTCTTTCACTTTATGTCTTCCCTCACTTTCTATCACTCTTGAAGGAGGGGCAGCTCACTGTGCATCCCTCGCTATTGCTCCCTCACTCTCCTTCTCCCACTTTCCCTCTAAGACAATGACTAGTTACTACCCGACTTCATTTACTGAACTCAAATTCTGTCTTAGATCTCTTTTGTATGGACCAATGAAGGAAAAATCATTCGAGGAGGATATGTTACGCACATGGCTGCTTAATTTGAACTCAGCAGAAGAGGTGAATATCCTTAGCTTTCTTTTTCGCTTCTTTTAATCACGTACTTCTTATGCAAATGAGTTAAATTTTCATATAGGATATGGCGGTGGCTAGAAGCTGTATTGAAAAAAATGGTGAAGATGAGGAAAGCCAAGAGAGAAAAGAAGAGTTGTTGAATGCTTACAAGTCGGCGGAAGATTCGAAACAAGTTGTGAGGAGAGTCTGTGAGGAGATTTGCGATGCCAGCCCTGGTTACGCATGGCCTGCAAGTTTAAAGTCTGCTTGTTTTCATGAAGCCAATGCCATAGTAGGCACTTTCGAGGACATATGCTCTCTCTAATGACTTAATAGTCAAGTGATGGAAATTTAATTCCATAGAAATTTAAAGTAACTGTGAAATTGAATTCCATAGACTTATGTGTTTTCTAAAGTAACTGTAATAGACAAGAAATGAAACTACAGTTCCACAAAGACTTTTTAGTTCTCTAATGTAAAGTTGCAATAGACAAGAGAGACAAAGATGACATCTTCTAGGCTGAGCTAATGGAACGTGTTTTTTAACACCATATGGCTTTGAGTTATATGATCTACTTCTTGTACAAATGTGTCATGCTTTTTTTTTAATGTACTCTAATTTTTTTTCTAATTTGATTTTTTAAAATCTTACTTTTTGTCTCTTTTAACAACATGAAGTCCTCTTTTTTTAATGTACTCTAGTTTTAATAACATGTCACGTCATTTTTTCTAATTTGATTTTTTAAAATCTTACCTTTTGACTCAAAGTTTTGTTTTATAAGAGCCTCTTTTTTTTAAATGCTTTATCCAAAATTATCTCACAAAATGAATTTGGACAGTGCACTAGTCCAAAATTAATGAAATAGGTGTTGTAGATGAAAGTTTGCCAATTAAAGAAGCTCTTACTAAGATGAAGTGCCACATATAACACAAGAAGAAATCTACTGTACGGTCATTATACAGAAGCAAGAATATAGAGGAAAAGGAGGGTATGTATTTTTTATGAAGATGCACATTTATAGTCTTTTGTGTATAGCACCTCAAACGCATTTCTGATCTGACTTTATTTCTTTGTAGACAATCTAACTAGAGACATCAAAGACGATCAACACTTGGATGAAGATGATCTGCTGAACTTGAATGAAGAAAATCTATAGCAACCGGACAAGATTATAGAGAAAGCAATAGCAAGATTGGACATGCAGGACTTGTTGGGAAACCACAGCAAGGATGAAGAGATAGGTGGCCATGGGGAGTTGACTAGAAAGAATAGCAAGGGTGAACACACGGATAGTGGTGAAAAGCTCAACACAGATAGCGATGAGAGGGTCACTGAGGCAGCTGAGACTAAACCAGGGCTAAAGCCTAAACTGTTTGATAGCTCTGATGGAGAGCAAATGGAGGATGACACAATACTAGGTAGCCTTCTCCCTACGGGGACAAAGAAGAGGAAATTTAGTCAAATAGTTCTAAGTCGTATTTGATTGAGCCTAGCAAATGCCCAACCCCAAATGTTAGGATGAGATCGTCTATGAAATGACATTGTATGAGAGCTGGTCTCATAAGTTTTAAATGAAACTCTTTTTGCAATTTATCTTCTTGTTTTTTGAATGAAATTATTTTTGCAATTTATCTTGTTTTTTTCATGAAATTATTTTTGCAATTTATCTTCTCATAAGTTGATATGAAATTCTTTTTGCAATTCATCAACTCAAGTATGATGGATTTGTATATGTATTATTGTTGCTTCTAGGTGACTCCGGAGGTGTTCTGCCTCAGAAAAAGTTATTAATCTTTGATTTGAATGGAATATTATTGAAGAGGTGGTGGCGCACTACTCCTGAAATGGCCCTTGAAGGTGGTGATGTTCATAAATCAGGCAACCATGTCGTCTCTTTGCGGCACAGTTGATCAATTTCATGAAATCTTTGTGGGAGCATTTTGAGATTGCTACATGGAGTAGTATGACAAGGAGAAATGTCAGTCCCATAGTGTCTTTGATAAAAGCAAATTGGGATATGTTGGGTTTAAGGAGTTTAAGTTCCTGTTCAACTTTGCATAGGAGGATTGTTGTACAAGGGAAGAATTCCGCCACCCAACCAGGCTGGATGAGATGTATCTACTTAAGCCATTTAGTGCATTGGCTACGCATGACATTGACTATGATCCCATGAACACACTCCTGGTTAATGACACTCTTTGAAAGTAGCATTAAATCCACCTGGTTCCTGCATAACTCCTTTCACCTATGATGGAGATCCTAATGATGATGAGCTATCGGATCAGTTACTCCCATACTTATTGGATTTAGCAAATGCCAGAGAAAGTGTTCCTTCCTTTACAATGAGATACCCTTATGAAGGCCATGTGATTGAGCGCATTGCAGCTGCCCCTGGTAAGCATCCAGCCAAATTATTCATTGAAATCTTCTTTGCAGATTATGCTGACATGGGGTGTGTTGATGCTGTCATTTCACTGTTAACTGAAGATCCAAAGCCCACGGACTGGTTTATCATCCAACAAAGAATAGCAAACCTTCCACATGAGATGTGCCAATAGATTCTTAGGCATAATCCTTATGTAAACCAATACCCACCATACACTACGCCTTGAAGGCCATATTGTAAAGGACTTGTACATTGATGATTACAGATGTTGTTACTTTATAAATATAGACTTGTACTGGTTACTTTGTAATATAGACTTTGCTGGTTACTTTGATGATAAAATTAATGGTGAGCTGATAAATGTATCGGTGTTCTAACATGGTATTGGTGCTGTTAAATGGTATTAACTAGAAAAGAATTTGAGGCATGATGCTAGACGCAAGACATGGCGATGCTCGAGGGCCATAGAGGAAAAGGGAACATGAGGGAAGAAGCATTAACATAGGTGGGGAAAAAGGATTAAGAGGGGTGGGAATGAAGAGAGGGACTATGCCACAAGGGGGAAGGGAGAGGGGGAAGAGGAGCATGTACATGATGGGACGAGGAATGTAGAGATGGAGACATCAAGGGAGGAGGGTCATGCTTTATTTGAAAGGAAAGATGGGGGGAAGAAATCAAAGTACTAGCTAGGTGACTTTACAAGGATCAGCATATCCCATCAAGGAATAGGCCCCTCCTTTTATAGCCAAGAGAGGGGGTCTCTCCCAATAAATGCATCCTCCCACGTGCATGGTGCATGTGGAAAAGTCTCCCATGTGGGCTAGGTGGTTACACACTCTCAATTGTGTGCAACAACCCTTGGCCTCATTTTCCCACATATATCAACCCCCATATGCCAAATCTGAGATACTCCCCTGGTCTCTTCCCAATTTTATGATACATTCAATCATCTAGGAGGACAAGTGGAGGGTTGGCACAAGGAATCTTGCCACCTCATCCTACTTTCCCCATTATTTAACTTGCATTCTTGGACTATCTACACCTGGGCCTATCCTACATGGAGGGAATAATCCAATATAATATCCATCTCCACCTATTTTATATTACTTCTCCCATGGACCTTGGTCCATGTCTCACTAAATGCAGGCATGGGACCACCTAGGTGGAGGGGTGGCACATGGAGGAACCATGCCACCTTAACATTTTATAATATAACTACCATGGATTATGTACAACACACCTTATGGGTCCTTTTACGTGGAAGGGTGGCACATGGTCATGCCCTGCCACCTCAACCCTGGGCCCTATGCACACCATATTTTATTATACTATTGCCACACATACAAGCACACACATATATTTATGCCTTTTACCTTGGTCAAATTTGTCCATAATAGTTTCCCCCCCCAGGCAAGGAATGCACAACATTTCCATGCATGGGACCATCATGCACAAAGAAGGGCTTGAGGTAACGCTTGTTGATCACCTTCTTGCCATATGGCTCATGCAGCTCCTATACTTGTACAGACCCATTGCTACGTTCCTTGATGACTGTGTATGGACCGGTCCACAGTGGAAGGAATTTTTTATCCATCTGGTGGTCCAATCTATTATCAAAGCATAGCACAACATCCCCCTCAATCCATGCGGGCCTTTTGTTAGTTCTTTTGGATCTCTATTTGATGGAGTGCAAGGCGTCAGGTTTCATCTAGCTTCTCAAGTTGTACCAACCTGGCCTCTACATGTTCATCTTCTGTCGTCCTCTGTTCTCGTGCTAATCTCAAGGCCGGAATCTCTATCTCTAGCAGTAAAACTGCCTCAGTACTGTACACCAACTCAAAAGGAGTGTGACCTGTAGACGTTTTATGGGTGATGTAAGCCCACACGGCTTCAGTGACCTTTTGATCCCATTGGCTCCTGTTCCCTATGGCCATTTTCCCCATGGTTTTACAAAGGAGGCCGTTGGCTTGCTCGTTTGTCCCATGGATGCTAGATGATAGATGCTAGAAGTGCGGTGATCAATACCCATGCGATCCATGAGCAACTCCACTACTTCATTTAAGAATGGACTCCCATGGTCAGATACTATTTCCATGGGTGTCCCAAACCTTGTGTTGATATGTTCAAATATGAAATTTAAAACTGCCTTACCATTTGTAGCGGGGAGGGTGATAGCTTCAGCCCGCTTAGTGACATACTGAGTGGCTACCAGAAGATACTTCTTTTTGCGGGCAGTCATGGGCAGGGGCCCAACAAAATCTATTCCCCACTTCTGAAACGGATGGATGGACATCACTGGGTGATGTTGCCCAGGACGCAAATCCTTCCTACCAAAGAATTGGCATGGTTTACAAGTTTTGCAATGCATAGTGACATCCTTGAACAAGGTCGGCCAGTAGTACCCAGCATGTAAAATCTTCTTTGCTGTATAGTCACCGGCATAATGGCCTCCACAAAATCCATCATGATAATGCTTCAATACCTTAGGTACTTCATCTACGTCAATGGCCCATCTTTAACAGTATAACACCCCATCAAAGAGAGTGTAGCACCTACTATCCCTGTGGATCTTCTTTCTCTCATAGCTAGTACTTTTTGGAGGAAAGGAGAAAGTAGTCAGAAATCTATAGATACCACCATACCATGGATCCCCAACTTCTATGGCTGCTACAAGGGTTACATCGAGGCACTCCTCTAAATCAATCAAAGCATTCTTCAAGTTGGAACAACCCCCTTTTACAATTTTGAAAGAAAAATCATATTCTTGTAAAAATGCCAACCATTTGGCTAACTAGCCCATGGGATTTGGTGATTGAAGAACTTGCTTTGCAAGACCATTGCTGCAGATTATGATGAAGGACTTTCCAACCACATAATGCTTAAATTTCTCAATGCAAAGATTCAAGCTGTTAAGGACTAGCTGTTACCTTTTCTGTAGCTGGTGAGGTCAGAGACACCCCCATCATGTAAACTTCCTCCTCTGAGAACTCCTCCCCCCATCTAATTCTTCCATTGATTCAGACACAGAGGATGAGAGAGTATCACTGTATTGCTCCTCTTCTTCTTCTAGTTCAGTGGCACCTAGTTGCACCAGGATCTTCTCCTTAGAAGCACCAAAAGACATGTGTCATATCTTCCAATAGCTGACTGCATCACTCTTTCTCAACCATGGTCTCCCGAGTATGGCTGGGTAACTCCTGCATGTATCTTCGATGTCCACTACATAGAAATTGACGGTGGTGGTTAACCCATTGACAGTGATGGTCAAATTCTCAATGACTCTATTTTTAACTCAAGGGATATGCTGAATTTTTACCTCTTCAAATTATTGGCAAAGATATGACAATAGTACAATGGTTCTCTCTCTCTCTCTCTCTCTCTCTCTCTCTCTCTCTCTCTCTCTCTCTCTCTCTCTCCCTCTCCCTCTCTCTCTCTCTCTCTCTCTCTCTCTCTCTCTCTCTCAATTGATAGCAGATGTGCTACTTAAGATAGTACTACATAGTATCACATAGTACTAACCAAATAGTACTAAGTAGTATGATATGACAGTAGTACAATGGTTCTCTCTCTCTCTCTATCTATCTATCTCTCTCTCTCTCAATCTCTCTCTCTCTCTCTCTCTTAATTAATAGCAGATGAGTTACTTAAGATAGTAGTATATAGTACTAAATAGTGCTAACCAAATAATAATTAGTATGATATGACAGTAGAACAAACTTGATATGAACTACAAAAATTACTACAATAGTACACAATAACTAAAAAATAGGGCTAATAGTATGATATGACAACAGTACCTAAACAGTAATAATAGTACACAAATAAAACTAATAGTACTAAAAACTATTAAAGTTCCTCACTGTGGAGCATCCCCGAGAGAAACAAATAAGCCATGTTGTGAAAAGATTTGTTTGCTAGCTCCACTATCACTACATTTGCACAAATTTTGGATTCCTTTTCTTTACCAGTAGATGCATATTCATTTGTCCCATTTAAACACTTGATTTTAAACATTTGTCCCATGTTCACTTGGCATGGAAACACTCCCATTTAATGAATGTACTGAGAAAAAACACACTTAACTTTTTAAAATTTTTTGTGAAGACAAGATGCCTTTGTATTACAAAAAGCAGCCCCCAAAGGGGCAGCTAAAAATACAAAATGCACACAAAAATATGTAAAAGCCATTGCAAAAATACATGCTCAGCAACAATTCTTATAGAGAAATGTTTGCCAAGATTCGTTCGTGCACCTCCTGGGGTACACGATACACCATTCTCTGGCCTTTAACCTTGTGAGCACTTTGCTTGCAACATTTGGAACTTTATTGCCGACACTACATCAGCATGCACTATAGCAGGAGGTGCATCTTTAGTAATGCATAACTGCTTTTGCATTTTGGGATTTATGCATAAAAGATTCTAGAAACCACTTGATTTCCAATGTTGAAGACATTACCCCAGCCATCTGTCTCTTGTTGTATGAGGACTGTTTTTTATTTTAATAGCACCACATAACAATCCTCATTATCTTTGTCTATAGGGGACCGTAGTACTGCAAAATGGTCACCCATCTGAAGCATGTTAGCTAGCTGGTCTCTATCCATCGCATATGTTACAGATTCCTTCTCCATGTCTGATGCAGTCTGTCCATTCATGGCCTCTAGCCTATTCAAGGTCCATGGACTTACGTGAGATGAATTGGTGCACTTATTCCATGTTTCATCCATGCACAATGAACAAAAACATGACAAATGTCTAAACAAGGCTTGTGTGGGATCTTTGTTACTAAAACCCAATATGCAGTGTGTTGAACGACTTTCTTTGATGGTCTGGTAGTTCCATGCTTTAGACTTGTCAACATCACCAACCTTTTATTATGAGACCTCAGACATAGAGGGCTTCTTCTACAATTACCTCCCAACCACGGATTCTATGAGCTCCTCTGATACCCCTCGTGAACCCCCTTTAGTTCCTTTCCTCATCCACTTTCCATGTGGAGCCCTCCTTCCAGAATCCTCCCCCCTGCTCAGCACTTGCCACTTGGCCTCCAGCTTTGGTGCCATATACTTTTCTCTTTATAGCCCTCTCTAGGACTTCTTATGCACCACGTCATAAATGCCTAGGCCTAGGCATGACCCTAGACCCAAGCCCTTTAGGCCCTATTAATGCAGCCTTATACCGTGGTCACACAGTATAGTTGACGTAGCATTCCCTTCCCCTTAAGAAATGTTTACGTCTTTAAAAACAAAATTGGGAAACCTCCTCTGGAGACTACTTACCCTTTCCCATGTTGAACTCTCCTCAGATCTATCTTTCCACTTAACCAGACATTCTTGCCATATGGTATGTCGCGTTCTTTTTTCTTGTCTATCTAAAATTCTTTCTGGTTCATGTGGTAAATATGCAGGTTCAATGAGTTCAACTAGGACTTCATTTCCAATGAGATTATAGTCTACTAACATGAAAAACTGGATGTACTCTACATCCCTTAGGTAAGGCTAATTTGTAAGCAAGTTCTCCGATCCTCTTAAGTATTGTGAATGGTCCAGAATACCTAGGATACAACTTCAGACATTTACCTATCTTTAGAGATTATGAAGATTCAGGTACCTTAAGGTAGACTTTCTCATTTACTTCAAACTCCAACTTTCTACAGTGGGAGTTTGCATAACTTCATGCTCTATCTTGAGCTCTTCTTATGCTATCTTTAGCTAACTTAAGTGTTTGATTCATATCTTCAAGAAAGTCTTTGGCCACTTGAACCTTCTCTTTTTCAAGTCCCACTGTCATTGGGGCTCTTGGTTGAAATCCATACATCATCATGAATGGACTAAAACCAGATGGGAGATGCTTTCCCATCTGGCAAATGGGAAAGCATCTCCATGGATTTCATTGTGGGTGTACGAGACCTCCTACCTTAAGGCGTTCAACCTTATTGACCTAGCATTTTTGGCATTTCAATACATAGTCTTCGACGTCCTTACCTATTCCAAGCCAAAAGAATTGTCTTTTCAGAAGCACGTATGTCTTCTGAATTCCCGGGTGTCCAGCACTCGGACTATCATGACATTCAAAAAAGATTTGGCACCTTATGTCATTATCATCCGAGACACATACTCTACCCTTGTAGAGCAGGTAGCCATCTTCAATAGTATATTTTTTCCACTTCAGTCCTTTATCACCAACCTATGGTATGTCGCCATTTCCATGTGACTCCTCAGTGAAAGCCTCTTGACTAGTTGGATCCCTATTTTTAATTGCTTTCCATATTTCAGAGAAGTGAGGATCAAACTCACATTTTCCCTTTAAGGACTCTAGGAAATCATTCTGAAATTGAGTAAAACTCAATTAATTAACAATTGGCATTCGGCTAAGAGAGTCTGCTACCACATTGAACTTCCCTTTCCTATATATCAATTGTATATAAAATTATTGCATTAACTCAACCCATCTAGCTTTGCTATCTTTAAGCTCTGGGTGATTACAAATCCACTTAATCCTCTCCTGATCAAATATGATATCAAATTTTGCACCATATAAATAGTGCCTCCGCTTTTTTAAAGCATAGACTATAGCATATAGTTCCTTCTCATATGCCGAGTAATTCCGTTGGGCACGATCTAACCTTTTGCTTTCCTCAAGGGGGTTACTCATCATATGTAACCCTATCACGTGAGTTCAACAGAAGGATATTTTCTATTTCTAAAATTTACAGAAATAAATATACATAAGGGACTATTTAAAATAGTTTTGGAAAATTTTTACAGATTTGTATAGAAAAGGGGTACATTTTATTAATGAAAAAATTTACAGATAAGGGATTTTAAATATAGGCCTTGCATGCACGTGATATAGAAGGTTTATACATAGTGACCCCCCCAAGTTGCTTTCAAAAGCCACTGGTCGACCTTTTTGTATAAGTACCACTCCAATAGCAAAATCACTAGCATCTGTCTCAACCATCTATGGTTCATTGGGATCCACTACTTTTAACACAGGAGCTACTGCTATAGCTACCTTTAATTTTTCAAAACTTATCTTTTGAGGTTCATCCCATATGAAGGAGCTTCCCTTCCCCTTAAGCTGGTTCGTCATCGAAACAGCAATCCTAGCGTAATCTTGGATGAATCTCCTACAAAATCCTGACAAACCCAAGAATATCTATAATTCTTCTAGATTTGTAGGATGTGGCCATTCCAATATGGCCCTTACTTTGTCAGGTTCCATACATACCCCTTCTTTGGATATTATATGTCCCAAGTATTTCACTTCTTTTGCAAATAATTCACATTTGGATTCTTTAGCAAAGAGTGAATTATCTCTAAGTAGCTAGAATACTCTTCATAAATGTTCCAAATGCTTTTTCCTGGTTTTACTATAAATAAGGATATCATCTAAAAATACTATAGCAAATTTTCCTAGATATGGCCTTAAGACACTATTCATAAGTGTCATCAAAGTTGCTGGAGCATTTGTTAATCCAAATGGCATTACTTTAAATTGATAATTCCCATACCTAGTACGAAATGATGTCTTAGGGACATCCTCTTCCCTAATTCGTACTTGGTGATATCCTGATCTTAAATCAATTTTAGTAAAGTATTTTGCCCCTTGCAATTGATCAAAGAGTTCATCAATGCGAGGCATAGGATACTTATTTTTTATCCAGTGATTTTATTTAGTGCTCGATAATCTATGCATAAATGCATAGTACCATCCTTTTTCTTTACTAGTAAAACTGGTGCAGACCAAGGTGAGCTACTTGTTTGGATTTGGCCCTTTCCAAGATATTCCATTAACTATCTTTCGACCTCACGTTCCTCCGTTTGACTAAGCCTATATGGGGGTTTACAAATAGGGGTAGATCCAGGAATTAAATCTATTTTATGATCTACTTTTCTCTCAGGAGGTAAATCAGACAGAAAAACATCTTTAAATTCAAACATTAAATCATTTTAAGAAGATTTATACTTTTTAACATTATCAAATACAACATTACTTCTTTCCAATGCAGAAGACATAAAATCATCAATAAAAGTAAGTTCACAAAAATATACCTTGCATTCTTCTTGGTGTAGTAGTCGTTCCAATTCCATCGAACAAATAAGAGGAGAGTTAGGCACATCATGTTCTCCTTGAATCTGGAAGACTCTACCCTCTTTTTCAAACATAATGGAGTTATTAAGATAACTCCTCTATAATCTATGCCCAAGACTATATAGCCATTCTTGACCCAACACTACATCTGTTTGGTCGAGATGCATGATTTGGAAATCCAAGGCATCCTGATAGCCTTGAATATCCACCTCTATACCATATATCATGGTGTCCCAAACTTTTTATCACTGCCCTTTGCTAAAGAAACCACATATTTATGCGCACTAGGACTCTCAGGCAATTTTAATTTCTTAACTAACGAGTAGTTCAAGAAATTATGTGTTGCACTATCATCAACCATCACTCTTACTCTTTGCCCCTTAATTTTTCCATGCATCCTCATTAAATCATGAGGACCAAAGGTGGGCTACCACATTGCTGATGATAGACAGCGCATGTGGGTGCTATCCTCATGATAGACCGAGCTACCTCAGTGTACTTTTCAGTACCATTAAGCAGTAACACTTGCACCACATGCACTTGTCTTTGGGGAGGTCTATTTGGGGCTTTAGCTCCTGCTGGTTTATTTTTAGGGCAGTAGTTCCAAGCAACATGGTCTTTGCCCAAACATTTGAAGCAAAGATTTTCTTGCATGTCCCTTTCATAATCCTTTCTTCAAGAGAGGATAATTTTGTGTTTGAGGATTCTTAGGTGGTGCCTGAGGAACCTCCTTCTTAAAGTGCCCCTTCCTTTTCAAATTGGGAAATTTATTGAACTTTGGAACAAAACCTGTTTGCTCTGAAGTTCCAAGTCTGAATTTCCCCGTTGTATCATCGTATATTTGCGCATACTTAATGGCTTCCTCAAAGGTTTTTGGAGAATGTCTTCAACCTTATAAGTGTCTTTGAGACCTCTCACAAAACCCCTTATCTTTTGGAATTCATCAATTCCCTTTAGCTGAAGGACTGCCTCCCTATAATTCACTATGTACTAGACTAGAGTGTTTTTACCCATAGTGCAGTTGTCCCAAGCATCCCATGCTCTTTCTAATTTATTTTTTGGTAAAAACTCTTGTAGGAAGGATTGTTCAAACTCAGTCCAATATCTAGGAATTCTATCACTCTCCCTGAGGCTCATTCACCATTTATAGGCTTTATTTCCAAGGGAAAGACTTGCTTCCACGACTTGATTTTTAGGAGGTGTATTCCTGAGTTGGTGGAAGTCTTGCCACTTTTGCAAGAACATATTAAAAGAATCTTTATTACACTCCTTTTCTTACCCATTGAAAATTGGTGGTTTTAAGTCCTTAAGGATGTTCGAGGTTTCTATAAGTCGAGAGGTGGACCTCTCAACCTGATTAGGAGGAATCGGTGATTTTTTAGTAATAGATACCGATTTAGAATCGGCTATCTTAGGTATAGCTTAGATAGGGTTTCTAGTGTTTCACTGATAACTCCTAGCTATGTTTCTATATTTTGCATTTGCGTTTCAAGTTTATGGAATTCTGTATACGGAATTCCATAATCACCATAGTCTATGTCCTCCATTTTCACATTATCCAAATTGATTTTAAGTTTGTACCAATGCTTTTCCCTTTCTAGCCCTTTCCTCGACCTCCCTAATCATACCATCCCTTTCTGGAGTGGTCATTATAAAGACGTATATTTTCCAAAAATTATAAAGCAAAACGCTTTATGTCAGAGAGAAAAATGTGATGCCCACTTCCCTGGTATTTGTTCGAGGCATTGGATTCGTCTTGAAAGTCGTCTCACTTTCTTTGATTCGTGCCTTCTCACTTTCTTTTAATTCACAATCTTTCGATCCCGCTTCTTCCGTTTCCCTCTATGTAGAACCTTGAACTCCTCGACACCTTCTTCTTCTTTCAATTTGGTGAGGCTAAAAAGGATTAGGATACCTTGAGACCTTGGAAAGAAGAAAAGGCTTAAAATGTAGAGAGGATGCAGAGAGGGGTAAAAAGAAAAGTGGATAAGAGAGGGGTAAAAAAGAAAGAATGATGTGGCTTTTTTCTTAAGGGTCAAAGGTCCTTATGGTGACATAGAAAGTCACGACGTCCTTCCTACTCACTGTGCTCATTGCTCAGGTAGCTGCGCTATATCCTTTTATGGGTTGACGAGCTATTGTAAATCTAATCGGTCATTGATGGCCAACAGTGCCCAACACCTTCCAAGTCCGGCTGTCTCCTCGCTCATTTTCCTTGAATGTGTGCGACGCTGCCATCCTCATGAACTCCGTGCCAACTTTTCTTCACACAATTCTGAATTCACAATTTCGTAAGTCTTAAAGGTGTGCCTTTAAGATCACCTCTGGCTGTCTGAATAATAGTAGGCTAGACACTGCGCCACTACAGCAGAATTGTGCCACACGAGTCTGCAATATAGATGAAGCCCACACAGCTCCCACATGCTCAGACTCGTATTAAAGTCTTACTGCCAGCTGCCGCCCTACTCCGCAGTAGAAATAATTCCCATTGGCTAGTGCAATAGAAAGCTCTCTTGCTAGCTTCCCATCTCAATGGTACTCTAGTAGCACGTTCGATGCACCGATACCTCTAACATCAACCACGACTCGAATTAATGCTAGGAACCATAAAAACTCTGCGTGTGCGACCCCTTCCTCATCATGGCTCTGATACCAATATTACAAGACCTTAGACATAGGGGGATTCTTCTGTAATTGCCTCCCAACCATAGATTCTATGAACTCCTCTGATACCCCTCGTGAACCCCCTTCAGTTCCTTTCCTCATCCACTTTCCATGTGAAGCCCTCCTTCCAGAATCCTCCCCCTTGCTCAGCACTTGCCACTTGGCCTCCAGCTTTGGTGCCACATACTCCTCTCTTTATAGCCCTCTCTAGGACTCCTTATGCACCATGTCATAAATGCCTAGAGGCCTTGGCGTGACCCTAGACCCAAGCCCTTTAGGCCCTATTAATGCAAGTGTTGCCAAGCCCTCTGGCTTCCTGCCTTATACAGTGGTCACACAGTATTATAGTTGACATAACACCTTTACTTCTACGAAGAGCCTTTATTTAGAATCATCTCCCATCTTCCATGCCAACCATTCCACAACATCATGTGCATTTTGTAGTTTTGCACCATTTACATCCAATTGCTCACTGGTTAGTGCATGTTTTATGACTGCACCAGCCCATCATGTTCTCCCTTGCCATGACCGCTTCTGAAAAAGTTCCACATCATCCGAATGCCAGTCAAAGAGCAATATCTAGCATAACAAACAACAAATATATTGCATTTTAAAATATGCAACATCTTCAGTGTGATGTAGAAAATAAGGGGGCAGTGTCCAATGTCTTACCTTGCAACAAAGTAAAATGGGCAAGCGGCGTTGAACTGAGATGTTGCCCCATCTGACCAAATGCAATGTCTTTTAAACTTCAAGCCTTTAGACACCAACCATTGATGGTGGAGCATAAAGCAATGCTGCACAAATAGTGTGTCATGTTCTTTGTCATCTGAAATGTAAAAGATGGATTGCTTTTTTATCTCGCTCATCTCCTTCCAATAGCAAATATGAACCAAGATGGTCACTTGGTCATTATGCCAATGCATTGATTGAACCTCATCTTGCACTTTGAATGTATAGTTCTTTGTAAAGTCAATACCTAAAAGCACCACATCATCAGGAAAATTTTTGGTACACTCTTTGAATTGAGAGTGTTGCCAGTAACTACGGAAGTTGTGAGTGATAAACACATTTAAGTGTTGCAAGTATTGAGGGATGATGATGGATGGAGGAGTTTTCTTGTATAAGAATTTTTTTCTTTTCTTTGCATCACCTTTTCTCATATCCTTGGTGACATATTCATACGTATTCCATCTTATCAATGCACCATTTGCATCATCCAACTCACATGGGCAAAAAAACGGTTGTGGGCAGTTGTCACATTTGTGCAATAAGCATTCAAGCTTGTGCCATTCAGCATCCTCTTCCTTTGGACATACTGCCGAATGCCACATTTTAGACACAGAAGAACAAATGTTGGTGTGGGAAACACACATGTCCTCCCCTTGGGGCCTAAGCAATCACACATATCTCCATGCAACAATGTGCTATTTTGCCTCATGGAATTCACTACTAGTCGGAACAAGTCTATTCTTTATGGTAAATACAACAACAAGTATTCCTTTCCTTTAGTTCTTTAATGAAATAGGGCTTCAGATTCTGAAAATAACAGAAACCAATATCTATGGAAGAATGCTCCTCCTTGAAATTAAGGAAGAATTCTGCCTGCAAAATCAATCATCAACAATCAGTATTATTTAAACCTAGACAGCAAACAAAAAAACTATAAGTTATTTAAAACTTAGAGTGCCAACATTATTTTTCTAAGTTCTATCACTCAATTACTAAGTCTTAACTACTACTAGTAGTGCCAAATATTAGTAAGTGCTAGATAGTACTAAATGCTAAATAGTCCTAGGTGCTAAGTATTATCGTAAATTCTAGATAGTACTAAATAGTAAATGCTAGATAGTACTAAATATGTTTACATAGTACTAAGTGCTAATATTAGTAAGTACTAATATTACTAAGTGCTAGATAGTACTATTAGTACTAGATATTAAGTGATAATATTAGTAATTGCTAATATTACCATTGCTGGATAGTACTAAACAGTAAGTGCTAGATAGCAAGTGCTAATATTACTAAATAGTAAATGCTTGATCTGCAGTACTATTAGTACTAAATAGCAAGTGCTAGATGGTAAGTGTGATATTACTAGGTGCTATATAGTACTATTAATATTGAATAGTAAGTGCTAATATTACTAAGTGCTAGATAGTATTGAAGAGTAGTACTGAGTGCTAATATTACTAAGTGCTAAGAATTATTGAGTCCTAAATAGTACTTACTCAGTGCTAAATGTTACTAAGTGCTTCATCGTACTAAATAGTGCTAAAATACTACAAAAGTACTACAAAATAATACTAAATAGAACTAATAGTAGTAATAGTAGAGTTAAGGCAAGGAAGAGAATAATATCTAAATAGTACTATATAGTACTAGTAGCAGGGTTAGTGCAAGGGATAGTACTAGATAGTACTAAATAGAAGGGTTACTGGAAGGAGAGAATGATTACGCTCAAAGTCCTTCTCTAATACAAACAATTTCAAACATCACACACTACTAATTAACACTAAATAGTACTATTTAGTCATAACGAGTATTCTATTTAGTCATAATAACTAACTTGAAAGAGCAAACGATACTATTTTGTCCTATCTTTATTCCTAGGACTAATTTCTAAAATATGGTCTGTAAACATATTAAGTCCCCGGTGTAGTACTTAGTACTGTGATTCTATGATTTAGTGCTAAATTTGCTTCAGATAGACTTTGTTACAGTGTTAAATGTTAGCTTTAATATTTGAACAATACTAATATTAATAGTGTGTAACCTCGGGGGGGGTCACTCATCATATGTAACCCTATCACGTGAGTTCAATAGAAGGATTTTTTTTATTTCTAAAATTTACATAAATAAATATACATAAGGGACTATTTAAAATAGTTTTGGAAAAAATTTACAGATTTGTATAGAAAAGGGGTACATTTTATTCATGAAATTTTTTACAGATAAGGGACTTTAAATATAGGCCTTGAACGCATGTGATATAGAGGGTTTATACATAGTGACCCCCCCGAGTGTGTAACTTGGGCTTCGTTGAAAGGAGGAAGATGCACCTTTGTGAGCTCCAAGAAATGGGTGGGATGTATTGCATACTTTTTTGGGCCAAGCCTATTCCTGTAAACATTCTTCTTGTTTGGGGAAACCCTAGTGTTGTCTTTCCAAAACTAGACAACACATTGAACAACCTCACAACTTAAGGAATCCTATCCATGCTTTCAACCTCCATCTGCCCATTTGAAGGAAGCTTGTTTTATGTCCACGTGATGTTTCTTCAGATTCCGTGCTTGAATTCCAAGGGCTTTAGCTACTTTGCTATCACTATATTTTTTAAATGCTGAAGTATTAGCAATCATGTGGAGAGCTACTCCCTTTGCAGCTAACTTATCAACACTTTCTACTCTTTTCACAAGACTCAATGATGTCTTTACATTATCCACTATTACCATTGATATGGGCTGGCTTTGAAAATTTGTCTCATCGACAACCTCTTGCATATCTGGATGTTTTATAACCTTAGACAAAATGTCATCCTTCATTCTTAAGTCCAAGTTCTTTGTGCTATGCTTGAAATGTCGCACAATTGTTAATGTCAAGTGTCTCATGTTCCTTTTGGAGCAATGTTGCAACAATGCATTGAGCGAGTTCCCTTCATGGTGTGGCACTTCTAGTGGAGAGTTCTCCATCCTGTGCACAACTGTATTTCAATGGTAAATCATAAATTAATGAACGACACAAGAAGACAATACATCAAAACATGCATGCTCAATCTTGCTGTACGAGAAAGTCATCCTATGAGAGAGAGAGAAAGAGAGAGAGAGAGCTGTAGAATCACTCAAACATAACTAATTTTTATGCCAGAGAGAACATACGGTCCAAAGTGCGAGGGCTTCAATGAGAGAGGAGGGGAGAGCCAGATTGCACAGAGAATGGAGAGAGCCAGGGAGAGAGAGAGCAATGGACCTCTGGGAGAGAGAGAGAGCAATGGACCTCTAGTGAAGATGAGCGGAGATAATTGCAGGGACAGAGACAAGACTCCACGAGAGAGAAAAGAGTTGACTGTCAATGGTTTCAAACATGTGCGAGTGATTCCATGAGAGAGAAGAGAGTAAATTGAGAGTAGATTGCAGATCGTGGATTCCTTGAGGTGCAGGGAAATCATCCTTGATTGAGAGTGGATTGTAGATTGCAGATCGTGGACTCCTCGATATGTGGAAATCTAATCCAACTGTCAGTGCCTTTTAGTACACAATTTAGTACTATATCTATGCTAGAACCTTTGCCAAAAATAGTACTTTTTTAGACATTGTAGCATGCTTTCACCCTCGGGCATTTTAAAACAACTCTATGTTAATTTAAAAATGTTCAAAACATTTTAATATAACATTTTAATATGGCTACAAATCCCTGAAAATATTAGATGGTTCTCTAAAGTGCAAGCCCTTGTGTGCTTTGAAGTGACTACAAGATAAATGGGAGTTTTATATGCTAAAGTATTAGTAAATGGCCATGGTGGCAATGGTCAAGCTAATTTCAATAAGTTGTAGCTTTTGTGATCCTAATTAAAGACATAAATTCACTATTCTTTGTGCATAGTTGTTACCTTTCTTGAAGCCTCCATTATGTACATAGCCTAGTTTTGGTCTTATTCTTGCAAAATTGTAGTGTCTTAAAATTAAATTCTCATTTGGGAAGGAATTTCAAGATTTGTCCAAAAAGGAAAGAAAACATCCTAAATAATGAAATACATGTTAGTAGAGCATTGTTCAAGGGATTGGAACATAAATAAGCATTGAGAGAAAGGTCTAACCATTAGCATTGATGGAGAAGGTATACGGCTTACCGTGTGACCTAACTCATTCAATGTGTTGTTGTGATCAAAGAAAGAGGCCTAGCAAGAGAAACAACATGTCTCTCTCCAACCATTATGATGAGATCCATGTGGCCTTTGATGTGATCTAGGTATACGGTGTCAGCAAGTCATGCATGGCTTGAAGAGGGGCTACCGTGAGGAAGGTAACATGTGAGCTCCATGAGAAGGAAGGGTAAAGGGGCTTATGTCATGGAGGATGGATTTCCCCCTCGAAGAGCATATTGTGGATGTTTTTTCCTTGGTGAATGATAGGTCTAAGGGAAAATGAGAGTGGGCTATAAATAAATGTCACACTAATAGTAGAAAAGTCTCACATCAATGGTTCTTAATGGTGTGAAAAATATCACCTTGAGGTGTAGAGTAGGGACCACAGCATTTTCCCTCTATTTTCGAGCTATTTTCCATGGTGCATTTTGCACAACAGAGGGGAATATCCTATTTTTCTACCCCGGGAATTAAGATCCAAAGATGATATCCAAGGAAGGCCACGTGTGAACGAAGGAGGGGTAAAGCCTAAAGGTCATAAGGAGTGTAGTTCACACAAAACATTTTTCTCAACAAATCACAAAACTTGGGGTTTCAAAATTTTGAAGGCTTTTTTCAAGGATTTGTAGATTATTAATTTAAATTATAACTAAATTGCCTGAAATTTTATAGATTTCACAAAATGAGAAAATATTTTTCACACTGGGTGAACATGAAAATGTTGCAAGTTCATTTTAGATAGTTTGAGAGTTTTTCGAGAAAATAAATTTTCACCAATGGGTGAAAATGAAAATGTTGCAAGTTCATTTTCGATTACTCTTTGAGAGTTGTATGAGAAAATATTTTTCCACATTGGGTGAAAATGATCATGCTCCAACAAAATTTCAGACAATTTGACAGTTTTTTGTTGAGGCAACACGCACATGGATGCAAATAAAAGGACAGAGGGGGAGGAGAGAGGAGAAAAGGTAGATAGAATGACAGTTTTTTTTTGTAATTGAGGGAACAAGCACATTGAAGCAAATGAAAGGACGGGGGGGGGGGGGAGAAGAGAGAGGAGAAAAGGGGTGAGATGAATGAGAAGTACCAAAGAGTAGAGGGGAGGTTGATAAAAAGGTAATAAGGGGAGATGGAGAGCTTTGAAAGTGTGAGGGGGGAGTAGCTAAAGGGAGTGACGATGGCTGCAGAAAAAGACGGATCTGGATACGTAAACTCCCATGCAAAGTACAAGAGCGTTTCAAGCTCATCAGCTTCTTTATAAACCATCCCTCACTCAGGCTCATCATCCCTCTCAGCTTCCTCTCCGCAAGCTCCTCCTCCTCCCATGGCTTCTTAGCTCACTCCCTTGCCGTTCGCCACCTCTTTGCACATCTCCTTCCAACGAACCACCTCTCTTTGCATGGCCTTTTAGCTCCTACGTCAACCTTTCCACTCATCTTCCCGCATTCGCTATGCATTCCTCTTCCTTGCTCGCAATGCGCCTCTTTATCATTGCCCTCAGCTTCTTGCTGGCTGTGGCGGCTCCCTCCATAGCCCACCCTTCAGCCCCTGTTGTTGCTCGCGTCCTCAGCCGCCGCCCGTCTGCCATCACCGTGCAGGGCAACGTTTTCTGCGATCAATGCCAGGAAAATCGCTTTACAAATAACTCTTTCGTCCTGCCGGGTAACCTCTGTTTGTCTCTGCGTAAAACTGTGCAAAAATAATGCTCTGGGTGCTTACATATTGTGTCCATCTTGCTTTCTAGGTGCCACGGTCGCTTTGGATTGCAAAACAACGAAGGCTAAAACCCACCATTTCCGGATGCATACATCCACTGACCAACACGGTGCATTCCAGCTGCAACTCTCTTCCTCAGCTGCGCATTCTTTCAACGGATTACGAGGGTGCAAGATTCAGCTGGTAGGCAGTCCCCTCAGCTCGTGCACGCGTAAAACACCGTCCTCCAGCGTCTTCGCAACTCGCCTCGCCTTGATATCCAAGCAGAAAAAGCAGCTCATCTATTCAGCAGGCTCGCTCACCTTTCAACCCAATTCGCTGCCGAGCGTCTGCAGCATGTCAAGATCCGCCGACAGATTTTCAACCTCGGCAGCCATACCCTTCTTACCTCCCGGCTTGAAAGGCTTCCCCCCTGTTTCAGGATTCCCGAAGCTCCCTCCCATTTCAGGCTTCCCAAAATTCCCTCCCATTTCAGGCTTCCCAAAATTCCCTCCCATTTCAGGCGTCCCAAAAATTCCAGGCTTCCCAAAGATCCCTCCCATTACAGGATTCCCAAAGATCCCTCCCGTTTTGGGCCTTGGGACAAAGATCCCTCCAATTACAGGCTTCCCAAAACTCCCTCCAGTTACAGGCGTCCCAAAGATCCCTCCAGTTACAGGCTTCCCAAAGATCCCTCCAATTACAGGCTTCCCAAAGATCCCTCCAGTTACAGGCTTCCCAAAGATCCCTCCAATTACAGGCTTCCCAAAACTCCCTCCAATTACAGGCTTCCCAAAGCTCCCTCCCGTTTCGGGCCTCCCAAAGATCCCTCCAATTACAGGCTTCCCAAAGATCCCTCCGGTTTCGGGTTTCCCAAAGATCCCTCCCGTTTCGGGCCTCCCAAAGCTTCCTCCCATTTCAACAAGCTTCCCAAAATTCCCGCCCATTTCGGGCTTCCCAAAGGTGCCTTCGCTGCCAAAGACGTCTCCCACGGGGGGCTCTTGAGTCTTGCCCCAGAACTTCGATAACCCTTGCTCTCGCTCTCCTATTGCACTAGCTTACTATGAGCCCTCCATGTAAGTACCTCAGTCTGCCTATAGCTATACTTTCGTTGTCTTAAAGCTCTTTCTACCGTTCCTCGTTTAGAAACGTGAGGCTTCTACCGACGCATACGATCAAAACAGAAGCTTAATCATCTTACCGTTTATTTTCGTCACTTGACTAAACTATCGAGTAAGGTTCTTATAACAAGGGTGAATCTCAATGCCAATGTCATAGCGATCTCCTAATCTCTTGTGGATGAAGTGTTATCAAATTAAAATAGCATACTATCATATCCTTTCATCCTTTTCCTTAGATGTGATGGGTAAAATAAATGTGATGTGTTGCAATGTGTGTAAGTAAAAATGGGTCACATAATTAAAATGATAACATAATATTTATTGGTTATTTGTCATTTTCTTTGACTTAATTTTGAAAAGAATCACTCTTAAATGGGAAGCAATACCCAAAGATAGGTTATCTTTCCGTAAGCTTCCAATTAATTCATTCCTTTATTTCTCATTTTGTGAATTAAAAAACCCATTATGTATGTAGGTTTATGTGAATTTTGTAGATTAAATATTTGGTTCTTTTAAACCCATGTTCAAGGGTCACATATAATGGGCCATTTACTTTCAAGGGGTCATTCTATACAAATCCTATATATCATGTGTGTTCAATGCCTATTTGTAAAACCCCTTATTTGTAAAATTTTCATGAATAAAATGCACCTTTTTTCTATCGATATGAATACCCCCTTTATATATACCATTCTGTATGTGAAAAGTGTGTAAAAAGTGGGTTTTAAAAGTTCCTTCTATTGAGCCCATGTGGTAGGCTTACACAGTCATGAGCGACTTTCTCAAGGCAAGCTCGCATAGTTAGAAAGTGAGATAACACAATACTTTTGACTTATTCCATCTTTTTCTTTGATGTGAGTTTTAAAAAATCACTCTTTTAAAAGAGGCAATGCTTTGTTTCGTTTGGAAGGAGAAGTCTATCAACCCATAGCCCATATTATCCCAACACTTCTTTCTAATGGACTTCATACAGTTCCTCCACTAGTTTGCTCATCTATAATTCTCATCTTCCGTTAATTTTCCTTTCAGATCATTTAGGTTAGGGAAATCGAGAATTCAATTGATTTCTTAGATGAAAACTTGGAGTACCCCAATTAAGATAAGATCAAAGAGAGCTTCAAAACCTCGACTAGATGAAGGTATATTGCCTTGTAAATAAGAGGGATGGGGAAACTAAAAGGGGAGGGTCCCCCTCTCGTCACATAAATAGAGGGACATCCTTGTTACCCTCTCCTTGCCGTTCCACCCCCATTGGCCACACTAACTTTTCCACCAATTTTAAAGAGGGACCTACTACATGGAGTACTATCAAATTGTGTTTTTTTCTATTATTACATGTTTAGAAATATAGCCAACTTTCATACATTATCTGAGCAAGGGCACCCTTGGCCACACTAAATTTTCTACCAATTTTAAAGGGGGATCTATTGCATGGAGTACTATCAAATTGAGATTTTTCCTATTATTACCTCTTTGGAAATATTGCTAGCTTTCATAATGCTATGGAAAATAAAGTAATAGCATTTTAAAGAGAAATAATTTCAATCTTGATTCCAAAAGGAAAATAGGGATATTTATTATCTGTTTTGAATAATTTTCTATTAGCATTTACCTTCTGGGAGACATATGCTCCAAATAACTATATAACGAGCACTAGCATTTTTAATAAAACTGGTAGGAAGCATGTGCTTCATATAGGGTGTAATTGGAAGCTTCTATAACAAACACACCAAATTTTAAATGCTTATTTTGAAAAATGACATGTGTTGCAATAAGTGAGCAATAACCTCGGGGGGGTCACTATGTATAAACCCTCTATATCACGTGCGTTCAAGGCCTATATTTAAAGTCCCTTATCTGTAAAAAATTTCATGAATAAAATGTACCCCTTTTCTATACAAATCTGTAAATTTTTTCCAAAACTATTTTAAATAGTCCCTTATGTATATTTATTTATGTAAATTTTAGAAATAAAAAAAATCCTTCTGTTGAACTCACGTGATAGGGTTACATATGATGAGTGACCCCCCCGAGGCAATAACCATTGGTAAATTATGAGAAATATAGTGAAAGTAAGTTTCGATGTTATTGTTGGAATAGTCATCACTATAAATGTTGGTAGAAGAGAGCCTATATAAAAAAGAATAATATTAATAGACATTTGTAAGCCAAAATAAAATATCAAAAACTTGATAGACTCTCAATTGCAAGAAAAGCATTGGATCTTGTCCTCGTTAGCTTAAAACCCTTTGTGACTCAAAGCATGATAAGGTGTAGCCAGTCATGGACCTATTTCTAGGGGTAGGTTGGAATAAGTTTTAGTGGGTGGGATTACCAAATCCGCAAGCTCATAGTAACATGTAACAACCCATGTGCTTACAGACTTATTTTAGTGACATGATGATCATCCCATTGCATGGACCTAATGTTTAAACACCTTGATATTTTACCAATTGCCATGTCTTTATAGACTCCTTAACTATAGAGAACTTCTACTACCATCAAATCAACCATGCCATATGGAAATTATAGTTATTGTCCTACAATCTTCTTGATGCAAAACAAATCGAATGTGTAGGTGTGCTACTTGAAAACCCGTGTTTAGGGTTTGTAGTGGATATATGGCAGTGCTCAAACTAGCCATGTAAAACACCACAATGGATAGAATCAATGCCGTGGCCTACATCCAACTATCACGGCGGCCACATCAATCCCATCTAGCATTGCAAGTGGTGCCTATCACCTTGATAGCACACATCGACAAAACTAGTGGCCCACATTAACCAACACGATGGGTGCCCAGTGTTCGGGGATGAGCATTTTCCGAGCGAAATCTTCTGAGCGTCCGAGCGAAGGAAAAAAAAACCTTCGAATGGCAAAAATGGATCGGAAGAAAACATAGTTTCACTTAGAAATAAGCAAAGTATTATAGCAATGCCTATTGTATACAAAAATCTTTACGTGAATCTTTGGGAATGGTGAGAACATAATGGGATGGCTTTTGAAGAAACCCACATGTAGAGTAGACTTCTCTATGAAAATGCCCTTATGATCCTTCTTACAACTTTAACTTAATAGGGGGTGACATTGAAAAACTCTCTCAACCTATTTTCATGAAAGGGTTTCTCCAAAGAAAACTCATTGAAGCAAGCCATCAAGGTAGTTTCGCCAGCAAAACCCCTTTGAAGTAGGTCTTCCAAGGTAGTTTCGCTGGCGAAACTACCTGACATAACTTTCACATCCAATATCTAAATATAGTCATTCAACCCCTCAAATTGATTGGAAAACCCCATTTGAGCACATCTAGCGTGTTATATTTTGGAAAATCTTGCATATATAGTATTTAATATTAAGTGCATTTTATGAGAGTGATATATAAGCCCAATTTAATACTTATTTATAGTAATTTAAACTTCTTTAGAAACATGTCCATAAATACCTTGTTATTTATGCTAAAAAAACACTAGAAAGATATTGCCATATGATATAAATGTGTTTAATAAGTAATTACATATGTATAATATTATTACATTGAGAGTGATTATGAGGGATGTTTCTTAGAGGAATTATTTTCAACACTTTTTTAAGGTAATAACAAGGGTACAAAGGCATGTCTATGAATAAGAAAATTTATATTATGTAAAAATGAATGAGTGACTAGTTTGTATATTTTTATGATAAAGAAATCTAGTTCTAGTGAAAATAAACGTGTAAAAACCATGTTTCCTAAAGAAATTCAATTTTTTAAATCTCTTGAAAAGCACGCTCGGATAAACCTGCTCATAGGTTTTTGCTCATAAAATTGACGCATTCCCCAGTGTCCCATGCCAACTACCATGATGGTTCTATCAACCTTTTTAAGGGGGATCACTCATAAATATGTAAGCGTAGCACTAGGGTTCAATAAAAAGGATTTCAAGAATCTTGTTTTTGCACATTTTTTACATACATAATGGTATCATTTAAACAATTTTTTTTTCGTGAAAAATTCGTAGATAAGGGACTCTTGAATTAGGCCTTGAACAATTTGCATATAGTGAACCCCTGAGCAATGGTTATAGGTGGTGACTACCACCACATAGCACATGTTGACTTTTTTTCACATAGGCCATGGTGGCCATGGTGGCACATGTTGAATAGCCTAGTAAGCCCTAAGTCAATCACTACAATTATCCTATTGCACAGTAGCATAGCACTACAATGGGTCCTAGTGGAGTGCTACTCTTGTCAATGTGGTAAGGTACTATTGAGTCGACCATTGAAAGTTTTCTATTCCACAACACATGTTTGCTAACATAGCACTACAATGGTTCCAAGTGGAGTACTACTTCCATCAAAGTGATAATGTACTTTGATTGTGCAAATTTTTATATGTGCACACTAGCCAATGAAAACCAATAGGGTGGTTCACTCCACAAAATTTTCGTGTACTACGTGCATTCAAAAGGAGGGGTAAACTTTTGGAAAATTTTTAACAGATTTACAAGAATAGGATGGTTTTCTTAATTCAAATTTTGAAAAAAATCCATTAGTTCATAACTAAAGAGGGGTAGTTTTCTTCGCAGGAAACTTTTAGTTGAGCTTGGGTTTTTAAAATATACCTTGAATGCAAAGCTTTCAAGTTGGTAGTACACCCCTTGAGGAAAACCAATCATTGAAATCCATTTCTCATTGGTCAAAAACTCTATCATTCCTGCTTAATTCAAGTTTTTCATGGTAGAGCCAAGGGTTGTATAGGTCCTCTCTCTAAACCCTTCCTATTAATGCACTATGCCACCATTGTGGAATACACATAGTCTCTCTCTCTCTCTCTCTCTCTTCTCCACGATAATCTAGCCTATGCTGCATAACATTACCCTTGTCCCGTTTACATCAATTTTAGTGAGATAGTAGTTAAATTGAGAAATCTGTAATTTTCTACCTCACAAGCATCAAAATAGAACTCAAAATTACACAAACCTTCCAATGAGGAAGATATCAATTTTAGTGACATAGTAGTTAATGAATCATTGTCTCAAAAGTATTTTATATTATTCAAAGCGAAAAGCACAAAATATAACTAAGACATTACACAAATGTTCCAATGATGAAGAATCAATTTTAGTGACATAGTAATTAGTCTTATTGCATGCAAATTTCCACTTAAGCACCCAATGGGCTAGTCTCCAGTACGGTTATAGCCTCTAGACCTCTCACATAAATCATTATGCTACATTAACTTTTAATTTATGAGGGAATCTTTGTGGACCATTGGAGTTGCATGAATCACATCATGCATGCAATCTATGAGGAATTTATTATCATACTTTGAGCCATTTTTTGCCACATTTGTGTATTTTTTTAATTCCAGGGAGGCTAGTATCCCAAGTAAGGCACCGCAATGGCCTTAGGTTGCATTACCTAGACTTTAATTGTCCATTGCTAATTACATTTTGATCGATTAATGCATATCCCCCATGCATAATATCATCACATACAAGCCAACAGTAGTATAAACGAGCATGGTAACATATTTCTCATGTTAGAAAACATAGTGACCTATTGTCCACGTCAAGGATTGTAGTTGCCTTAGGTCATATTGTAAAGAATCATTATAGATCACATTAGCCTATTAATTACATACAATCAGTATGTAATCCTTGCTATCATCATATTTTTAGCCATGTACTTTCACATGTTGCATGTGTTTAGCCATGCATATAATTACAAGTAGCATAGTGACCCAAGTAGCCATTGTTGTAGTTAGCAAGAATTTATTCATCCATTACTAATTAGATTCAAGGCCACCAATTTTGAAACCTCATGCCTGATTGGAATTCAATCTCCCATGCCTTGTTGGATTTTAATTCATTATCACATCCCATAAACTCAAGGATTTGCATAAGATTTAAATCGGTTAGTTTAAATAAACTATTCACACTACTCAAACATATTTTGAAAGTAAAAGACACTATTTAAATAGGTCTAGATTCAATTTGTTATCGAGATTGGCTCTCAAGGGTATCACTCATAAATACGTAAGTATACCATGTGGGTTCAACAGAAGGAGTTTTCTAAATCCCCTTTTTGACACATTTTTTAATATACAAAAGGGCATTCACTACAAGGCATAGGTCCTTTTCCGACAAAAATAACGACCTTTTTTACACTAAAAAGTTTTTTTTTTACGGGCACAAAGGTCGTTATTTACATCGCGATAAGCATCGAAAAAGAACGGTTGCTATATAAGCATCGCTACATAGCGACACTAATAAACGTCGCTATATAGCGACACTGGTAAACGTCGCTGTATAGCGACGATTAACAGAAGCTTTAAAAAAACATTAGTGGAGCTAAACAGGGCCACAACAAGCCCTATTTTGCCCCATTAATGTTTTTTATTTAGTAATCATAAAAGAATGTTTTTTATTACAAAATTTCCCTTATGGAAAGGGTGATACAAAATCGCTCAAATGAACCGAGCGACAAAAGCATATACATGTCGAAGATATACAACATTGTTTGTTACAAAATTACCCTTTCGAAAAGGTTGATACAAAATCGCTCAAAGGAGCCGATATACAAAAGCATATATATGGCAAAGTATATGTAAACTACTACTAATACTACTACTACAACTACTACTACTACTACTGCTCATCCGAATCGTCGTCGTCGTCCTCCTCCTCATTTTGCTAGCCTGATCCTTGGCCCTTGTGAACTATGTCTGATCCCTGGCCCTCGTGAGCTGCATCTGATCCCTGGCCCTCATCGAAGCCGTCTAAGCCTAATCCCTCATCACCGCTCACCTCCGTTGATGGGACATTCGAGCTTTGATTCTAAGAGTGAAACCATATTAATTGGAAATTAGATTGGAACTGAATAAAACAGTTTAAAAAGTGAGATTACAAGTAGGAGTAGACTTATACCATGCAAGCAGCCACCTCAACCGAATCGACCGCCGTCGCTCCCAATGCCTTTTGCTCAATAAACCACGGCTTTGTTCCTATGCAAAACATGTGTCTCGTCTCTGTGTCTATAGGAAGGCAGTCCATCGCAGCTTGCTGTGGGTCTAATTTACGAGAGTTAGATAAAGTGCATGCAATATGTAGTAAAACAAATAGCACAATACATTAAATGAGAAGAAGTAGAGTTACCACGGTTGCCTCAAATTCCAACTATCCGCCTGCACCAAAGTGCAAAGTACATACGGCGAAGTTCAGCTGTCTCCTCGCATCCCTCCTCTGACCCTCAAACATTTTGGGATGGTCCTTATTCTGCTTCTTGAAAAACTTCCAATCAACTTTGTCTGCCCAACTGGGTTTACCTTCCCCTTTTCGATGGAAGTACGCAAGGTTGACCTATGATGCTTCAAGACCAAACCCATGCGCTCTCACATGTAATTCTCATTGAACTCCCCATTTGGGGGGTTAGGGTATTTTCTTTTCAGTTCATCGATGACTACCTGCTTCTTTTGGTCATCTTGGTACCGCCAGTTAGTAGTACCTATGCCACTCCTAAAGTGATGGCTCATCAACCGCCTCATGGTGGCCATCACTACTGTGCCCTTTTTATCTTCTATTATCTCTCCAGCAGCTGTGATTTGATAGGATAGGTCCTCGACCGGGTAAGGAGGACTCATGGTAGTGGCAGAGTCAGAGCGAGTGGTGTTTGTGCGAGCGCTTTCGCAGCGAGGAGTAGCAGTGGGAGGAGGAGAGGGCAAGGGACCTAGCTGGTACTAGGTCTTGGGACCAAGTGGAGATGTGTAGGGATATGAGTGTGCTGACTTGTTTACATCTCTTGAGTCAGCACAACATAAGCGACCCCTTCTACTCTTCCTTCCCTTACGATGGGCACGCCCAGGTGATGAACCCTCAGTGGAAGGGGCTAGAGGAGACAGTTGGACATTAGGTCTAGCCATCAGTGTAGGAGAGAGATTTGCTTAGGTCCTCTGGGATAGTAGAGAGAAGAATCTCACTGCCTCCACATCGGTCACCTGGGCCACAAACTCGTCCGGACTCCTAACAAAGCCATGGGCTACTAGCAAAAGAGTTCCCCGAGGGGTAGTCACAGTGCTACGTCCGAGAGGAGTCGGGCCAGGGGTAGTCGTAGGGGTAGGGCCCTGAGGTGTCGCCTGAGTGGAATCAAAGTCCTCTGGAGAATAGAGATCATGATGTCTCCTCCTACGAGGGTTTCCATATTCGTCAGACATGCGACGTGATCCCATGTCCAATTTGGGGGGATTGGACAAATATAGACACAAACACAAAAACAAAAAACAAAAAACAAGAGCGGGTAAGAAGCGAAAAGCATATGAGGGAAAGCATATGCATAAGAGAAGGAGAAGCATAAGAGAAGCAAAAGAGAAGGAGAGGGGAAAAGAGATTGAAAGAGGGGAAAAGAACCAAATATGCATAAGAGAAAAAAGAGAGAAAGCATATGCATAAGAGAAAAAGAGAGAAAGCATATGCTTATGCTTATGCATAAGCATATGAGCATATGCTCATGCATAAGCATAAGCATAAGCGTAGGCATAGGCATATGCTTATGAAAAGAAGAGAAAAAGAGAGGGAAAAAGAAGAGAAGGAAAGGAGAAGGAGAAGGAGGCATATGCTCATGCATAAGCATAAGCATAAGAGAAGAAAAAACATATGCATAAGAGAAAAAGAGAGAAAGCATATGTTTGAAAGAGGGGAAAAGAGATTGAAAGAGGGGAAAAAGAAGAGGGGAAAAGAGCATAAGCATAAGAGAAGGAAGAGGGGAAAAGAGATTGAAAGAGGGGAAAAAGAAGAGAAGGAATTAGAGGGGGAAAAGAAGAGAGGAAAAGAGCATAAGCATAAGAGAAGGAAGAGGGAAAAAGAGCATAAGAATAAGAGAAAAAGAAAGAAAGCATATGCTTATGCTTATGCATGAGCATATGAGCATAAGAGAAAAAGAGAAAAAGCATAAGCATAGGCAAATACATATGCTTACGAAAAGAGGAGAAAAAGAGAAGAAAAAAGAGAGTGAAAAATAAGAGAAGGAAGAGTAGAAAAGAGATTGAAAGAAGGGAAAAAGAAGAGGGGAAAAGACCATAAGCATAAGAGAAGGAAAAACATATGCATAAGAGAAAAAGAGAGAAATATTATGCTTATGCTTATGCATGAGCATATGAGGGAAAGAGGGGGGGAAAGAGAGAGGAAAAGAGGGGAAGAAGAGGGAATAAGAGAAGAGAGGGGAAGAGAGGGGAAGAGAGGGTTCCTACACCCATCACTACAGCTAGCGCATGAGGTGCTAGCTGCAAGCCAATGCAAATAACAAAAATAACAAAAGGAAAAAAGAGAAAGCACTTTCTTACCTAGAAAAGTCCCCCTCGGTGTTTCGTGGACTGGCCCTACAAAAGAGAGGAAACATACCATTTTTTAGATAACTAGTTAGAGAAAGGAGGAGTTTAGAAAAGCAACTTCTCAAAGGGATTGGATTGAGGAGACAAGCATAAGCCTACAAACAAGGAGAAAGCATAAGCCTACAAACAAGGAGAAAGAGGAGGAAGAGAAATACCAAAAAGAGAAGAGATGAGTCTTCTTTCTTTCACCAAATCTCGTTTTTTGTTTGAAAATTAGCACATAGCCTTAGCAATACAAGGAGAAACATGCTTTAACACTCTCAAAATGAAATTTCACAAAAAATGAACCTACATTGCTTAAAGGGACTCACCTTCTTGAAAAACTTCCTTTCACACAAGCAGAGAGGGAGAAGGGGTGGAGAGGGAACATAAGTGTTAGGAGAGGGGCTGGGTAGGGGTGAGGAGTGGGGAATAGAGAGGAGGAAAGCGAGGTCATCGAATATAAGGTGGGAGGAGAGATTGTTGCTTTTCCCACAATAGAGATGTGAAAGACGGCATCGCGCGAGGTTTTGGGTTTAAGCCCCCAGCATCGCTATAAAGCAATGCTGGTCAGTCGCTATATAGTGATGTTTATATCTAAAAAGTGTCACTATATAGCAACGGAATAGGGCAAAGCATTGCTATATAGCGACGGTTCAAGTCAAAGCGTTGCTATATAGCGATAGTTCAGGGCACTTATTGTCAGAAGAGAGAAAAGGAGCTCATGGGTGGCTATTTTTTGGATCTTAATAGATTTCCTTACAGCTCATGTTGTGATTTCGGAAGTGTGTAGATGGAAGGGACAAGTGGAAGCTCATCAAATGATGCGCCGATGCCCGAGAGTGCAGAGTGGCTTATAGAGAGGTTGTATTGTCATTGTACTCATTGCAAGCGAGAAGTACGACATCGTCATATTGTCATGCACCACTTGCGGATGTATGGGGAGGAGCCCGAACCAATACCCACCGTTGGTGTTGCACGTGGTGATGGATCATCGGTAAGTCAATGCTATTTGAGTTTGTGATTAATAATGGATACCATTATGACACAAAACCTTGAGACAAGATCTTATATTTACATGAAATCTTGAGACATGATGAGGAGGGTGGTGAGGGTGCACATATACCTTCACACTTTGAGCAAGACTATAGTCTCCTGGATGCGCCAGATGATGACAAGGGTATGGTGGACATGATGGATTCTATTTTCAGGGGCACTACGTCCAAGGATGTTTTTATCGAAGCTATGCTTATATATTTATATAAAATCTTGGCAAAAGTTTTCAAGATCATTTTTAAAGTTTCATAATATTAGTAGAATGTAGTACTTTTCATATACATTCTTTGGAATTTTGAAGGAAAAATTTTAAATCCTGGCGAACTTTGAATTTTTGTGCATAAACGTTCCAAATTTTGGTCAATGTTTCAAACATTTATTTTTATTATTGCATAAAAACTTTCAACGCTAATATAAAAGTTTAGCTTCTTAACGAAACTAACTTGGAAAAATCATCCATGTCTGCATCACATGTACACGTGATGTCAGAGTCTGAGGTCAATATGCGAGAGTTGCAATCAACACAGTTGCACGAGGGTGCTAGGATGTCTGAACTACAGGCTTGTCTGTCAATCTTGAATCTGCAAGCAAATTATGGGTGGTCGGATACAAGTGTCTCGGCCTTAATGAGGTTAGCTCCCACATTAATTTGACTCATTATTTGGATATTGTTTGTTTTGAGAATCATCATTATTCGAAGCCTATGTATGTTTGAATTGTGACTCTCTTTTATCATTCTCTCTTTTATCCTCTCTTTTCGTCGCTTTTCTCCTCTCTTTTCATCTCTTTTCTCCTCTCTTTTTCTCTCTTTTTTCTCCTCTCTTTTCCTATATTTTCCTCTCTTTTCTCCTCTCTTTCCTTCTCTTTTTTTCTCTTCTATCCCCACTTTTTCTCTTTTCACTTTCTCTCTTTTTCTCTCTTATCTCCTCTCTTTTTCAGTCTTTTTTCTCCTCTCTTTTCTCGTTTTTCTCCTGTCTTTTTCTCTCTTTTTTCTCCTCTCTTTCCTTCTCTCTTTTCTCTTTTTCCCCACGTGAAGCTTCAATAGCCTACCATTGAGCAAATAGATACAGATTTTTGTCACTCTAATTCAAAGAATGCAGGAGTCTATAAATGTTTGCTTAATTTTAGGTTGTAGGATTCTAAGCTTGCTCAATGTCTTACAGGTATTCTAAGCTATAGGATTAGTGACATGACTTCTTTATTACTTTGAAAGAGGGGAAAAGAGAAATAAAAGGGAAAAAGGGAAAGAGGAGAAAAGAGAGGTTGGAATCATCATGTATGTTTGAGAATCATCATTATTTGAAGCCTATGTATGTTTGAATTGTGATAGGTTGCTCCAGAAGATTTTTCCTGCACCAAATACCATGCTCGCATTAAGAGATGAAGCGAAGGAGATACTGACAACGGTGGGTATGGATTATGATACCATCCATGCTTGCCATAATGACTGTATTCTCTTTCGTCTAGGCATGGAGATTTGGCTAGTTGTTTAAAGTGTGGGGAACAATGATATAGAGATGACTTGCAAGGTGAGCAGATACCGATAAGGGACTTGAGACACTTTCCCATCATTGCAAGAATATAGCACATGTTCCGATGCAAATCCATAGCGGAGTTGATGACTTGGCATGCATCTCATCGGTCCACTGATGACACATTGAGGATTCCCACAGATTGTGCAGCTTGGAAGCACATAGACAATCAATGGCCGGACTTTGCGAGGGAGCCATGCAACTTACATCTTGGGCTCGCCATGGATGGCGTGAATCCTTTCGGGTTACGCTCGACATCTTGGTCGACATGGCCCATAGTCTTAGTGAATTACAATATCCCACCATGGCTAACAATAAAGAAGAGACACCTCATGCTTGCACTAATTGTGTCAGAGAAGTACAAGGCCAAAAATATGGACGTGTACATGGCACCTTTGATAGAGGAGTTACAGATCTTATGGAGAGGAGTGCGGGTCTTTGATATTTCCAGACCTCCTAGACATACCAATGATATTTTAGTCAGGGGTATCTTGATGTGTACCATGCATGACTACTCAGGATATGGAGAGTGCGCAGGTACGTGGTTGTGTCTTTACATGTATAATATAGGATTATGCTTTCATGACTCTCTTTCACATGCATGTCTTATACTAACACATTCCTGCACGTGTGTAGGATTTGTTACAAGTGGGTACCATGCTTGTCCTATTTATGGATTGGGTTTGAAATCGCTTGCACGATACTCCAAACATATGAGGAAAAATGTTTATGAAGGTCATGCTCGATACCTTCCGATGGACCATCTCGCGCATGGAAGTCAACTTGATCCACCACCACCATATTTGAAGCCAAGTGACTGGATTCAAGCTTGGAGGGTGAATGGAGAGGAACCTCCTTGTGGTATAAAGAGGATATCGATCTTTCACGAGCTTCCTTATTGGGGTCAGTTACAAATCAATCATCTCTTGGATCCCATGCATATCTTCAAGAATGTGGGGGCTACTATTTGGGCACACTTGGTTGGTTCCAAAGACTCGAGAGGAGTGCGAGAAGACTTGCATGCTATGAATAGGATGTCTCGTTTGTGGCCTCAAGTGCATGCTTCAAGAAAAGTTATCTTCCCGAAAGCAACATGGATCCTCTCCACGAGAAAGGAGGCAACAGGGTCAAGGTGGACATTGCCTCTTTTCAAACACCCACAGGGTACATGCGTTGCTTGAAAGGAGAATTTTCAAAGGACAATAAGCTTAGTGGGCTCAAGTCCCATGATTGGCACAAGGTCTTATAGGTATTCTAAGCTGTAGGATTAGTGTATTGATAATCGTGATGCGTTAATGTAATTATGGTTATGTTATATTATTGACATGATTTCTTTGTTGCTTTGATAGTTCATCCTCCCAATTACAATAAAAGGGTGCTTACAAGAAGATGTTAGAAATGCTATATTCAAGATCAGTGGTATTGCGAGGTATGCTTACTATCAAATTGCATTGATTGCATTTTCTTCAATTTAATCTGAATAATTTGTAGACTAATTATGAATATATCTTACATGGGCATGTGAAATAGGTGGATATCTCAAAAAGAGATCTCCATATCAAGCATGGAGAAGGCTAGGGTGGAATCCATCGAAGCCATATACTTGCTTGAGAAGAACTTTCCCTTAAGCATTATGACAACTCAAGTATAGGTGGAGATGGATATTATATTGGATTATTCCCTCCATGTAGGATAGGCCCATGTGGGGGGGGTGTAGATAGTCCAAGAATGCAAGTTAAATAATGGGGAAAGTAGGATGAGGTGGCAAGACTCCTTGTGCCAACCCTCGACTCGTCCTCCTAGATGTTTAAATGTATTATAAATTTGGGAAGAGACCAAGGGAGTATCTTAGACTTGGGATATGGGGTTTGATTTATGTGGAAAAATGAGGCAAAGGGTTGTCACACACAATTGAGAATGCGTACCCACCTAGCCCATATGGGAGACTCTTCCATGCACACCATGCATGTGGGAGGATGCATTTATGGGGAGAGAACCCTTCTCTTGGCTATAAAAGGAGGGGGCTATTCCTTGATGTAACACGGTCATTCTTATAAAGCCACCTAGCTAGTACTTTGATTTCCCCCCCATCCTTCCTTTCAAATAAAGCTTGACTCTCTTCCCTTGATGTCTCCATCTCTACATTCCACCTCCCATCATGTACATGCTCCTCTTCCCCCTCTTTCTTCCCCCTTGTGCCATAGTCCCCCTCTTCATTCCCACGCCTCTTAATCCCTTTTCCCCACCTATGTTAACGCTTCTCCCCTCACGTTCCCTTTTCCTCCATGACCCTCGAGCGTCGCCATGCCTAACGTCTAGCCTCATGCCTTGATTTATTTTATAGTTTTTATGAGTTCCTGCATCTTCTGGCACATCTGTGCATCGCGGACAGATCGTGACAGACTTTCCGGGCTTCTGCAAAAGATCTCACGCCCCTATCCTCTTCTTCTTCTTCTCTTTCTCTTCTCTTCTCCTCTTCTCTCCTCTCTTTTTATTAAGGAGTGGGAATTGAACCCAAGACCTCCCCATTCACAAAAGGAAGACTTACCAATGGGCCAGCAAATAGGAAGTGATGAAAGTGTAATGATATTGCTTATATGGTGAAATCTCATTAACTGTGACTCTCTAACCATAGGGAGTTTCCTCTTGCTGTAAAAAGCAAAATTACTTCATTTCATGTGCTCTATTCATATCTCATACTAGATCGCAGATTCTGAACTTTTTTCAAGTTCATACCTTGGATGCATGCCACACGAGGAGGGTGGATATTTACGTCACTTCTCGACGAGTTCAAGGATTTGGTGCTTGGCCCTCTTCTCATTACGGCTACCAATTGGTGAGATCTCTTTCTTGATCTTCATGTTGATCTTCAACAACTGATTGTACAATGCATTGCTCAAGGAGACGACAAGTGGGATGATACACCATGGATGATTCAAGGTGAAGAACTAGTGATACGCTTGGAGGGATTTGATTCCAATTCTACTCACTGTGCTGTGATCGAGAGCTACTTGCTGCATCGGAGGTAATTAAAAGGGTGACATTCTTCCAAGGGAAGCTTGGGGGGAGATTTGGTGCATTTGCTTATTAATTCCTATGGATAAGCTCGTCTTGAATGATTTCTTCTCGACTTCACTACAAAGGTTTCTAGGGCTTGGCTACGATCGGTAATGTTTCGACCAAGGAATCCCTTTGTACCTAATCAACCCTTTGTGCCACATTTTGAGCTTCAAGTTTGTAATTCTTTTTGGTCTAAAGATTAACTATCAACAAAGGATTGCAAGTTTATTTGGTGTTGAACGTCTTGCTCAAGTATTGAATTCTCCCCACCCTCTCCTTCTACCTATCTTGGACTACCGAGAAACCTGGGATGTCCGGATTTTAGTCTTGGTGTAATGACATCTTGGCTTCTTCAATTTGATGGAGCATACAAACCTTCGACCAAGGCTGCTAGTGTAGGTGTGAAGCTCACTTCACCAGGCGATGAGGTGTATTGTTATAGCAAGTCTGCACCTGCAAGTACTTGCAACCAAGCTGAGTACTCGGCACTCATTTTTGGGCTACAAAAGGCACAAGAACATCACATCAAGCAACTTAAGGTGCAAGGAGATTCTCAACCGTGTGTGAACAAGTTAGTGGAAGGTGGAAGGTGCAGAGCGAAGGCTTGGTTCCACGACATCAACAAGCACTGGAACTTTGCCAACAATTTGAAGAGGTAAAAATTCAGCATATCCCTTGAGCTCAAAATTTAGTTACTGATTTCTTGGCACGAGAAGCTTGTACTTCAATCACGCATGAAGCGAGTGGAAGCACCGCCCCAACAAAGCCGCAAGCCACGAATGAGGGTGATCATTTGTAAGGAATGCAAAGGTTGTGGTCATCATGAAAATAAGTGTTGGGCATATTTGATACGAGTTTACGAACTTTGAAAGATCATCAGAAAGGTCCTTAAGGACATTGCTCAAAAGAAGGATGCCAAACCGCATACCCCTTGAAGAAATAGCATGGCGACTACAAGAACTGGAAGAAGCTAAAGGTGATGTGCAAGCTCTCCAACTGTTGACATTTGTCATGACATTCTTGTTTTCCTTGATGACAACCTCATGCAGCGCCATGTCTCTAACACTCGTTTGTAAAGATGGATGCAATATCATGAGGGTTAGTCCTTTTAAGATTGTCTATGAGATATTCTATGCTGAAGATTCTTCCTGTATAGTATCTCACAATACACCAGTCACACCCTACCCTACCTATGTGTGCTTTGTGGATGTATGTTCACCTAATTTTCAATTGAAGCTACCTCTTTCCATTGTTTGCCAATAGATAGGCCTCATTTCGCCTCTCTCTTTTCCATTTTCCAAGCATGGCTGACATTCCCGTGTTTTGTGGTTGGGTTGAGGAAAATCCAAATAAGTATCTTGTGGCCTTCGAGTGCCATTGTGTTTCTCTCAACTTTCTTAGTGAAGATAGATGGTTGTTGGTTCTTCCCACATTTCTAGAGGGTTTGGCTCAAGTGTGGTATGAGAAGCAGGCTGAAGACGTTCACCAAAGTTGGCCGAGGTTGACAGCAGCTATGATTGAGTATTTCGACAAAGAAGATGAGTATTTCGACAAAGAAGAGGAGCCGAAGAATGTGTACCTACAGGTGGCAAACCTAAAGCAGTCACAAAGGTGAGACGGCGTGTCGATATGTGGATCTAGCAGTCGTTCTCCTGGACCATTTAAATGCCACGCAAGAGGACAACGCCGAATTTCCAGTTGGAATGACTCAACCTGTGCTGGGCTACCTTGTAGTAGGAGCAAGTGATGAATTCCGCCTCAAGATTAAATGGGAGAATCTAGAAACCATGGTGCTAGCACATGAGATTGCTCAAAAGTTTGATAAAGTTTAATCTGACCCCACTTCAAAGAAGACGATTGTCCCTCAACCCCCTCAATTCTTGCAACAACAACCTAGGGGGTCCAACTCAGGGGCACACCCCCACCCCCCATCAGGGATGTATCCACCGCCTCCACCTCAAATGCATGGTCCTCCCTTAGATGCTTACCCTCAATAAGGAGTATATCCTCAACCTCTGCCTGGAAGATTTTCCCAGCCTCGCCCACGAGCCCCCCTCCTTCCTACTCCCTCCTGCTAAAGAACCCAGAGTCAATGACCTAGCCAAGGCCCTTAATGATCTTCGGCTTGAGGTGGTAGGCATCAAAAATCAAGCCAATCACCCTCCAAGAGAACATGCCAATGTTGTGTGCTATGAGTGCCACCAGAAGGGTCATTATCGCACCGAATGTCCCAATATTCCAAGGGTGAATCTTCTAAGTGGATCAAGCACCGAGGATTCTGATATAGAGGTCCTTGACCTCGGGAAGAGAAATCATACCACCTCAGACCCCTCTCCAAACCATGGATCGGGCCGCCCCAGGAAGAATGTGTCCTTTACAAAACCCTTAGATGCTGAGATGGCAGACCCACCAACAGAGAAGACTAAAAGCTCACGTAGGAGTAAGTGGTCACCCTCGGATTTTCCTATCGGCTCAGGGCAAGAAGAATATTCGGTCGTTCAAGACCTTGCTCATCGATCTTTGAGTGTCATGCTTCCTCAACTAATAGCATTAAGCCCTAAGGTGAGACGTGAGCTATAGCAAGGGCTCTCAACAAGGAGGAGCAAGAAAAAGGGAAAGGTATGAGAGATTTCTTCTATCTCTGAAGAAGTTGATCGACACCCGCATACAGTAGATGTCATCATAGATAATTGCCATATCAAAAGTGTGTGTTGATGGGGGAGCTGCATGTAATATCATGGAGCCCTGTATCATGAAGAAGTTGAATTTAAAATGCACTAGGGGTTCCTCCACTCAAATCAAGGTAGCAGATGGTCGATGACTCGCCACCCTAGGAGTCATTGAGGATTTGCCCATCACTGTCAATGGGTTGACCACCACTGTCAATTTCTACATAGTGGACATTGAAGATATAGGCAGGAGTTACCCAGCCATACTCAGGAGACCGTGGTTGAGAAAGAGTGATGCAGCCAACTATTGGAAGACAGGACACATGTCTTTTGGTGCTTCAAAGGAGAAGATCCCGGTGCAACTAGGTGCCATTGAACCAGAAGAAGAAAAGGAGCAAGACAATGATACTCTCTCATCCTCAATGTCTAACTCAATGGAAGATTCAGATGGGGGGAGGAGTCCTTAGAGGAAGAAGTTTACATGATGGGAATGTCTCCGACCCCGCCACCCACGAAAAAGGTAATAGCTAGTCCTCAACAGCTTGAATCTATGCTTTCCCCTGACCTCACTCCGAGTGAGAAAGATGAGTTCCTAGAAATGTTCAAAGATTTCCCTGACCTCTTCACAACTAGCTACCACCACCTTCGCCATGTGACTGCCATAGAACACAAGATAGAGCTGAAGCCTGATGCTAAGCGAGTGGCTCAGAAGTATCAAAGATTAGGGCCCCTACAGACTGACGGGTCTGCATCACCCCAAAGAAAAACAATGAGTGGCAGGTCTGCATCAATTATAAGAAACTCAATGCGGCCACCAAGAGGGACCATCATCCTCTACCCTTTCAAGACCTCATTCTTGAGAAGGTAAGTGGTCATGAGATGTATACTTTCTATGATGGTTACTTCGGGTTTTATCAAATCAGAATTGCCAAGTAGGATGTGCTTAAAACCACATTTGCCACACCTTGGGGGACGTTTGCATTCAAAGTAATGCCATTTGGCCTCACCAATGCTCCTACTACCTTTCAAAAATTTATGCAAATCGTGTTTGCTCCTTATTTGGGGGTTTTCTTGGAGGTATTTTTAGATGATTTCTGTATATTCTCACCACGGAAGGAGCATGTCATAAAGGTTAGGCTGGCCTTCCAAAGGGTCAATGATGCAAATGGCAGCCTCAACCCTAATAAATGCACCATTGGGGCCACTCAAGGGAGGTTATTGGGACATATTGTCTCATCCGAGGGCGTCAAGCCCGAGAAGGTAGAAGCTATCCTCAAGCTCTCCCCGCCAACAACCAAACGTCAGGTATGCTCATTTGTCAATCTAGTAGGATACTATCGCCGCTTCATTGATCAATATGTTGCTTTAACGTTACCCATGACTATGCTATTAAAAGATGGGGTTGATTTCTCTTGGAATGAGGATTGTGATCATGGGTTTGTACAAATCAAGAGTGCTCTAGCTTCAAAACCCATTCTATGCAAGCTTGATTGGTCAAAGACTTTCTATATCAATCCTGGGTTTGGTGAGCACACTCTGGCAGGTATTCTTCTCCAAGAAGGGGAGGATCGGTTCATGTATCCTATTCGATTTGCTTCTTGACAATTTCTCGAAACTAAACAACGCTACTCTGAGGTTCCTCAATCACCAAATCCCATGGGCCGATTGGCCAAATGGTTGGCAGTTCTACAAGAATATGATTTTTCTTTCAAAATTGTAAAAGGGGGTTGTTCCAACTTGAAGAATGCTTTGATTGATTTAGAGGAGTGCCTTGATGTAACCCTTGTAGCAGCCATAGAAGTTGGGGATCCATGGTATGGTGGTATCTATAGGTTTATGACCGCTTTCTCCTTTCCTCCAGAAAGTACTAGCTATGAGAGAAAGAAGATCCGTAGAGATAGTAGGCACTACACTCTCTTTGATGGGGTGTTGTACCATCAAGGCATAAATGGGGTACTAGGACGGGCCATTGATGCAAATGAAGTACCTAAGGTATTGAAGCATTATCATGATGGATTTTGTGGAGGCCACTATGCCGGTGACTATACAGCTTAGAAGATTTTACATGCTGGGTACTATTGGCCGACCTTGTTCAAGGATGTCACTATGTATTGCAAAACTTGTGAACCATGCCAATTCTTTGGAAGGAAGGATTTGTGTCCTAGGCAACATCACCCAGTGATGTCCATCCATTCGTTTCAGAAGTGGGGAATAGATTTTGTCAAGCCCTTGCCCATGACTGCCCACAAAAAGAAGTATCTTTTGGTAGCCACTCAATATATCACTAAGTCGGCTGAAGCTATCGCCCTCCCCATTGCTAGAACTAGATCCCTTTCTCATGAAAATATGCAGAATAGTCTGTTGAGATATGGTGCCATGAGCACATAGATTAAAGGCTAAGGTATGGAAAAGGAAAGAATTAAAGAGGACACCTTAGGATGTGGAATACATGATGTGGAGATGTGGATCAAGGATATCCACAAGGACAGATGTGGATCAGAGGATCCTACAAGTGTTGACTATTCAAAGGGCACTCTCTACATAAGAGGCCTATCATGTATTGTTGAATAGAGAAATGCACATCCACTCAAGATCCTGTTTATGAGTCCAAGCTAAAATCTATCTTGGAAACTAATTGACTTGAGGTACATGTCATGAGCACTCTCTTCATCATGTCTCCACATAGGTTCCATCCACCCTAGAGTGCTCCATTTGATCCTGAGGCACGCATGTTTTGACATGGTATCAAAGCTTTGGTCTAACTTTCCTTGATTAGTTGTAGGCACACCTTTGGTACTCATGGTTTCTCTTGGCTAAATAATGAAACTCCATTTAGAGATTTGAGTTTCCTCTAGAGTGAACTTCACTTCCATTCCAAGAGAGATCACTTTCTTCTTGAGAGATTTCAGTTAGAGAAAGAGATTTTTTTAGGGTTCATTGAGAGGAAAAGAGAGAGATCCTTATTGAGATTTCTTGAGTATTCAGAGACGAATACTGAAAATCTTTTCAAGTGAGAAGTTCTGTTTTTCAGAGGCTCCAAAGCCCTAGAGGTCCACCTTAGTTGCAAGGCAGAGTCCACCTTAGTTGCAAGGCGGAATTGTATCGATGTCTTGACTGTGTCTGCTGCTGCCAGGCACAATATAGGAGCAATCAGTTAGCGAACGTACGGTTCTTGGGTACACAACAGAGGATTTGCCATTGTTTTCTTCATCAATATTTCCATCGTATGCAATGCTCAATTCATCAGATGGGAGAGATAAACGGCCCTGACTTAGAGTCGCTTCTGGGCAGCAGCTTTTGGCAGCGCTTCACCACCTTCCAATTGCCTCCTTATGATCAGGCCTCCCTGACCGGCACCCATGGCCTTCTCTTCACCCTCGTTGGTTCCGGTGTTTGTAGCCTTAGCTACACCCCTGTCCTCATGAAAAATAGCTTATGGTGTGAAACCCCCCCTTGCCCACCTGTAACGTACATCCACACTCCCAACATTTGGAAGCTCTTCGTCTACCATCGACGAGCGATTTTTGGCCGATTGGCTCTACTCTGATTGCTTCAAAATGTTCACCTTCATGCACACACACAGCCTTTCGGAATTGGTGTCCCACCGTACTGCTGCCTCTCGCAGGTTGCTCACTAAAATTTCAAGGAGTAGAGTCATACGGCTATACAATCCAAGATGGATTGAAATGTATGTATTAATAGACGGCTAGAAAAGCACAAAAATTAACGGTCAACCCGACCTTGAAAAGTATTAGTGTGGCTCGCCTGCTCGGCCCTCCCTGCTTCTTTCCTGAAGGGGGTTGGTTTCTCCCTTTAAGGGCTTGTTCCACATTGCTTTGAGCAGGTCGCCTTTTTGAGCTCCTTGATTGTAGGCTTGACGCTCCTTGCTCCTTTCCTGAAGGGAGCTGCTTCCTCCCTTCAGGGGCTGTGTGTAAGAAAATAATACAACATCTGTGCTCAACAGATAACAGGATCTCGTACGCAAGAGAGAAAATAGATAGTATGGAGAATCAAAAAATTTGATTACTGTAAAACTGATACAATAGATGGCACTGCCTCCCAGCCGTGCACTCCTATGAAAGAAGCTTCGATGGTGAGCTGGAAACAGTAGAAGACGGAGGCTGGATGCTAAGTAATCAAGGTTGCTATAGCCAGTGATGAAATGGGCTTCACAAGCTTGCTCTTATATAGCCAGAGTATAGCCACCAGTCGTAGTCAGTTAGACCCAATTGGGTGACCGACCCAGTCCACCCAAAATGGTCAACTGGGGGTCGTTCCCGAAATAGGCCACCGACCACACGATAGAACCGGTGCGCAAAATAGAGCTACTAACCTATGGTCTCCATTCGGTGGCCCAGAGCCATCCGGGATCATCTGAGGCTCCAAATGGGCCCCGCAACCCAAGAGTAGGCTACTGTGAGAAATGCTCCATCTACCCTCAGTGCAATCAGTCATGGGATGCCTTCCCGCACTTGCATGTAGCCTAGTTAGCGGTGTGCCAACTCTATCTGAAGCCATCCAGCCATCAGGCCACACGGCCCCCATCTGGTGTCCAAACTAGGACCTACCGGATAACCGAGCTACTCAAATGCCTTCTCCTCATATTGGGGGCTTACAAGTAGAGTTACCTGGTTCCCGCGTAGTTACATGAGAGTGGAGCATTGATATCTAACACCCCCCCTCAATGTCCACCTGCAAGTGAACTTACTTTTTCGGTCGATGAAGATGCCTCTCCAGCAAGTCTCTTCCAAGAGCCTTCGTGAAGATGTCCGCAGCATTCTCTATAGTCAAAGAGTACACCAAAATGACCTCTCCATCCATGATGAGCTCGCGTACAAAGTGATATTGAATCTCAATGTGTCGAGCGTGGAACACAGGGTTCTTTGCAATCACCATGCAACTCAGATTGTCACATGATAACTGTGTAGGCTTGTTCTGCACTACACCCATGTTCCCTAAAATCCTCCTCAACCACACTACTTCGCAAGAAGCAAAGCATGCTGATTTGTACTCAGTCTCGGTAGAAGAAAGAGCAACTATGGGTTGCTTCTTGCTGACCCATGGCATAGCTCCAGATCAAGGTGAGAAACAGTAACCTGTCATTGATCTCCTGCTGTCCACGTCTCCTACCCAATCCAAGTCACAGAATCCGGTCAAGATGTTGCCCTTGGTATAGGTGATGCCATAATCAAGTGTGCCTTTGATGTATTTCAGCACCCACATCCCTACCCTCCAATGGTTCTCTCGGGGCTTATTGGAAAACCTGCTTAGTACACGAGTCACAAAACTGATGTTCGGCCGCGTGTTGCACAAGTAAATCAAGCTGCCCACAAGCCTTCTATACTTGGTTTCATCCACCAGTGGTGATGAATCCTCGTTTGAGAGCTTCACGTCAACCTCCATAGGGGTACCAACTGTCTTGCACTCAGCCATGCCAAATGCCTTCACTATCTCTCCAACATACTTCAGCTGTGAAATGAAGATCTGTTTCGCCTCTTGCCAAACTTCAATCCCCAAACAGAAATGCATTAGTCTGAGGTCCTGTCATTTCAAACTCTCTTCCTAGCAAATGCTTTGTCTGAAGATCTTCTCTTCATGGTTCCCTGTTATGACAAGGTCGTCCACATAAAGGACCACGATCATACACCTGCCTCCTTCTCTGAAGATATACAAATTTGCATCAGATGGGCTCCTCCTAAACCCGTTTTGCAAAAAGTAGGCATCAATTCACTGGTACCATGCTTGTGGGGCCTGTTTCAGCCCGTAAAGTGCCTTCTTTAGTTTACAGACTTTACCTTTTGAACCGGGGATCTCAAAACCTAGTGGTTGTTCCACGTATACCTCCTCCTTGAGATCTCCATTCAGAAAGGCGGATTTTTCATTCATCTGAAACACGGGCCAACTTCCCTGGGTAGCTCAAGCCAAAACACTGCAAATTGTGGTTAGTCAAGCTGTGGGATCAAAAGTATCATGATAATCGAAACCATGTACCCGTGCGAATCCTTTTGCCACGAGCTGAGCCTTATACTTATCCAACGTGCCATCGAACTTGTACTTGGTCTTGTACACCCACTTGGTGCCTATTACCTTACGTTTTGGTGGTCGATCCACAAGGTCCCAAGTGTTGTTCTTCATTATGGAGCCATACTCCGATTGCATAGCCTCCATCCAACTATCATCACCCTGTGCGTCTTCAAGACACTTGGGTTCTTCAACACGGATCACCTCTGTCATCAAAAGCATAGTTGACCAAGTGTTCCTGCGCCCTTCTTTGCTCCTCTAATCTCTTGGACCGACGGTGTTCGGATGGTTCCTCCTCAATGGTTGGAGGTTCTGTGCCCTCCAAAAGCTGCTTTACCCACTTCAAGAATGGCCGTTACCATTGTGGTTCTATAGACTCTTCTTCATCTTTTTTATTTTGAATCCTCCCAAGCACCATTGGGGGAGTTTGGTCTACTATTGGTGGTGAAACTGGATGGATATGCTGGTCCTGGTTGTCTGGGAAGGAAGCATCCTCCTCCAATTGATGCGGATGTTCTAAGAAGACCACATCGTGACTTACTATTACCTTCTTGGTAATAGTGTTATAGAGACAATAACCCTTCGCCTCTTCACTGTAGCCCAAGAAAATACACTTCTGGCTCTTCGGTTCCCATTTGGTCCTGTTAGCATCAGGGACATACACAAAACCGTCACATCCAAAAACTTTGAAATGTGCAGCTGAAGGTTTCATACCAGAAAAGGCATGCAGTGGAGTCATCCCGTTCACAGCCTTCATGTAGCTATGATTCAAAATGTAAACTACCGTGTTACATGCTTCAGCCCAAAAAATCTTTCCCTTTCATCATACTCCTGCCCATTTCGCAGCCATTTCGCAGATGACGTGCATCTTGCATTCTACTACTCCATTTTGCTGTGATGTATGTGGTGGGGGTTTTTGCCTCTTGATCCCGTGACTTTTGTGGTAACTTTCGAATTCATTTGATGTGAACTCTCCACCTCTGTCCGATCTCAACTTCTTCACCTTCCTCCCCGATTTTTTCTCGACCATTACATGCCATTCCTTGAACTTACTAAAAGCCTCATCTTTAGTCTTCAGGAAGTATATCCATATCCTTCTACTGTAGTCGTCGATCAGCGTCATGAAGTAGTAGGAACCACCCAAAGCTTCCATCTCCATCTTTTCACAAAGGTCCGTGTGAACGAGCTCTAGAGGAGCCTTTGCCCTACTGGCCTCTTTAGGAAAGGGATGCCGATGCTGCTTGCCCATCATGCAAGCTTCACATACATCAGGCAGATCTACAATTTTTGGTAGGTCTGCAATCATTCCACTTTTATGCATCTCCTTTAAAGAACTAAGGTTTAGATGACCAAACCTCTCATGCCATAGCTTAGTGTTCTTCACATCCACTCGAGCACTAAAAGCTGAGAGTTCGTAGATGTTGTTGCGCCGTGTACCTTTACCAACGACCTTCCCTTGAAGATCCGAAATTTGTGCACCATTCTTATCAAAGTGAACTTTGAGGTCCCGATCCATGCTTGCAGAAATGGACAAGTTTCTCTTGATATCTGGCACATAAAGAACATCTGAAAACTGTTTTTTACAACTCCATCTGACTTGAGAGAAATTGTACCTTTTCCTTTTGCTGGACATTTTGCATCATTGCCAACTGCTACCAGGATGTCATTCCCTACCGGCTATAGAGAAGTATACCAATCCTTCCGATTGGTCATGTGGCATGATGCACCACTATCAATAATCCACGGTTCATCTGTAGGTACATGAACTACCTCCATGCAAATCTCCTCAATTGCTACGAACAGCTCTACTGGTACTACCTGCGCATTGTTGCTGGACTCTTTCTTTACTCCGTTCTTCTCATCCACAATCTTCTTTCGGCACTCATTCTGCTTGTGCCCTACCTTGTTGCAATAGAAGCACTTGATCTTCTTCTTTCTCTTTTTATCATCAGAAGAAGATGGGTTACCATAGTCCTTACCCTTACCTTTCTTTGATCCAGTGCAGAAAGCCAAGTCCTCATCTTTTGATGCATCTCCTCCTCCACAAGCATCGCACTGAAGTCCTCAAAGTCGAGGGGCAGATTTCTCTTTTGTGTATTCAACGCTGTAACAAGACCATCGTACTTTGGTAGGAGAATCTGTATGCACCTTCGTGCTAGATTCTCGCTGGTGATGGTGATGCCAATCGCAGTCATCTGATCGCGCAGATTCTTCACCCTGGTGATAAACTTTTTTGTCGTTTCAAACTTAGACAGTTTCTCGTTCACGAGTTGAGTCTCCAGATTCTAAATCCGCGTGTGATTCGTGGTCTCGTATTGATTTTTCAAGACTGTCCATGCCTCCTCCACTATGGTGACATGTCGAATTAACGCCATGACGGAATCACTTATACTGTAGACAATAGAACACAATGCATCTGCATTTCTTGTCCACATGAGAATCTCATCCGTAGTTGGTACTATTTGTTGTGCTGCATTGGCCAAAGTTGGTCTCAGAACCGGTTTCAGGTCCACCCTAGTAGCAGTATCCCAAAGCTCATACGCGCTTAGGATGGTCTTCATCTTGGACTTCCAGAGTGGATAGTTAGTGCCATCCAACTTTTCGCTTTTGCCAAACAGTGGGATTTGCAGTCTTGCGGGCTGGTCCATCTCTCACAATCTGCTCGCAAATGGAAACACACTACCAAATCTTCTTGCTAGTGTCCAGGCTCTGATACCATGTAAGAAAACAATACAACTTTTGTGCTCAACAGATAACACGATCTCGTACGCAAGAGAGAAAACAGATAGTATGGAGAATCAAAAAATTTCAGTATTATAAAACTGATACAATAGATGGCGCTGCCTCCCAACCATACGCTCCTGTGAAAGAAGCTTCGATGGTGAGCTAGAAATAGTAGAAGATGGAGGCTGGATGCTAAGGAATTAGGGTTGCTATAGCCAGTGATGAAATGGGCTTCACGGGCTTGCTCTTATATAGCCACCAGTCGTAGTCCGTTAAACCCAATTGGGTGACCAACCCAGTCCGCCCAAAACGGTCGACTGGGGGTCGACGATCCCAAAAAAGGCCACCGACCACACGATAGAACCGGTGCACAAAATACAGCAAATAACCTATGGTCTTCGTTTGGCCTAGAGCCATCTGGGATCATCTGAGGCTCCAAACGGGCCCCGCAACCCAAGAGTTGGCTGCCCCGAGAAATGCTCCATCTACCTCAGTGTGGTCAGTCATGGGATGCCTTCTTGCACTTGCATGTAGCCTAGTTGGCAGTGTGCCAACTCTATCTAAAGGGCTTACAAGTAGAGTTAGTTGGTTCTCGCATAGTTACACGAGAGTGGAGCATTGATATCTAACACTGTGGTTCCACATTGCTTTGATTAGGTCACTTTTTTGAGCTCCCTGATTGCAAGCTCAGCCCTCCTTGCTCCTTTCCTAAAGGGGGCTGGTTCCTCCCTTCAGGGGCCCGGGCCCCTCCCTTCATGTCGCTTACTCTTTCCTTGCTTTCAGCTCCCTAGTTGTAGGCTTGTCCCTTCTTGCTCCTTTACTTAAGGGAGATTGTCCCTCCCTTTAGGCTCATTTTCTTTGCAGTTAGGCTTGGGCTTCTTCAATTCAAGCTCCTTGTCTTTTGCAGTTAGGCTTGGGCTTGGGCTTCTTCAATTCAAGCTCCTTGTCTTTTGCAATTTTTGCCCAAATGAGCTACAACATCTACTTTCTCACTATGGATAGCCGTAGTAGGCAACCGCATTTGATCTATCCATGGTCTAGGGGGCAGTGGCACATTACATACTCTACATACCGATATTGCATGCACAAACACAAGCGAAAGAAAGAAACATGCACAGGGTGATAGAAGGCAAGCCATCGGATCATGCAATAATCTATGATGGGGGTATGGCAAACCATGCATTTTCGACCCTGCTGCATAACATGATAGGCATCCAATCTAACTACTGTGACTATCAATACCATAGTCTAACTTTGTACATGAAGAAGTTTCTTCTTGAAATCTTCCTCACTCATCCTAAGGCTACGGATGTACTCCTTCAGCTTCTCCACTCCTTGCTCACTCCATGGCAAGAGCTTCATCTGATTCCCTCAACATCTCTTAAAGCTGCTTAAATTGATCAATAGCATCATGATGGGCCATTTCTAAGACTTACACTCTAGTCTGGAAATCTCTCATGATGGCATAATACTTTTCAAAAAAATTTAAAGCCACTGCAAGCTCATGCACAACCTTAACATAATTTTGTTGCAGGGTCTTGTGCTTAACTTTTCAAAATTGCAAAAGTGGTTCTACATAACAAGTTCCATTGTGGCTACTGTAACTTGCTCCACTGTGGCTGCTCTCTCTATATCCTTCCTGGTGTGGAGAGTTACCTCATTGTCTTCTCCACCATGGCTTCTCTTTGCCCCATCCTTCCTTGCCTTGAAGCTCTCTTGCAGCTCCTATATCACTGCTTTGGTTTCCGCATTATCCCTTTTCAATTCCTCCATCATCTAGTGTTTTTCAATGTTCAATGAATTCTGCATATTGCATAGCCGTTTGTAAAGAGCCTCCTTTTCTGCTCTCTAATCTTCAAGTTGCTTTTGCATCATTGCTAGCTCCTTCTCTGTGATGTCCCCATCGGTTTCGACATCTTCAAGCCTATTTCAAAGCTCCTTGATGTGCTTCTCTGCCTTTCCATGGTGACCATTTTTGCAACGGCCTCAACGTGCTTGCAAGACCCTTACTTCTATCTCCTCTACCTTGGCTTCTATACCCTTCCTGAGAATTTTCTCATATAGCAATGCCTTTGCTGTATTGATGGCTTTCTCTTGTGGAAAAGTCGCCTTCTAAGACATCTTCTTATCATATTGTTCAAAAAACCCTTTGAGGGTAGATTTCATCAGGTGCATTGTAAGTCAAGTGGACTGAGTTGACAATTTGGATTTTCCATCCATGCAATTATTCAATTTGGTTATCATGCTCTTGGAGATCGCCCCTAAAAAAGGCGCATCACGTCCTTTCAGGTACTCTATTGGTGATTGAACCTTCTAGAACTACATGTTTCCTCTTATATCAAAACAGAAGTGCATTTTCTTCTTTAGCACATACTGGAGGTCTGTTGGCAAGCTAGAAAACTTGATTCCACCATCTTAACTAATTTGAGCATTGGGGTATACATCTAGAATATCATGTCTCTTCCACTGCTTCTCAAAGAAGTATGCTTGCAGATTGCCTCCAGAAATGCCTCGCGCATTTTCAATCATGCTTTTAGTGATGGTGTGACGCCAAAAATTGATATTTTTTATTTGGTCTAGGTGTTGTTTTCTTCTATTCTCTTATGTAGACTCTTGAGTCCGTCTCTCTCTAGCTTATTCTCTCTCTATCAGTAGTCTTGGAGCTTTCGCTCCCTCTTGTACATATGAAACCTCTTCTTCTCCCTTGTGTTTGTAGTATTTTGATTGTATTTGATTGGAGTCTTACTCTCATGGCAATGAAAGTCACTTCTTATCATTTTCCTTGAGTCTCCATTCCTATGTTCTTTTCTCTCTCTATTCAAGTCTCTAAAGTAGTTCTTGTTCGGCCGCTCACTGTGCACACATGGTCCATCCGTTTCCCGAGCCACCATGCAAGATTCTTCCTCTCTTTTAGGCAAATTATAGGGGTATTGGATCTTTGATAATTGTGGAGCCTTGAGAGAGTAGTTTGCTTAGGCAAAATCTGCATGGGCAGATGGCACTTAATATAGTAGTTAGAACCCCTGTCAGTATTTGGCCTATAACTTTCTCCTGGATTGTCCAATTTCAATGAAACTTATATCATGCAAAGCTCTCTTTAAGGTCTCCCTCCCATGTTATTATTTTTTTACATTGGGTCTAGGACAAGAAGTTATGAGTCTTTGTGTATGATTGTTTATTTCTATGGCAGTTTTTACCCCTTTTAGTAAACTGTCCATATCTCTTCAACCGGTTATTTGTTTTCAATGAAACTTATATCAGTACGAAGCTCACTTCAATGCACGTCCCTATATGTACTTTAATTTTTTATATCAGTTTTTTGGTGGAAGTTATAGACCTCTTTGTTTTCTAGCAGTTTGTAGAATGATTTTGAGCCATTTCTAGAGGCTTCTGTGAAGGAGGTGCCATGTTTCCCCAGAATTTACCCATCCAGCCAAATAAGCCCCTAGATATATATCAGTTTATGTCATGTTGAGCCGAAAGATCTTCTTCCAACAACACACCGCTCTTCTCTTTGGCACCAACCGGCTTGGTGAGATAATGGCCTCTGCGGATCCTTTTCTTCTCCCGATGCTGGACTACGTCACTGGGATGTTACCATATTCATTCTCCTCTAAGGCAAGCAAGGAGAAAGATATGTTGTGGTTTTCTTTGCATGAAAATATTTTCTTCATCTCTCTTTGCAAGTGATAAGGGTCTCTATTATTAAGATTGGGAAGAGCAGGAAGCTAAGAGTGCATGAAGTTTCGTTACCCCCAACTTCATGTCACATCTTTTGGTGGAGACACCGGGTACATTTGGTATTGGATTCATGCCACCTTACTAAATTGTCTCGGGTGTCCTTGATTGCATGTTATGCTTAGTATAGGCATGTGTTTATGATGTGATAAAGAAGATGCCTGGAAGAACTCTGTTATAAGAGATTGCAGCCCGTTTAAGAGAACTTGAAGATTGTGAAGGTGATGCTCAAGCTGTTCGCACAGTCATTATGATCATATCCTTTATGTTTGCACTCTTGAATATGTTGGTGAATCAACAATGCTGTGAGCAGGCACAATGATAGATTGGGGATTGTTTCATGCATTGGTAGCTTGGTGTGAAGAAGAGTTGAGTCTTTGGGTAGTTTTTGACGTTAATAGTGGAGTGGTGATTCTCAATGCTTTCAACTTCTTTTGCTTATGCAAATGATGAAGAGTACAATATCTTGAAGCTGTTATGTGCACTTCCAATTGTGAGAAGGGTGATTCTTGAATGCATGTATACAAAATGTTTTCATGGTGATGGTTGGTCACTTATTTTTAAAGATTTTGTTGAGGATCACTTTGTGGAGGGTTTTCAACAAGTGGTTATGCATAATAAGTTGGTCTTGGTATACTAAGTCTCTGTGGAATCTTGTTTGGATCTTGTGTGAGAATTAGTTAGATCTTGGTGTTTCCTTTTTGTGTTTCATCATGATGAAGATTCTAGTGTTTCGAGGGACCCAAGGGAAAGACCCGGAGTCTTATCTTCGGGATTTTGTTCGAGGATGCCAACTTTCTGGATGGTCCATGAAGGATCGGGCAGAGATTTTGCCTGATTTTCTTGAAGGTGTAGCCTTGAGTTGGCATGAGGCCTTACCGAACTCTACCAAGGAGGCTTGCTGCCAAGTGGTGGCTGCAATGAAACAGAGATTTGGGGCAGTGGAGTCACCAAATGCTTTGATGTTGCAGTTGGACCGGTTCTATCAAGGAGAGGGTGAGATGGCCTCTGCATTGGCAATCCAATATGAAACTTTATGGACAAAGTATGAAAGGGCAGCTTTGCGAGTTTTGGCATCTGCATCATCGGGCCCTCAAAGTCTCTCAGGGATGCAACACTTAAAGATGACTTCGCTCAAAAGTAATGAGTAAAGATCCAACAACATACATGGAGGCACTTCGCATTGCGACCAAGAAAGAAGCTTCTCTAAAGATCGAATCCTCTTTTGTGTCTTCAATTGCTTCAACTTCTAAGGTGGAGGTAATGGGCACTCCTCAGGTACCAAAGTCCTCTGAGTTAGATCATAATATCTCCCCATTGATGGCAGAGTTTGCTGATTTGAAATTGCATTTGGTTAATGCACAACAACCATGGGGGATTCACTAGTAGTAATAAGGAGACGTCACCTGCGTGCAATAAATATATGAAAATTCCCCTTATCTACCCCCTATTTACAGGACCTTACCTTATGCAATGCACCTTCCTTCCCTTATATAACCCTCCTCCCTTACACTCACATGGTACCATATAATAAACCCTAGTGGACCCCCCGGGATGACAACCTAGAGCACCAGAGAGTGAGGATTAGGCCTTGAGATAAGAGTGGGGTCACTTGCTATGAATGTAATGAAAAAGGTCACTATCACCCCAAGTGTCCTAGATTGAGAAAGAAAGAAGAAAAACAAGTATCCTTATTAGAAGCTTCTTCAGGGGATGAGGAAGGAGAGGTAATGATGGCTAAACGGGGACGTGGTAAAGCAAAAGAAAGCAAGGAAGAAGTAGATGAGGAACACCGTAGTAAGAAAAAGAAGGCATCTAGAAGGAGAATTAGCCAGTTAGACTTTCCTTTAGGACAAGGCATTGGAAGCTATGACTTGTTGTCCAACCTTAAAGAAAAGAAAGCTCATATCACCTTTGGTCAATTACTTGCTTTGTCTCCAAAACTACGAAAAGAATGGGGAAAACTAGCAAGCACAAGAGTGTCAAAGAAGAAAAAGAAGAAAAAGTGCCATTCATGTTGTTAAAAAGGTAGATATAGATGTTGGTGATGATGTACCTGTGGTTGATGTGATCATTGAGGGTCAAGTGATTTCTAATATGTACATTGATGGAGGTGCATCGATTAATGTCATGAGTGAGAAGACCATGATACATGCTGATTTAAAATACTCTAGTACTACCTCTCCTTATCGCATCAAATTGGCTAACAACACTAGGGTGAAGACCTTGGGAGTTGTGAAGAATCTAGAAGTGCATGTGTAGAATTTCTGTGCCGACTACTTTTGAGGTGATCCCTACCAACCCAGATGCACGTGCCTATCCATTGATTTTGGGAAGGCCTTGGCTATGCAAGGTGAAGGCTGTTCAAAAGTGGGATACTAGAGAATTGATTTTGTAGGGAAATGATAAGAAGGTGCGCTACAACATTAGAAGCCACAAAAATGAAGTTGTCAAGGAGGAGTCTTCAACATCAGAGAGTTCGATTAACCGATGAAGAAGAAGAGACAGGGTGTAGCTCCAAGGAGTCCAGCTCAAAGGGTGAGGCGAAAAGAGTGGTCTTTGGTCTTTGTCTTCGTGCTGACCGGGATGAGTCAGGAGGGAATAAGGTGGTGGTACAAGAAGATCCTGTAGAGACACTTCGTGTGGAGGATGTGGAGCACACTAAACGACACCAACGCAATGAAGAGATTCTTGGTGATTCTCTATCAGGTACTAAGAAGCTCCAGTACTTGGATATGTTAAATGATTTTCCATGTCTCTTTGCAACAAGTTATTCATAGGTTTGGCCAGTCTCTCTTATGGAGCACAAGATTGAGTTGAAGCCAGAAAGCAAGCCAATTGTGCAACACTTGAGGCGATTGGGGGTGACCCAAGCTAAGGCACTAAAGAAAGAGGTAACACAACTACTTGAGGCAGGATTCATCTTTCCTGTTGATGATTCAGAATGGATATCTCCTGTAGTTGTCACACGAAATAAAGGAAATAAGTGGCGGGGTTGTGTGGACTTTTGTCCTTTGAATGCATGCACTAAGAGGGATCATTTTCCTTTGCCATTCCCAGATGAAATACTAGACCAAGTGGCAAAGCGTGAGATGTATTCTGTATGTGATGGGTATTCTGGGTACTTTCAAATTCATATTCGGGAGGAAGATCAAAAGAAAACATCATTTGTCACACCTTGGGGAGTTTTTACTTACATAGTGATGCCTTTTGGGTTGACCAATGCACCAGCTACATTTCAAAGGTTCATGAGTCAAGTGCTCAAGCCTTACTTGGGAAAGTTCATAAGGGTGTTTTTGGATGATTTTTGCATTTATTCTTGGTGCATAGATCACATGGAGAAGTTAAAGATGACCTTAGCTAGGATTGATGAAGCAAAAGGGTGTCTAAATCCTAGCAAGTGTCATTTGGCTCAAACAAAAGTAGTCTTGTTGGGGCATATTGTGTCTGAAGAAGGCCTGCAAATGGATCCTGACAAGGTTCAAGCAATCATGGCATTGCCAAGTCTTGAGAGTGTCGCTGGTGTTCGCCGAATTCTAGGAAAAAGCAAGTAGTATCAACGCTTTTGTGATGATTTCATAGAGATAGTGCAAACCGTGAACTTGTTGACAAGAAAAGGAGTTTCTTTCTAATGGGGTGTGGAGCAACAAGAGTCTTTTCAACAACTTAAGGAGGCCATGAGTAAGGGCCCAATATTGAAGCCCCCTGATTGGTCCCAAGATTTTTATGTAAATCCGAGTGTATCTTTGCATTCAGTTGGTGCTATATTGCTACAAAAAGGAGAGATAGGTAGAATGCAACCCATCTATTATGCCAGCCGACAGCTTACAAAGGTGGAAACAAGGTATGAAGAAATGGAGCAGCAAGCCCTCTCTTTGCTGTTTTCAGCCAGAAAGTTTCGCTCCTATTTATTACCTCAGTCATTTTTCTTCCTTACCTCTCAGTTTGTATTAGCATATCTAGTTTGCAAGCCTAATCCTAGGGGGAGATTTGCAAAATGGTTGTCAGAGCTTCAAGAGTTCTCTTTCTCTTGTCACTGAAAATACCACTAGGTCCACTATGCAGATTTGCTCACAGGACGGCAGGATCTAAGAGAAGAAAAGAAATATAAGGAGGACATTAATTATGAAACGGTGACACCACCAACAGCTTTTGTCTTGTATTTTGATGGGGCTTTTAGTCCTTCATGCCAATAAGGAGCCGGGGGGATAGTCTTGATGAATTATGAAGGTCAAGAAGTATGGGCAAGAGGACAAGAGCTTCCAGGTATCACAACTAACAATGCATCTAAGTATAATGCTTTGATCCTTAGTTTGGAGGGTTGTCTTCAAAGTCAAGTTAAAGAATTGGAAGTAAGAGGAGATTCTCAGCTTATTATAAAGCAAATGCAAGGGCATTACAAGACAAGAAGTCCTCATTTGAAGGAGATTAATCAGAAGGCTATGGCACTATGTAGTCAATTTGATTTTTGCAAGTTTGTTCATATAAACAGAAAAGAAAATCAAAGGGTAGATGAGTTAACTACTCAAGCCATTGTAGTACAAGACCGGGGGGTGGTTTCTTTGGTAGACACTGGATGGCCAGAACTGTAAGATGTTCAGTAATATGTGGAAGAAGGCATGTTTCCTCAAGGGTTAACTCCATAGCAGAAGCAGAGATTGGTAAGGAAGGCTTGTCCCTATACTATTGTTGATGACATTCTTTATAAATTGGGAAAAGATAAGGTGCTCCATCGGGTGATCCATCCCATGGAGACTAGGAGAATCCTAGAAATGTGTCATGAATGCTCCGATCATTTTGCTTCAGTGAGCACAACTAGAATGATTCTTAATGCAGGTTACTTTTGGCCACGTCTCCATAAGGATGTATATGAATGGTGTCGAAGTTGTAAAGTATGCCAAAAGTTTGGAAGGTGACAGTTGATTCCTACGCCCTTGAAGCCTATTCTAGCATATGGACCATTTGAGAGGTGGGGGTTGGACTTTGTGGGACCACTCCCTTGCTCTCATCTCAGGGCAATCACTATTTATTGGTGGCCGCAGATTATGCGACTCGGTGGGCACAGGCCAAGGCCACAATCAATAGCAAGGCAAGCACAGTTGCAAAATTTCTCTTTGATCAAATTTGTTCATGATTTGGTTGTCCTTTGGAAATTCTCACCGATGGAGGAACCTCTTTTAGAAATGAACTAATTGAAGATGTGGTGCATAAGCTAAAGATAAATCATAGCATGTCCATGCCATACTATCCCCAACGTAATGGCTTGGCTGAGAAAACAAATGGATTGTTGTGCAATTCAATGGGAAATCTTGTAGACACCAAGAAAAGGCATTGGGATAGGCACTTGGCAGAAGTTTTATGGGCTTACAAAACCACACACAAGCTAGCTATTGGGTTTACACCATTCCAGCTAGTGTATGGAATAGAAGCCATTTTGCCCATTGAATTGGAGATACATAGTCTTCGCACTACTGCTGTTGCAAGAAAAGAAGGATAGGAGGATGCCTTTCCTCAACGCTTGGTACAGCTAGAAGCCTTGGATGAATGCAGATTACAGACCTTACAAAACTTGGAAGCTTCTCAAAAAAGGCGCAAGGCCCGTTTTGACACCAAATTATGCGAGAAGAAAGATATTGCAAAAGGAGATTTGGTAATGAGATTTGATAGCCATCTGGACAAGCGGATAGACAAAAAGTTTATCGGCCGATGGAAAGGACCATATGGAGCCTATCAGCTTGAGGATGTTGATGGCATGGTGATACTCGGATGCACCAATGAGTATCACCTTAAATTATTCTATGCTCGACCACCTTAACGGCCAGCAAACCCTTTCTGTCATTAGAGAGGATCTGCTGGGGGGGAAAGATGTGATGCCAAAAATTGATATTTTGTATTTGGCATTGGTGTTCTTTTCTTCTATGTTTGATAAGAGTTTGAGTATCAAGTGATAGCCTAGCAGCTCTCACTTATTTCTATTTTCTAAGATATTGTATGGGATTGAGAGGATGAGTGGAATGGATCATTGTAAATACCATAGGTATGAATTATAAATACCTTGGTATGGGGTGAGAGTTATTTGTGTATGGGATATTATGGGGTTTTTAGAAAATAGGAAGAGTGAGTCATATAAAGATGTGGGCTCATGTCCATGTGTTCCAATAATATAAGAGAGGCCACATGGAAGGCATGTGGAGGAGTGTGGAGTCAAGAGGAATCCTTCTAGAATTCCCATGTGGAATAAGGAGGATGTGGACATATGGAAAAGAGAGGGTCCCTATGGGCTCCATGTGGGGAGACTCTTGACTTTCTTAATATTTTAAGAGTCTTGAGCATCTTTTGATGGGACACATGGCAAGAGTAGCCAAAAAGGACATGGATGGTGACATACGGGCTTATGTGATTGATGGGGAAAAGAATCTAAAGGCAGCAATTGTAAATGGGTGAAGGAGGGTGACAAAATCTCTATAAAAGGAGCCCTCCTCTCCCTTGTTCATCATCTCTTCCACCATTAGGCCTCATGTTGCTGTAGCTCTAGTCTCCTCAAGCCTCTTCCATGATCCTTCTCTCCCTCTTGTAGATATTCTCTTATGTAGACTCTTGAGTCTATCTCTCTCTAGTTTATTCTCTCTCTATAAGTAGTCTTGGAGCTTCCGCTCCCTCTTGTACATATGAAACCTCTTCTTCTCCCTTGTGTTTGTAGTATTTTGAGTGTATTTGAGTGGAGTCTTACTCTCATGGCAATGAAAGTCACTTCTTATCATTTTCCTTGAGTCTCCATTCCTATGTTCTTTTCTCTCTCTATTCAAGTCTCTAAAGTAGTTCTTGTTCGGCTGCTCACTGTGCACACATGGTCCATCCTTTTCCCGATCCACCATGCAAGCTTCTTCCTCTCTTTTAGGCAAATTCTATGGGTATTGGATCGTTGATAATTGTGGAGCCTCGAGCAAGTAGTTTGCTTAGGCGAAATCTGCATGGGCAGATGGCAGTTAATATAGCAGTTAGACCCCCTGTCAGTATTTGGCCTATAACTTTCTCCTCGGTGGTCCGATTGCAATGAAACTTATATCAGCACGAAGCTCTCTTTAAGGGTCTCCCTGGCATGTAACTAGCTTTTTGTATTGGATCTAGGACAAGAAGTTATGAGCCTCTGTGTATGACTATTTATTTATATGGCAGTTTTTACCCCCTTTCAGTAAACTGTCCATATCTCTTCAACCGATTATCTGTTTTCAACGAAACTTATATCAGTACAAAGCTCACTTCAAGGCACATCCTTTTATGTAATTTAATTTTTGATATAAATTTTTTGGTGTAAGTTATAGACCTTTGTGTTTTCTAGCAGTTTGTAGAATGATTTTGAGCCATTTCTAGAGGCTTCTGTGAAAGAGGTGCCATGTTTCCCCGGAATTTACCCATCCATCCAAATAAGCCACTTCAAGCCCCTAGATATATATCAATTTATGTCATGTTGAGCCGAAAGATCTTCTTCCAACAATGCATCACTCTTCTCTTTGGCGCCGACCAGCTTGGTGAGATAATGGCCTCTCCGGATCCGTTTCTTCTCCCGATGCTGGACTACAACGTCACTTGGGATGTTACCATATTCATTCTCCTGTAAGGGAATCAAGGAGAAAGATATGTTGTGGTATTCTTTGCATGAAAATATTTTCTTCATCTCTCTTTGCAAGTGATAAGGGTCTCTATTATTAAGATTGGGAAGAGCAGGAAGCTAAGAGGTGCGTGAAGTTTCATTACCCCCAACTTCATGTCACAATGGTAATCTTTTGACCTTGATAGACTATTTTTCCTTCATGTTCACCAGCTATATCAACCTGGTGAAGTTGGTGAGAGCATCCAAATTGGGCTTTTAAAGAGTGAGTGAGGAGCTCCCATATGTTGTGATCTCAAGATCGTGTGATCTCAAGATTAGGGTAGGAGAGTCTCTCAAGTTGTGCTGTAGAGGGGGAGCTCCCGAACTATGCAGAGGGGGAGGAAAGATTATGTGAGGAGCTCCCAAACTGTGCAAGGGGGGAAGAAAGAATATGTGAGGAGCTTTCAAACTGTGCAGACACATTTTGAAGCTCGGTGTGTCCAGGGGATCTATTATGAGGGGATATAACTTGTAGGAAGAGTGCAAGGGAGAAAGAAATGGTTGAGAGGGATAGAAGACAAAATAGTGAAGGAAATGAAATATGGAGGCTTAACATTATAGTTTGAGTTCAAGGGAGAAAGAAACAGTCAAGAGGGGTGGAAGACAAAAAACAGTGAAGGGAATGGAATAGTGGAGGCTTAAGTTTGTAGCCCGGCTACAAGAAAGAAAGAAATGGTCAAGATGGATATCATACAAAATAATGAAGGGAATAGAACTGTCAAGGTGAAAGCCACCACAATGGTTGGCCCGAGTGCATGGTAATGAGTGATTAGAGGTGATTAGGCTTCATGATTAACATTTGTGGTAATTACAGTCACCTTTCACCAATGGTTGCGGTTGGTGGTGGTGGCTCCAAGCATGTCTATGGTGGTGGCTAAGATTATACTACACTGGAAATTAATTACTAGCCACCACAATGGCCTACAATTATTCACCTACCACCTACCACCACCGGGCTTGCATGATTAGTAGAGTGCACTTAATTACCAGTCACCAAGCTTGCAGGCTCAGTACAATGCAATTAATTACCACAGTTAATTACCAAGATGGTGTCATCTAGAGGGCGTCTACTTCATGATTAATAAACACCTCATAATTTATTGCCACTGCCATCGGTGACGAGCTAGCATCTAGGGAGGCACCTAAGATTCCACCAGGCTAGCAGTTAACTATCAGCCACTGCGGTGGCCTGCAATAAAAATGGCTCATGATTAAATTTCGATGGCACCCTCCTCGGACTTTGATTAATTAATGCAATGGTTTACAATGGCTCATGAGTATTTGGATGGCACATCGGGCCTCCAAGTGAAAAGGTAGAAGAAGAAGATCCCCATGGCTCGAACTTTGATTAGTATAAGGTCCGTGGCATTTGGCATTTGGCTACTTTTCTTAAAAATGGCTCATTATTATTTGGATGGCACCCTCCTTGGGATTTTGATTAGTTAAGGCAGTGGTTTAAAATGGCTCATGATTATTTGGATGGCACATTGGGCCTCCGGGTGGAAAGGGAGAAGAAGAAGATGATCCTCGGTGGCTCAAACTTTGATTAATATAAGGTTTATGGCATTTGGCATTTGGCTACTTTGCTTAAAAATGCCTCATGATTATTTGGATGGAAACCTCCTCGGATTTGATTAATTAAGGTAGTGTTTTAAACTGCCTCTTGTCACCATGGTGGCTTGAACTATATAATGTGTAAGGTTCGTGGCATTTGCGATTTGCCATTTGGCTACTTTGCTCTCATCCACCCCTACTCTTCTACTTTGCTCCACGCACCCTTCTCCAGTTGTCTTCTGCCCCTGCTCTACTTTGCTCCACGCTCCCTCCTCCAACTCTCATCCACTCATCTGCTCCTTTGCTCATCCGCTCCACTACTCACCCACTCTTTTCACCATGCCTGTTTACTGCTATCTTCCCTCGATGCAACGGGATCGCTATCTTATCTGTCTTCTCGTATAAAGTCATTATGTTGCACTAGTTAGGACTTGAAACGCTCGCTCTTGTGGAATCTCTTCGTTCCCTTGGTGGATTCCCCCCACATCTACATGTCACCACCTTGGACGGCATGCACACCTCTGGCTTCTATATGGCTTTGTTGTATGGATTCCCTTGATATTTTGACGAAGGGCTAAGTATTTTCATAGCAAAGTATTCGCATCTTGTTGGGGGCAGTGTAGTTTGAGTCCTACATTTGTGCAATGTGCACTCTCCATCGTCCCCTCCACGGGCTTCCTAAAAAATTTGAATGTAGCAATCTGGGTTGGCAGCAATACTAAGTTGTACAAATATCCTCTTGCTCAATGAGGCTCATAACCACTCATCAATGGCTAGATGTAATCTTTTGGCCTCTAAGGCTCTCAACGGTCCTTTGGCTCACTGGATGTAATCTTCTTTTGGTCTCTAAGGCACTTAGCAATTACTAAGTTTTTACAAATGTAAATTATATCTTTTATTCAATTTGAGGCTCTTAGTATAAGCTGTTGCTAATTTTTATATAAACCACTCGGCAATGGATGAGTGGTTATGCTCGCTAGATGTAATCTTTTTGCCTCTAAGGCTCTCAGTAATTGCTGAGTTTTTATAAATGTAAGATCTTCTCTTAAATTTTTGATCTCAGTATAAACTGTTGTTAATTTTTATATAACCTGTTATTGGATGTAGATGTAATCTCTTTTGCTCAAATTTTACTTGATGAATTGTAGTTGATTATCTGGATGGCACCATCGGGTCTGTAGTCACCGCAGTGACTCGAAATACTTTTGCCCTCATTTAGAATTTATTGCAACAAGGAATAAAATACCAGTAAAGTAAAAATACATTTCCCTTGGTTTAGGACTAAAATAGTGCTAAAATAGCTCGAACAACCCACCTTGATGGTTGCATGGAGATACATCTAGAAAAATACAATTAAACTTTTAGAAAATGCAATTAGTGATATGGCCCTTGAGGGGTCCCATCTAGGGGTAAGGGCCATATCGATATTTATTATACAATATCTAGGACAATATCTAGGATGCACTGGACAAATATGGCATGTCGATATAGCCCTTTCCCATAAAGGGGACCCCTCAAGGTCCATATCAACAATTGCATTTTCCTTGGTTGCACAAGGAAATATATTTTTCTTGGTGTACTAATATATAACTCCAAGAACCATCATGGTGGTTGTCATAGATATCCTTCTATTTGCTAGTGCGGCGGTCTTCATAAATCTCCTTTTGTAATACATAAAAATAGATAACTCCATAACTCCAAGAATTAGTGTGGTGGTCGCTCGAAGCCAATCTTCAATTTTCTTAATCCACATGGGCGTGTTGGCTGGTGATAGGTGGCAAAGCTACTGCAAAAGGCTAGGTAATGGCAAGTGATCAGGCCAGCGACTGTGTTGTGCAAAGCAGGGAGAGATGTTGTGTGTTGAGCTCTATGGTGTTTAGAATGATAGATTTCATCTCATTATTATGCCAAGAACTAGCCCTGAACCAACGTGGTGGTCGCTCCAAGACAACCTTAAATTTTCATGATCTGCATGGGCATGTTTCCCAGTGACAGATGGAAAAGCTGCGACAAAAGGCTGTACGATGACAGATGGTCAGGCCAGAGACTGTGCTGCACAAAACAATGTAGAGATATACAATGTAGTCAGGTCGAAGAGACTATACTGCACGAATCAAGGTAGAGCTTCCATGTGTCGAGCTTTTCGGTGTTTAGAATAAATAGATGGTGTCTCATTATTATGCCAGTGCGACATCGTGACGTCGAAAAAAATTTTGGCAAGAGCACAGATCCATCTCAAATTCAGAATCTTACCCAGGAGTGTGTCACATTGCATCCCCAAAATGGCTCCGAAAATAGTTCTAAGATCAGCTACACCCAAGCAAATGTTGGGCCATTTGGGCCATTTCATCATGTGGTATTTATTAGTATCAATCACACAATGTATTTTTGATAGCATGGGGAAGCGAATTACTATGTTGTACCCATGGGATGTTTCCTTCGACCATGCAATAAAATACATGTTCATTGTTCATTAGTGATATGAAACTACTTGTGAACGCATAATTTTTTCTTTATACTCAGTATTAAGTGCTTTAACACTATTTCAATTATTTTGTCCATAAAATATTTTATAGACATCCTTGGTTGGATTTTTTGATAGATCGATTGATTTTCTAAAATCTTTTCTTTTTAGTACCATGCTCATAACTGTTGGCATTTCTATATGTTTTCATAAACCTAGTAGCCTGTAAGGGAGCATTTTCATAAGTGTTGGCAAGCTAGGATGCAAGCTATTACATGGTATGATGGATCTTGAAGGATCGACCTTTTCTCGTGTGGAATGAAGCTTGGAGAAGGCGGTGGTCATGAGAGTGACCCCAGAATTTTCATAGAGCTGCATAACCTTTAGAGGTTTCTTTAACTTCTACTATGCTCTTGGATTGGTTGCTAGTGCTAGAGGATATATTTTGGAGGCACAAAGTTGTTGGTAGCTCCTTCCTCATCCACCATTGAGGTACTTTCTCTCTTTATAAGTGACAGCACACGGGGGTCACTAACAAATATGTAATGTCGCATGTGCGATCAACAGAAGGGGTTTTATATTTTTATGGAGTTACGGAAACATACATACATAAGGAGTTTTTGAATTCAAAAAGTAAAAATTTTCATACATAAGGGATACTTTAATCATCTCAAAATTTATAGAAGGGGTGTATATAGGTTATAAAAATCTATAGGTAGGGAGTTTTTTTAATACCCCTAGATTGCACGTGCTATACAAGGTTTTTACATAGTACCCCCCCCAAGAGTAACAGTTGCTACTATCAATGATTGAGAATGTGTGTAGACCTACAATGCTCTATGTCTTCATCAGTTAGCTCCTCTAAGCTCTTATTTGGTGGTTTTCTTTACCAACCTATGTGGCATATCTATTTAGTAGTTTCTTTTCTCCTCCATGAGACATATTTGAGGTCTTGTTATGAGTTGGGAAGCTCTTGTTAGCATCTACAATTAGCATGTGTTGGCTATCTTTCATAGTCTTTTGTTTGTCTTTCTCTTTATTATATACACTTGTAATCCCACAATAAGCCCTGTAGGGATGAGTGGAATTCAGATCTGTGTTTTCATGTTGAATAGATATCATTATTTTAGTGGCAGTATTTGTCTTTGAGTTCAACATTTCATGTAGTGTTTTATGTGAGGGCTTATCTTTGGATTCATAAGTGGATACATGGATATTTGTTCTCTAAAATCTAGCACAGTATCAGAGTAGATTGATTCTGAAGGGTTCTAAACATTTCTCTCAAGAACACTTGTCTTATAGTCACAAGGGTGTGGATATTTAACTGTTTCTAAGGACGAATAGTTTTGTCATGGAATATCAAAGTATAGCTTTGATAAAAGCATCCGTGCTTGTTATTGACCTTGATAAAAAGAACGACTATGCCCTTTGATATTTCTACTGGTGGTCAATTTTTTTATTCTTGGTGATTGTCGCTTTTATATTTGGTTTGGCACATTATCCTCTATGAATGGCAACAATCAATACTTATTTGGAATTAATTCGATTTCACTCCTATGTGGATAATTATGCTGGCTGGCCGTGATTTACTCTCGCTACCTGGTTTAAGGGGGGATGTTGGCATTTCTATATGTTTTGGTAAACCTAGTAGGGAAGGATGTTTATGCTACATGGCAAGCCAGGATGCGATATATTACATGGTATGAAGGCTCTTCAAGGATCTAACTTTTCTTGTGTGGAACAAAGCTTTGGAGAAGGTGGTGGTCATGAGATTTATTTGAGACCCTTCGGTTCTATTTGGAGATGTCCCTGAAATTTTTGTAGAGTTGCATGACCTTTGGAGGTTGCTTTAACTTGTACTATGCTCTTGGATTGGTTGCCATTGTTGGAGAACAAGTTTTGGAGGCATAAAGTTGCTGGCAGCTCCTTTCACATCAACCTATGAGGCAGTTCCTCTCTTTAAAAGTGACAACTGTTGCTGTTAGTGACTGAGCATGTGTGTTGAGCTACGATGATGCTCTATGTCTTCGTTAGCTAGCTCCTCTTATTTGGTGGTTTTCTTTACCAACCTTTATGGCATGTCTATTTAGTAGTTGCTTTTGTCCTGTGTGGAGACATATCTGAGGGCTTGTTGTGTGTTGGCAAGCTCTTGTCAGCATCTACAATTAGCCTGTGTGGGTTATCTTTTGTAGGCTTTTGTTCGTATATTTAAGTGTGTCTTTCCCTTTATCATATACACTTGGAATCCCACCACAAGCCCTGAGGGGATGAGTGGAAGATCCGTGTTTTAACATTGAATAGATATTATTATTTTAGTGGCAATCTTTGTCTTTGAGTTTGTCATTTCATGGAGTGTTTTATGTGCTCGAGCTTCTCTTTCGATTCATAAGTGTATACATGAGTATTTGTTCTATGAAATCCAACAATAATATTCTAAAGAGAACTCCAAGTTCTTGTCTAAGAATAGCTAAAGATGCCCGAGTCAAGGTCAAAATTAATGCTCAACATGTCAAACTTGTTGCAAATTGTGGATTGATTGATCCAATGGTGTGAAGAAACTCCCCACATGATACTTATCACAAAGGGAGGCTGCTGAAAGCAAAGGACATGATGACATTAAAAATGCTTTTGGATGGCACAATTTAATATGGGGAGAAAAGTCTTGAACTTTTTTTCTTTTGTAAGTATACTATAATTTATTTGGAAGTTGCGATTCGACATAGTATTAGAAGATTGAGAGTGCTCACAAATTTCCTTCACAACCGATAATAATTGTAACTGGGTAGTAGCTGAGTATATCGTGAGGCCAAATTAGTGAGTATCCCCGCTGCGAAATTCCGCCTCGATGAAGGATGGATGGAGTGTGCGCACGTCTGGCAGGTCTTGGATTGTCTTGGGTTGAGAAGGCCCTGCCGGCACGCTTGGGACAGAAGGATCACTTGTATTGACCGCAGAGTTATCCGGCAGAGTCGGGGTGGAAGACTCTGGTGAAGGCAGCGGAGGGACGCCAGCGCCTGGCAAAAAGGGAGGCAGCGAAGGAAAGCCCGGTGGCATGGGAGGCAGGAGGCTGGAAAGAGGAGGGACAGTCGGAAGAGAAGGCAAACCAGGTGCAGGAATTTGCAACGGGGGGAAGAATGGCATGGGAGCGGGATCAGCAGCTGCCGACGTTGCCGCTCTTGCACTTTCGCGGATGGATTTTCCACCAGGGGAGGCGCAGAAACTCGGCAGTGATTTGGGCTGATAGCTGAGAAAGCCAGCAGAGTAGACGAGGTGATTTCCTTGCTTGGATTTCAAGGCGAGGGCAGCTGCGAAGGCCCTGGACGACGTTGTTTTGTGTTTACACGTTTTCAAGGGGCTTTTGGCGAGCTCTACCTTGCATCCTCGTAATTGTTTGAAGGAGGTGCTGGCTGGATAGGAAAGATTAAGCCGAAACGCACCATGCTCATCAGTGGAGGCTTCGATTCGGAGGGCAGGCGTTGAAGCGTTTGTGCTTTTGCAATTCAAAGCGACAGTGGCACCTACAGGGAAATCGTGGATAAGAACCCTTGATGAGAAGCGACCTTGCAGGGGTGCGAAGAAAAGCAATGCGGGGGTTTCATGCAAGAGAATGCCAATCATTCCCACAGGAAACTGTGCATCACACACACAGAGCTTAAAAACATCACACACACACACCAGCTTAAAAACACAGAGATGATCACGAATACTATGCATTTTTGCAGCATCAAACTCGTAAGACGTGAGACACAGACAGAAAGCTATGCATGTTTGCAGCAACCAATTCATAAGACAAAAACTATGCATTTTTGCAGCAACAAATTCATAAGAGGATTATCGGCCAGAGAGATGATCACGAAAAGTACACATTTCTGCTGAAACAGAGGGAGATCATCACGAAAACTATGCGTTTATTGCTGATTTATTACCGGACAGGACAAGGGAATTGTTCGTGAAACGATTCTCCCGGCATCGATCGCAGAAGACGGTTCCCTGCACAGTGATGGTGGAGCCTTCGTCGTTGGCAAGCGGTTGAGCTTCGAGGGTGGCTATGGCGTAATGCACAAGGCCAGCAGCAGCCAGCAACAAAGGAAAGATTTGTGGCATAGCAGAACGATCCATAGAACGCCGGCAACGATTTACGTTATCAACGAACGTAGATTTGATAGTTAGCCGCTTGCAACGATGAACAAAACCAAAACGATTTATAATGATATATTGAGCTAACGATGTGGTAAGGTCGTTGGACCACGCTCCTTCCATGCTCATTCAACTTCTTTTCATCTACCTCCCCCCATCCTCTTCATGTGTGGATGCCCAACTTTGTTGATGTTCCTCATTGGCACTTGTGTAGCTACAATTTTGGAGGCAACACAAGCAAATAGTCTAGTGATCCATTGCTAGGGAAACAAGTTGAACAGCCAGGGTTGAACCACGTTCAAGTGGCTTGCCTCTGAAGGGATTCCTAATAGGAAAGAGAAAAGGAGAAGAACTACCCTAGAAAAAAGGGGACCAAAATAGAAACAAGAGATAAAGGGCGAAGAAAAACTAAAGCCTCAACTAATCAAATACAAATCCAATTTTGCTTCTTAACCCACGAACCATCATAAGGCCATGCTAAGGGCAGCCAAAAAAACGAGTCCTTTAGTGCATTTTTCTTTAAAAAGAGAAAAGGAGAAGAACAACCCTAGAAAAAAGGGGACCAAAATAGAAACAAGAGACAAAGGGGGAAGAAAAACTGGAGCCTCAACTAATCAAATTACAAATCGAATTTCGCTTCTTAACCCATGAATTATCAATAAGGCCATGCCAAGGGCAAGCCAAAAAAACGAGTCCTTTAGTGTATTTTTCTTTTTAAAATCCGCCATAGATGATTGTGAACGAAGTTTGTTTGTAAAGGGTTCAATTTTATCAAAGTATTGATTTTAAGGGTATTTCAAAGATTTGCCTTGAAAATCCGAGGTGAATTAGAAATCCTTTTTAAAAAGACTGGTTAACCTTGTCTCACGACTTTATGAATTAGGGATAAATATTATATAAATACAACATACATATTAAAAGTTATAGTACATAAGATTTCTTATGTATATTTTACGTGATTCAAGGAATGAACTTGGGTCTTAAGAGGGCCAATCATGCGTATAACACTAGTTTGAATCATTGTATTACCATCTAGCTTGGTCAAAGTGCATATGAATATGAGAAATATAGAGTCAGGCTAAGACTCACTATCATCATAGTCCCATATCTAAATCTTAGCAAGTTGATTCCTATGAGTAAACCGAATGTAACATGTCATAATCTAAAGTATTGATACATTGGTTTCCCCAAAACTAGGTAATTTAATTTTGTAGGGCAAGAAAGCAAGATTAGGTGGACAAAGAAGCATGTCCTTGACATTTAATTTATGTGATGCTTGAAAGTGTGAGGAATGGTATTTTGAAATGCCATTGATAAATCAACTTTTATTCATGATTTGAATTCATTTTGCTATTGAATATTGGACAGTCACATATGCATGAAATTAAGGGTGGTCACTAGTAGTAGCCACTCCCTACCTGCCCCTTTTTTCCCTCGTCTCTATTCGATTCATTCTTGTGAATAACATTTCTATTTGATTGATGACATAGTGGAGTTGCTAATCTCTCTCTCTCTCTCTCTCTCTCTCTCTCTCTAGTCTCTCTCTCTCTCTACCACCCTGATCTCAACTTCACCAATCATTTTTACTGGGAATACAAGGGCATCAAATGGAAACAAGTACAATGACAGTTGGACATAGTGCTTAACAAAGTATTCAATTCATAAATGTGGCAAGAGCTCTTGGATTTAGCAAGGCAATGATTAAGGAAGTATTGGGATGACAAGAAAAAGTAGCATCATGTAGCTAAAATATCATGCAAAGAGCAAAACCATAGCATGATTGTGAACGATATCACAATTTAAAATATTTTTAGAAGGTTGCTAAGTACTTTGAAGAGCACACAACAAGGATGAACTAGGAAAAATATAATTTGCTCTTCAGTAACTCATTCGATAGCCACCCTTCGCAAAGTTGCACAATATTGGAGCAGCACATGTGTTGACACCAGTAACATGATATCAAATATTTGACACTCCCTCACACAAGTCAAGATGGTAAGGTCATCCAATGAGCTCTTCTTTAAAAGATTTTGTCTAATGATGATTGTAACTTTTGCAACGGGCAGACCAAAGACATCAATGTGTAAAATGGCTGAGCTCTAAGGGTTTGTACTTTGTGATGTTACGATTGTCAAATGAAGATGATGGGGGTTTGCCATTAAATAGTTGCCACAAAATGAGATGTGGACGCACTATCACGCCATGAGACTCAAGACCTCATGATGGAGTTTTGGTTTGTAGAGACTCGGGTCTCTGTCCTTGAAAACCAGATGTGTGTTGGCAAATAATAGGCACAAATGCATATGTGTAGCATCTTGTTCATCTCCTTGATGAGCCTCAAGTATGCTAGCTTTTCTTACCATCGAGTGCAATCTTCTTTTTATAGCTTTATAATGGCTAATGTACAATTGGTTTTCTAGTAGTTGGTGTGCTTCTTGGGCTACGTTTCTTTGATGTTCAGTAGCTTCATTAGGAAAAAAGGGAGCTCATTTTGGGGCCCTAAGAGAAATTCACGAGTTTTTCATTTTTTTCCCTCTAAAACAATAAAATATGACATAACCCCACTCACCTACGGTGCAAAATTTGGTATTTCTAACATCATCGGTGCATCCAAAGAGGGCCAAAGCCCTCAGAGTGACTTTTGAAACGCTGAAACAGACTGTCGGAGGCCCAAAAAAGGCCAAAAAGCCAAGGCCCAACCTGTCAAATTGCTTTCATTTATACAACTAGCTTTTCGGGCATTTTTTACCTTGTTCGAGCCTCTAGGGTTCCGTTTTTAGCGTTTCAAAAGTCATTTTGGGGTTTTGGCCCACTTTTGATGCGCCGATGATGTTGGTGTGCTTCTTGGGCTACATTTCTTTGATGTTTAGTAGCTTCATTAGGAAAAAAGGGAGCTCATTTTGGGGCCCTAAGAGAAATTCATAATTTTTTCATTTTTTTTCCCTCTAAAACAATAAAATATGACATAACCCCACTCACCTACGGTGCAAATTTTGGTATTTCTAACATCACCGGTGCATCCGAAGACGGCCAAAGCCCTTGGAGTGACTTTTGAAATGCTGAAATAGACTGTCGGAGGCCCAAAAAAGGCCAAAAAGCCAAGGCCCAACCTGTCAAATTGCTTTCATTTATACAACTAGCTTTTTGGGCCTTTTTGACCTTGTTCGAGCCTCTAGGGTTCCGTTTTTAGCATTTCAAAAGTCATTTTGGTGTTTTGGCCCACTTTTAATGCGCCGATGATGTCCAAATTACCAAATTCTACACCATACATCAGGTATAATAAAGTAACGCAAGTATCCTCATTGAATGCAAACTCGACAGCATTTCTTTTTCTTCTCTTTTTGTGATTTTTTCCAACGTTACATTTGCCCTCCTTTGATTGGCGAAGGGCTATTTTCCTCCTAGGCTAAAAGGCCCCAAAATGAGCTCTGATTTTTTCTAATGAATCAACGAGACTCACTTGAATTGCACCTTCATTGTGTCTTCAAAGTTCTAACTTTAATTTAGCATTTTGTAATGCTATATCAAAGTACTATGTGGCTTTAAAGTGATATTCATAGCTTTATAGAGGGTGTATATGACATATATATTTATAGCTTTAGAGTAAATTTTGGATTATGTTCTCCCAACTCAAGAGGTGCACTACTTGGAAACCCTATGTATGACGTGCATTCAAAATATTTAAAAACTCAAGTAAAATCTTTCCCCCAATAAAAAACCCCTCTTTACTTATGAACTAAGCGATTTTTTTCTAAAGTTGAATTTAGAAACCCCTCTTGTTATTGTAAACCTGTTAAAGTTTTCCAAAAAGTTGAATTAAAAACCCCTCCTTTTGAATGCAGGTGGTATACTAAAATTTCATGAGGTGAACCCCCCCGAGTCTCCCAATAGCTATAAAGTATTCTCTAAAGATTGACTATGATATCTTTAAAGCATGGTCCAATAGCATTTTGATAGCTTCAAAGCATGCTTTAAAGCATTGTTCGATATCTTTAAAGCATGGCGTGATAACTTTAATGGGGGTTCAAATAGCTTTAAAGGAGCATCAAATCTCTTTGAATCAGTGTCCATTAGCTTTATATGGAGGGACATGTTGGAATTATCACAGTAGTGGTACACCCTCATGCAAGGGCGGGGGATCTTGGGGTGCAAAGGTTTAAGAAGATTCATAAAATACTGCTTGTTGGTCGATTGATGTGGAATATGAATGGTGGATCTAGTGGCATGACTTTGATTAGCCCATGCAATGAGTAAGGTGTTCCCCTATGCATGTTGAGCAATGGTGGCACTTAGCAGTTCAGGTTTGTGTTCTAGCAGCTTTGTAGTTTGATGCTTGGCTCCTGCAAAACTAGAGAGATCATGGTGTTGCTTTCTCTTTTTGAAGACCTGTGCAGGTCTGGGTTATAAGAGGCAGAAAAGCTCATGAGAGTCGACTCTCAAGCTAGTTGTAGTCCATTGTGAAGCAAGGCAGTCTTGCTTTTGAGTTCATAAAGGTGTCTATTGATGTAGAGCCAACAAACCTGGTTGGGTTGAGGCACATAGATCATAGGATTTTGTCCCTCCAATCAGTTTCTTTCTGTCTCTATGGTGGAGTTAGTCAAATCATTGAGCAACTGCATTCAAGTGAGCCTAGAGTTCAAGAGATGTTTGCGAGAGAAACTTTGTGCAAAAATATATTTGCCATTGTTTTTTGATGAAAAACTTTAAAGCTCATGGGCAATTGCCAATCTACTAATTTGAGTGCTAGCACAAATACTACTACAACATTAGTACTTTTTTCCAAAGAACTCAGGCCTACAAATGAATATGGTTTTCCTACATTACAACAAATATATTATTTCTATGAGAAAGAAAATTATAGAAAATGAATATGATTTCTTGAGGAAAAATGCTCATGAAATATATAGCTACTAAGTTCACTTAGAAATTTAACTAAGTTCACTTAGAAATTTAACTAAGTTCTCTTAGAGTATACCTATGTTGACATAAGAAATGTCATTGAAAACACAAAGCATGAACATTGGTACATTTTATTCACTCAAAATGCATTGTATATTGTTGTGGGCTAAACTTGCCCAGAACAAAAATATGCATAAGCAATCCAAAGGCAACAAGACAGTGCTTGCAGAACCAGAACCTAGTCGGACAGAAGTTGGACTGTATTACGATCTCAAAATATATCCTTCAGAGCAATAGTAGATACAATAGAGAAAGATAGGAGAAAAAGCTTTCTTCTTCCAACAACACACAGTCAAGAGCATGAAGAACCATGCATGGGATCAGCATCCAAGGGGGAATACATGGTCTGAAATCCTGGTCATTCAGTAGTCTAACTACCATACATCATGGTCTAAAATCTTGGTCAGACAGTAGTCTGGCTACCATACATCATGATACTATTATCCAAAATGAGTTATAACTGTCCATAGTGGTCCTTGGTAATGGCCACTCATCTATATGACTTGTGACCTTCCAACTTCCACATGACTTGTGACCTTCTAACTTCCACATGACTCTACTTAGCTTATGACTTAGGCTAGGTGCCTAAATACCCCTCAACACCTGGCACTTCTAGTGGGTAGTAGGGATGTTTTTATCGAAGGTATAGAAATATAGTATTATAATATACTGGCGAAATTTTTCATAAATTATTTTTTAAAGTTTCAAAGAATTAGCGAATTATATCTTTTGTTATAATTTTTGTTTCAAAACTTGGCTAAATATTCTAGGGCATTTAAAAAACTTTCAATTTTCACAAATATACTAAAAACTAGTTATATTGAAAACTCTGTCTTTTTCGTTTTACATAATTTCAAAATACATGAAATAGCTAGCATTTAGGATACTGTAGAGTATGCAAAACATAAAATTTTTTAAGGATAATGAATATCCTTCAAATCCAATGGGGGAAGAAAATTCTCAAAGTCTAGTTTAAATAGTCCAAAAAAGCTAATTATAGCCTTTTCTTTTATAGCTTGACTTCTAGAGTACTAATGCTCTATCATACAGAAAGCTACTAACATCATAAGAACAAGAGTATAATCTCAAGCTAAGATCTAAGTTATCATCTAGCTTATTACGAAGCTTATTCTTCAAGCAACCGAGAGTACTAAAACACCTTTCATCCTCAACTGAGCCAAGAATAAAGGTTTGACATAAATTTGCAAGCTTGAAGTACTCAGAAATGTTATCTTGTAGGAATGTACTGCGAGAGAGCTCGTTCCAAAGCCGAACCATCGAACCTTGCATTTGAACATTTTCCATTAAATTACTTTGCTGGTGCATGACTTCTCCAAAAAGGGAAGACTGTGAATAAAGCTTTCCAAAATCCAACAAACCATTGTACTTTATATTGTCCATGTCAATGTCCCATCCAAAGTGTTTTTTGAGAGCATCCAAATGATTCTTTAGACTTTCTTTGATACTTTCATAAGATCCATTGACCCAAAAATGTGGAAATATGATGGTAAATGCTTCCATTAGGTCATTTCGTGGAAACCTACTTCTGATCTCATCTACCACTGCACTTGCAACTTCACTAAGGGCATTTTTCACTGTTTGTACTTTCTTTTAAAAAGCCTCTTTTTTAATGTATTGTAGTCTTTTGTGTCGTTTGTTTTCTCTCGTCATCCTGAAAACATGATTGTTTGCACGAAGGCAAACATATCCTTCCTGGTCACATGTTAAAAGTGAGGAATCCCCATCTAGGTCTATTAAACTTTTCCAATCTTTAAACAATTTCTCGTCTTGAAAACTGGAGCTTGACTTCCTATCGTATGCTGTTGTTATACTCAAATTAGTGAGTTTTATTGCCTTGACATATTCATTGATATAAATAAACTTGGATTGTGACATTTTACTCAACATATTCATTTTGTCTAAAAGTGGAATAATTCCACACAATCCCAATATCGAATCTATGTTGGTCAGTTTATGATACAAAATATTTGCCTTTTCAACCTCTTCTTCTGCCTCCATGTGCATTAAATAGACCAAATTCTTGTATTCATCCCATAATCTTTTCACTGGTTGAACCAAAGATATCCATCTAGTATCCACATTCTTCAAAATCTTCCTCCCTTTTGTACCCAATGCTTCTGCAATAACTCTAAATTGATTGTATCTTTTTGGACTCTTGCAAATGTAAGAGTAGCTTTTTTTAACCAACGTCTCGCTTCGTTGTACTGATGGAAATGTGGACACAACTTTGTAAGCTAGATTTGTGCGATGAGCCATACAATGTATCCCAACAAAGTAAGGAGCATATTTTGTTTCTATTTGTACAGAGACACCATTCCGACAACCTTGCAAGACTGAAGCACCATCACATGCAAAACAAACAAGTTTCTTGACCATCTCAGACTCTGTCATGCCTCCATACTCTTTTAAAGCTTGGATCAAAACTTGCACTAAGTTATTAGCATTGGATTCTGAATTAAGTTTGTGTACATGTAAAAAATATGGTTTTCTCTTATTGTTTTCTACCACGTACAAATGCATTCCCAACCATGATGTAGTATCCACAGCTGTGTACTCATCCAATGACACAGAAAAAAAGTTTGCAAGTTTTAAAGTCTCCTTTAAATCATCAATTATGACTTGGTTCATGTGGTTAGCCATATTTGTTGCGCTACTCCTTAACCAATGCATGCTTGCCAAATTAGGAACATCCAAAAATTGAAGATATGATTGGTAACCCGAGAAGTCTATCAGTGAGTGGCCTTGCTTCAATATTTGCATGATAGTTGAGAATTGCACTATCTTTTCTCTATCAACCTGATCATCGATACATTCCCAATGCTTTTTCAATGATCCTTCACTTTTATTTCTGCTAGACTCTTGTGCAAGCAAGAACTTATTGTACTCAATCTCATTTTTTAAGTGGCGGTTATTTTCCTTGTCCCATTCTTTGATCACTTTCTTTTCATTACTTGTACCTTCTACAGTCTTGTAAACCTTCCCACAATGCTTCTCAATCGTATCAATATTCAATTGTAACCGTGCCTCCTTTTTCCTTGCCCATGTGCATATTTTACAAATGGCCCACTTTGGTGCATCCCCAGTGTCCACTTGTTCGACGTCTAACCAAGGATATTTGGCTATCCAATCTTCTTGAAAATTCCTACAAATATCCCAAGCTCTCTTTCTCTTCTGCTTACTTGAAGAGTTGCAATTTTGTGATACATTCTCAATGGCTTCTTCAGTTGGTGTTGACATTGATGATACTATTTCCGACATTTTTCCACTTTCCAATCCAGTTAAATCCACTACCTCATTATTCGTCAATGATGTGCCAGCTGATGAATTTTCAATTCCAATTGCATTCCCTTGATTACAGTATTGTGATCCTGTCGTCCTTGCTTCCAAGACTTGAAAACTCAAATCCCTGTTAAAACTATCATCGTTAAGCAGTGATCTAGAACATTGATTTCTAGCATGATGCATTGTGCCCAAAGCATGTTCAGGAGTCCCATAAATTGCTTCATGATTCATGGATGATGAACTTGAGAGTAAATTCTCTGGTGTACTTGATGTTGTAAACATGTTTATATTAGTGCCCAATGATGTAGAAGGTAATAAGAAAGATGTCATTTTTGTATTTTTCTCGAGAGCTTGAACTTTCTTCTTTCTTCCCATGATAAGTACCTGTTTAAAAAATTATGTCTTTATTAGTTGAGCATAAAATAGAACATAATTTCTTTTCTCTAAACACATGCTGAAAGAATAGCATAATAATTCTTATCCTTATAAAATTATGTGCACTTCAAGTGCGTTGCAAATCAAGTATAACACATCTTCCAAGAGAAGAAATCCTTTAATTTATTTTCATACAAATCTACTATATGAATACAAAATGAATACAAGTCCACCACATGAATACAACAACAAGATATTGCTAGCTTCAAAGCAACATTCATCTTATCAAGGGGTTCTTTCTAGCCTCACTCCTGCGAAGAGAGATCATTGTGCCTGTTGTGCCATGTGAAACTCTTCAAACTTTTAAGAAGTTTGAAGCTCGTCCAATCAATCAGAGAGCAAGTGCTTATATGATCATTCCATGCATCTCTTTCCTACACTGTCATTCTAGTTCGAGGATGAGACCATTCCTCCATTTCAACAATTGATCTAGTCGCCAAGGCAAACTGCCTGTTTGTCTAACTATCAGATTTGATTTCAACCTTTGCCAAAGACTTGTTCTCTACATGGAGTGGTTAGAAACATAAACCAAATCTAGGAAGAAGCTATTTCCTTGATAGCTAACTTTGACCGAAAGAAATTCACAAGATTCATTTCGAAAGACTGAGATAACCCCCTCTTCTATTAATCGGATAGTTACTTATGAGCTGGTAACCCAAAATCTGTAGCCCATCAATATTATCATCACCCACCTTCAATTCTTATAAAGTCCATGCATGAGGTTTGTAACTCCTTACAAGTCTCTTGACTACCATTTGTTTCCACTTAGAGCAAACACCATGGACATTCCATGTCATAATGATCAGATTAGGTTGTATATGCATGCTATAAATCATTAGTGTCCTCCACCTCCTCCGCGAGTGGAGAAAAAATGTTAATAATTGTTCCTTGCTATTGTGGCTCAGAGTGATTCCTTCTTGGGACCACCTACTAAACCCACCCTACACATTTGCCTGCACACCTTCTGCGTCAGGAGCTTTCCTGCTAGTTGGATTGTCGCTGACAATCACCACTGCTCTTGATCATATTTGACTATTCTTGAAACTTAGAGCCTTTCTCAGTAAACAAGTATGCTTGTGAGACCTTTGATAGAATCATCCATCTTGTTATCAACCTTATCTATAAATTTGCATATATGCTTCTCTTTCTTTATTGTGCTTCTCATTGTTCTATAAGTTTAAAGAAGAAGTGACTCATTTCCCATCCTAAATTTCAAGGGGCACTGTGCTAGCTTTACAGTAATAGCATGCTTTTTGGGAACATACCGAAACGAACCTTCACAAAAAGGTTCTAGCCATCCATCAGGGAGCCCCATTTCCAATCCGTCACGGGGGACCTTTCTCCTATCCTAGAATATATAGACTCTTGGCAACAATCTCTTCGACTAGATAGAAGGGGTACACCACACCCTTCCAAGGAGACAAGTGATTTTCTCCAGTTTAGGCACCAACAATTCATTAATGTTCAGAAACTCTATCCACATTGGACACTTTGCTGCAAGACCTCTTCTGGAGTAAAAGATATGCTCCATGGAGTGGCGTATACAAGATTTCCTTGATATTCGAAGATGCTGGATACAAGCCACGCTCTCCTGAAGACTTAACTGAAGCTTGGAAAAAACAAGAGAGCATTTACCCAAATAAGTTGAGACAAACCAATGTGGAAACTCCTCCTTAGTCAGAGAGCCAAATGATCCAATTACTACCTCCCTCTGCAGTTTGTAAAGATTCCCTCTTTTTTATCTTGATTTTTTGTAAGTCATCTTCGAGACAAACCAAATCGACGGACTTGACATTCGAGGAGCAAGCTTTGGCATCCTTGACATATGAGCCAAGACCTCCATCCACTGCCGAAACATTAATCTCAAAAGAGCAGATTCTTTGCCCTTTCCTTGAGGCATCTTCAGGATGAGCGGGAGCTTGTTCCAATTCAAAAGGGCGACACCTTTCCATAGGCATTTCACCTTTCTAGGGGAGCTACCTCTTCTTTTCTTGTACATGGTCCCTTTTATTACCGTAGCAAAGAGAGGTCAATCACTTGTGGTCCCTTTTATTATGTACAAAAGAGAGGTCAGCTCTACTACTAGGGGTTATTCCATTGTTGGTAGGAGAGCGCAACTCAAAAGCCTATGGTTTGAGTGTGTGGAAGCATTTGATGCTATCTATACAAAGCACAGCTTACTCTTTCTTTTTTCGACATGTATAGGCACCTGTGATTTGACTTTGATTTCCAGACACTACGTGTGAAATATTTGATCCTATCTATGCTTTTATCTAGAACTAACAAACACAGTTTGGTCTTTCTTTTTTTGACATGTATAGGCACCCATGCCTATCCATTCGGGCATCCCATTTGCAATAAGTACCCTTATCGATAGGTTTCTTCCTCCACCATCTTTAGAAATCACCTTCGTGATCAACTCTTTAGCATCCACCTCATTCATCCATAAAGGGTTTGTGTTAGTCCCCCCCATGCCTATTTGGATGTCAAGTATCCTTGCATTGCAATCCACTACTAATAGCATGACCTCACCTTCTTGTTTGTCTACAAATTGATCTTCTCTACTATCTCTATGTTTCACACACACACACACATATGCTTCTTGTTCTTTTTTTGGAGAAACATTTCACACATGCACACACACACACACGTGTGCGTGTGCATGCACATGCACATGCACACACACACATGCAAAGAGAGAGAGAGAGAGAGAGAGAGAGAGAGAGGGGGGGGGGGAAGGCGGGTGGGGTGGGTGAGGAATTACCTCAACCTTCCTCATCAAACATATTGACATTGATTTTGTTATTCCTTGTATAGTTTCCCTTTTATTGGCTATGATAGAACAAAAATTTCATCTTTTTCACCTTTCTTTCACTTTTCTTTTGACAAAGGTTAGAAAAGATTTTGAAGGATTTAACTTTTTTATCAAACACAATTGCCATAAGTTTAAAAAAACCTTTTGAGTGATTTTGATTATGATATAAATTGAGCATATGAAGTTCAAAACGACAAGAATAATTTGAACATGATATTCTTATTAAAAGGTCTAGAGATAATACTTTAGATTCATTTGTTCTTTTCTTTCTTTGAATTGCTTGTTTTTATGTTTTCACTAACGGAGGGATTTGATTTAGGTGGTTCAATTATCTCATCACTAAAACCCAATGGTAGCATGCACATCTTTTTTGGCCAATTTTTGTATTTTGCGTCTTTCTTGATGGGCTAACCACCCCCTAATAAAGTGTGGAGAACCTTTGCATTTTTATTACTAACATTACTACGATTATGAAAATGAACGATTTGCAAAGGTTTCAAACCTATCTACGAATTCACGTAAGCACATCAATCAAGATGCAAAGTTTTAATGGTGATACCTCAACAAAAGAGGAACTTATTTGCATGTTTCTTTGTATGAAAACTATGCAAGGAATGTATGGATGTACGTTTGACCGGCTACTTAAGGAATGCATATGAAGCCATTCCTTTCAAATGATTTCTTAGTGCTTAAGTGTTATTTCATCTTGCTCTCATAATTGGGCATATTTTCAAAAATGCTTATGTTCACTCTTCCTCCTAGCTAGGATTCATAGACTTTATTAAAGCCCAATTAAGCATAGGAAAGCATCTTACTACCCTCCTAGAAGCAATACACTATTTACAGACTTGTTAGGCAATTGTGCCCCCTTCGTGCATGTCACTACTATGACAAGATGTATGCAAACTTTCTATATCTACATCATTTAAAGAATATTTCAAGAAGTATCAAGCTACCAATGGCGATATAGTGACCACCAACCCACATGATTATGAATAATATTTGTTTAAAATTGAAGGAATTTCTTACACATAAAGATAAAGTTGCTTTCAATGGGCTACATTCTTTCTACAAGAAAAGGCATTTTGCAATAGTATTACCCTCCAACATCAATGATAGAAAGGCAAGCATATAAACACATGTGTCAATGGGTCAACCATGTGCATGCATGCCTTGTATCTGGGTGCACCCCTGCATGCAAGCATCCTCACACCCATGCATGGATCTATGCGTGTGTGCAAAATGTGAGTGCATGTGTGTGCACTTGTTCTCTCTCTCTCTCTCTCTCTCTCTCTCTCTCTCAGACACACACACAAACACACACAAATCACAACCCAATTTCTATCACCTTGTTGGCCTTGATAGGGCCTTTATAGGGTATTTGATTGCTTATGCCATATTCTCTCCATGTGGTCTCACTACTCTGCACGAGGGGAGGCTAACAAGTCGACTCTCTCTCTCTCTCTCTCACTCTCTCTCTCTCTCTCTCATAGATTCCACATAAAAACCTTCATCCCCATACATTAGTGCTTTGTATCAAAGTACAAATGACCGTGCTTGAGTGAATGACCATCATGACTGTGACAAAGATGCCTATGTGGGGATGATGTGGCAAAAGAAAAAGCAATTGAATTATTGGCTAGATAAGGGGGCGTAAGAGAAAAAGGGATGATACTTGGGATCTCTTTCGAGGGGACACAAACTTTCATATTAAAAAATCTATAAGAAAGGGGGACCCAAAAAGGAAGAAAAGAGATAATGATAAGAGGCGCTTTTCCCTTTAAGGGGCTCCACATCTTGAAAAGCCTCAAGCAAATGAAATATCTAGCCATTTATAGCATCCATGGTTGTACACTTTTTTTAGTAAGCCATGTAGCTATTAAAGGCATTAAAGGCAATAAAGGCATTGACTTCTCTCTCTCTCTCTCTCTCTCTCTCTCTCTCTCTCTCTCTCTCATATATATATATGCAAGTGATACTAGCTTATGCGTATGGAGCCACGACTCCTACTGGAACAAAGAACACTCCACACTTAGATTCAGATCACCATGAAGTTGTTTTCGCCCTGTTGTCTATGTAATGTGTCGACTTGTGCATAGATGGCAATGTTGTCTATGAAATCTATTGACTTGTGCATAATTGGCTTACAAACGATGAAGGGTGGTTTTCGAATCCATAGTATGGTTAGATAATGATAATCCGTAGTTTCTTGGCTCTTCCTAATTACTATCACCAATGCCACCTTTGTCTGTTTGGGTAAAGTGGCATAATCAATGATTAAGCTTTGTCTTGGGCATTAATTAATTATTTTTGCTTCAAGCCATGTGACTTAATAGGAGTTTTCTTTTGGCCAACTATCCGCAATTTTTGGCTCTTATCACATCCCCATTTGTGTGGCATGGGCAAGTTCACTGTCTTTTTTAACTTAGTGTAGAAACAATCGAGGGGGCATGGTTGTTACCTAGCCCATCTAGTGCAAACATAACAAGCCCATCCTGACAAAAGATCATCATGTTTGGGATTGACTTGGAGAAAGCTTATGACCGAATTAGGTGGGACTTCATCCTTCAGTGCTTGCTGGTGGGGAACGCCGATGCAGTGCTGTGTGTAAATGGCAGTGCTGTGGGTTGATTCGAGCTCAAAAGATCTAGAATAATACTAATAATTAGGGACTCCTTAAGACACTAACTAATGCATAGCTAATTCCATTAATGAGGAAGATTGAATAAAATATTATTTTTTATCCTTTCTACCTTAACTCCTTCCTCGAAATTTAGCCTCTAGAACATAGTTATCTCCTAAATATTAGCATCGTAACATGGGGACCACTAGGTACATGCCTCCTCAAGGATGCAATGGTTATACCCCGTAGGACAACAAGGTCAACAATCTTAAGTGCCCAGGATTGGGACCCTACAATTGTGGTAGATGATATTGTGGTTCATATGGAGGAGATGGTTGCCTCCTCATGCCAATATTGATATCGAAACCATAAGGACACATTTTGATTGAGCAACGAAACACCCCTCAATTAAACCCATGTTGACGTGCTTTGATGTGATGGTGTAGATTTTTATTGCCAAAAAATTACAAGCCGATACAATCTCCTCAATCAAAGACCCGCATAAGGACTTGCTTTGATGCGATTGCATTAGATGTGTGTTGTTGAAGATTACATGCCCCTATAAAATCCTCGATCAGACATCTACATAGGGGACAATACGTTTGTGTAATCTTCTTTGGATCCGACAACATTGGTTTCTTGTCACCAAAAATTACCAATGAAGACAACTAGGGATATTACGAGGGTGATTCCCGCCTTGCCCGCCAAGCCAAAAGTACATGGGGAGGTGCCACATGCCAAGCTGTAATTGATCCTGCGAATCACGTTGCCTAGACAAATATGGGCGTGCAGGATCCCTGCCCAAGTGCTGGGGCAGGCAATTACTTCTTAATGAAAATTAAATGCCGAGGTAGGATTGAACCGAGAACTTCACATCACGTTCATAACAGCCTTGCCGTTAGAACCTTGACTGCAGAAGACGCAATAGCACTAGAACCTTGACTGCCAAAAGACGCAATAGCACTAGAACCTTGACTACCAGAAGACGCACTTAACTGCCAGAAGATGCAATATTGAGGCTTGGGCTAGCCGAGGCCTTGTTGTGTAACCAAAAATCCTCAACGACAAGGAATAAGGCTGGGTTCACACCACCCGCCCATCCATGGAGGAAATAGAACCACAAGATCGCCGCCGGGTGTGGTGGTGCACACCAGCAGCAGCAGGCGGTCATTAGGCTACTGATTTATGTGACCAACCTGTGATTGGTGTAGGAGGAGTTGGCCAGAGAATGGGCAACCGTCATGGGTCGGACACAAAACTTTTGTGTCAGTGGTCCTATGGGGCACCTGGGAAGCAACCGCCTTTTTGTTGAGGATGGGGTCTGAGAGACACACCACCCGAGGAGCCATTCCCGAGGGGGGGAATGTTCGTTAGGGAGACCATTCCAAGTCTTCACTTCTTCGAGCTTAGCTATGGCGATCGGCAGACCGCGGTAACAGAAGTGTTTCTGTTCCGTAAGATCTTTGGAGGTGCACAAATCTTTGAGAGAATCCCTCCATCGTTGGTAATTTACTGGAGATGCACAGATCTTTGAGAGAATCCTCCATGGTTGGCAATTTGCTGGAGGAGCGTTTTGCGAGCACACTGTGTGAGTTGTGCTCGTCAGGAGAAGCTAGTTCAGCGACAGTGCGAGAGATGCATCGTCGGTTCTTCTGAATCCTTGTCGTGGAGGTGCGGAAACTGCTTTTGGAGGAGCATCGATGGCGTAACCTCAGCTTCAATCCCGCCGTGTATAGTCTGCCAAGATGATACGCCTTGCCGTTGCCACTTTCCTGTCCTCGTCTTCACCTGGAATTCCTCCCTTTGCCGTTTGTGGAAATCCTGTCGATGATGTTGATGCCGGAGGAAGTGCCTACGTGAGATTGACGGTTGCGACCCGGTGGCAGCACATCGGTGAAATGCCTTTATAGTTGTGTGCCTCTTAAGGAGAGAGCTAGATTTCCTGCGCGCAAGCGCAAAAAGGCTCCTAGTATAGAAGGGAGAAATGGGCGGGAGGGTAGATGCAAAAGGAGTCGGCCTGGAGGAGCATCGCGTGATTCTCGAGTAAGCTAGTGAGAGCTTTACAGAGGGGGGTGATGTGTCGCAATCGGAGCTTTCGAGAATAACCGGGCAATGTGAGCACCGCCATCGCCGGGGGGCTTCATAAGCGGGCAAGTGAAGGATGAGCAGAGCTGAGGTGTTGTATAGAGGAGACGCAGGAGCTGAGTATCGAATTGAGCTGTGAGAAAGCGTAGTAAGAGCACGAGCTCGCAGAAGAGGGAAAGCAAAAGAGGGCGAGAGGGGGAGGGAGAGACGAGAGGGAGAGGAAGAGGGAGAGAGTGCAAGCTCAGCGCCATGCCTCCGGACGATGTATTCGACCGCCTTCCAGATCCCCTCCTCGTGAACATCTTCAACAAGCTCTGCGACGTCAAGGTGCTCGGCAGATGCTGCACCGTCTCCAAGCGGTTCAAGGCCCTCGTCGCGCAGGTGGAGGAAGTGTTGGTGAAGGTGGATTGTGTTATCTCCGCTGAGGAAAGCACTCCCAGCGTCGTCAAGGGGAAGGGAGTCCTCACTCACTGGCTCCGAGCGCTCATGGGGAGCGTCATGAAGCCTCTGCATGTTTTGCATCAGTACCTATCGCCTGCGAAGAAGAGCGTGCAGGTAGTAGAGGTTTCGCACCATTCTCCGGGAGAGGTTCTCAAGAATTTCAAGGAAGTTCGCCATCTCAAGATCGAGCTTCCGGGAGGAGAACTGGGCATAGAGGAAGGCGTGCTGCTCAAGTGGAGAGCAGAGTTCGGGAGGACTCTGGAGAGCTGCGTGGTGCTCGGAGCTTCTTCTCTGGTGAATTTCGACAAGGAGGTGGTAAGGAAAACCAGCAAAGGCTACCTTCGCACAATCGAAGATCCCTCACCAACAGAGGTTGAAGAAGACGCTGCAGAAACTCTCGAGGAAGACGTCCCTGAGTCTTTCTACACTAATGGTGCTCTCAAGCTCAGAGTTGTATGGACTATCAGCTCCCTCATCGCTGCCTCTGCTAGACATTTCTTGCTGCAGCAGATCATCTTCGACCATCCCACCCTGGAGAGCCTCGAGTTGGCAGATGCTGATGGCCAAGGTACCCTCTGCATGGGCAAGCAACAACTTCGTGATTTCAGAGACAACCCCATGCAAGCTTCTGCATCATCCAAGAGGACCCAAGTTCCTGCTTTGGACATGAAGCTATGGTATGCTACCTTCTTGGACTTGCCTGGTGGGAGTGGGATGAGGGGAGCCACTCTTGTTGCCATCCGACCCAGCCATCAGCCCCTCGGACAGGAGTCTCAAACCTCTGTTGCTACTGCTTTTGAGTCCATCCGACCCACCAATCAGTCCACTCTGACAGAGTCTGATAGCTTTGTTTGCAGTGCCTTTGAGGAGCCCTTCAACAGTGCAGCTAGCTCCTTGGCCAGGAGACGAACCTATTTTCTGGAGATGAAGGCCTTTTGATTAGTTTTGGGAACTGCTGCAACAGTTGTAGCCTGTGATATGGCTTCTTCTAGCTACTGCAGCCTAAGCTTCTTTCTGTTGTCTGTATCATTCTGAGCACCAAGGCTTTACTGAGGTCTGTTGAACCAGAGTGGTCGACATACTGGCTGTCGATAGGTATTACGAGATGAGTCGTGAGGTGCTCTGATCTAGATGTTCTGGGGATTCTCTATGGCCGTTTCTATGCTGAGGTGGATTTGCCTTGCCTTTGAAAGGAATGTATGCTTCAATATCAGGGCTAAATCATCCCGGTGCATGTCCTCTTTAGCTTTGCTTGCCAGCCCTCATGTCCTGTTTCTCTTTTAGCTCCATGTGAGATTGGGAGAAGTTTTACACATTTTAAGACTTGCAAAAGGGAATGTATATGTTATAAGATTCATATAGTAAATATTATGGCTCTACTTTGGGGGTTTCAGTTTGTATTCATTTTGAATTTTCGTCAAGGTAGCTCAGTATAGTAGCAATTTCATGGTTGCTTCAAGGTCAATGGAAGAAAAAGTATAGTCAATGAAAGACTTACGTAAGCTTTCTTGTGAGCTGTGGTTGATGCAGTGTCCTGCAGTTTTGTGTTATTTTTGTTTGGTTCTATAACGATGTAGCTTTGGACATTGCAGCGCTACGATACTTCTACGCCAGTGGCACAGGTGGGAAGAAGGTTAATATTGACATGGTGCTTGTGGTCCTACTATTTTTTGTTGGTCCCATTTTAGTACGGCATTGTTGTTCACTAATCACTAAGCTAATGGCACGGGGAGAAAAGGTATAGAGCCTTAGTCTGCAGCATCATTCCAAGCATAATTTGGGCTCGATGGAAGAATGTCCTGTGTTTCTCCTGTTAAATGTGAATCATGCAAATCCTGCTGTCTTTTGAGAATTTTGTATGACATCTGATAGGAGTAGGAGCAGGCTCACTAGGGCCCAGAATTGTTGATAGGATGCTTTGACATCCAGTCTGCAGTACTACGCCTCAGGGCAAACAGAGTACAACCCAAGCCTGGCAAATTTTTAGATGAATATGCTGACCTTTTGCTGACTTTTTATTATTTTACATAATGATTGCTATCTTTTCCTGGCGGCTGGCTAAATGAGGGAGGGTCACATTCCTTCTAAGAATTTGGCTTGATCGGATGGCTAAGATTAGACATCCAGTCTGCAGTACTACGCCTCAGGGCAAACAGAGTACAACCCCAGCCTGGCAAATTTTTAGATGAATATGCTGACCTTTTGCTAGTTAATGGTGACTTTTTATTTTACATAATGATTGCTATCTTTTCGTGGCGGGTGGCTAATTGATGGAGGGTCACATTCCTGCTAAGAATTTGGCTTGATCGGATGGCTAAGATTAAATCTCAGCCGACCCTGGATGTTTATGTAGCTTGCAAGAGCCTGCCTACTCAATTGATTCAGCAGTGGAGTCCAGTGTCTATTAGGGAATGTTGAGAGAGGCTAAATGGTCTACTTAACATTGTAAGCATGGAGCTGGATTTTGGCTGTGGGGACATAGTACGATAGCTTCAGAAGTGGGCGTTTTGTGTAGGCTTGAGAATGTCCTCTACACATTCACTTTCCCTTGAATGGGTATTGTTGTTTTTAAAGTCTCAGGCTGATGGAACACTACCAGCCATTGATCACATTGGCGTTCAAACCTCCAAAGCTGTGATAGAAGACCTCTATACGCACAGGATCTTGGATCTCGCGCACATATGCTTTAACCTAACCATACAAGGCTTGTGTACCAAATGGTTGACATCCCACACTATCTAGAACTGCACTTACTCCAATGGGCATTGGATCCACAATGGCAAGCTTGTTTCTCAATTATTATGGGTGGCCTTCTTGACACCCATAACTAGCAGCCTCCATGGAGATGCCTCAATATCTAGTACCCCCCTCCAAAGCATCCACACCCCACCTACAAGCACTCACACATAATAAGTATGTACAAATATATGGATACATATGCATGCATGTATGCTTGCGCGTCAACACACATGCACACGTACTAAGGTGGTAGTTGGGGTGCTTGAGACAGATGTCACTGTGGCAGAGGAAAAGGGGGATGCAAATCCCATGAATGCATTTTGGAAAAGGGTTAGAACGTTTGCAAAACAATGGTTTGATAGGAGCATATGAAATTCAATATATCCGAACTGTTGTAGTCTCTAGCTCCATGTTTGAAACAAGATAAAAGTTGACACTACTAATTCAAGTAGAATTGCATTTTTGACATGTTTCGACCCATATTGTCGCGTATTCTATTGCTACTACCCTCTCTACTCAATTTGAATCCAATCTCCATTGATCTCGTTTGCAATTAAACCTCCAAAGCTTTGCTGAAAGAGCTCTGCACTCATACTAAATATTGATAGCACCTTGAAGTGTGCTTCCCAAAGGTCTTGAATGGGCAATGTATCCAAAACAATACATTTGATTCTCAAATGTTGTGGGCGGCTTTTCAAACAGCTTCTATAGAGCCATTTCTTGTAGCCTCCATCAAGATATGTCATTGCCCACCCATGCACACATGATAAGTTGTCACAAATACATAGGAATGCATGCATGCATCTTGATTCAAGAACTATATGCACTCAAAAATCAAAATAGTTGGGTAGAGGTGGCCACGTATGCATCTTCATGATCTCCTTCATATACGTGTTCAAGGCTTAACATCTTGCCTAGACCTAGCTTGAATCGAGTCCCTTTGTCTAGACCCAGAAGGACACGCAAGGTCCATTGGTTGGGGGTGTTGGGGTTGGGGGACGGGGTGTGAGCTAGTGAATGGAAAACACAAAGGGAGAGGTGTGGCCAATGTCGAGGTTGGCGCTCCAAATCAAGTAGGATAGCTTCATGGGTTTCCTACAAGGCTTGGGCAATGGGGTTCGACAAGCCGCTTCGAGGTAGCAATCCTAATAGTTGAGTAAGGGATTCTTGCTCAGAGACTGTGTCGACAAATTGTGCTTGCTAGCTTGCTGAAATTCAAGGGTTGATTATGTGGCTCATAAATGATGAAGGGAGCGAGGGGGTCTCATTCCTTAATAAACGGTCAGGGCCAAGGGTAGATGGCGTTGACCTCATGGACCTCATGGGAGCATCTATAGGCACCTTTCCTCCTTGTATTGTTCAATGACATGGACCACCTTGAGGTGAGCAAAGTTGTACTTGCTTTTGCCTACAATGTGCCTCCGTCCATTTCTCTTGTGGTCCCCAACACACTAGTGGATTCGCATTGACTAGCTTTCTATAAGGGTGTTGGCCGAGGGAAATGAGTTCATATGAGCTTGCTTACCACATAGGCTTACCAACATGGAGAGGCTGGTTAGGGGCATTAGATCGTTGGTATCACCATGACCTTAGTCTAGATGTTGCCAATCATCAGGGTGGCATTGATGGTGAATGTGTATACTTTCTTTTTCTAGGATGACCTGTGTCTTTCGGGAGAGGTTGAGCGTTGGGATCGCTTACATCAAAGCCCGAAAGGGGATGTGTCTCTAGGATTGCTTCGACCTCAATGGGTTGCTCGAGTGGCTCGATCTTTTGATGTTGCTCAAAGGGGGGACTTGGCCCGCTCAATGACCCAAAATCTTAAGAGTCAGAGATGTTGATGTCTTCAATCTAGGGAATGGCTATTGAGCCACTATGATAGTTGACCCTTGCCGGTGCCTATTTGGGTTGGGTTGATGTGACCAGGGCCTACGAGCTGATGTGGTCACTCAGTCTTGGGGCCCATTCCGACTACTAGTTAGGGAGCACTAGTGAAGGCTTTTAATGGAGTGTTCACATACGTGTGCATTCCCATGATATTTAGATAATCTGGTAAACTTAAATCTCTTAGAAGCTTGTTAAAAATGTTTGTAAATTCAACCCACCCAAAAGAGGTACTTTAAGGACTTCTCTGAAGAGAAAGAATTGGAAATTTAATGGTTAAGGGTGAGCAGTGGGAATGCCAATTTAAGTAAGATTCTTGTCAAGAACTTTTTATGGCCAAGATCAACTCAAAACTAACAAATTGATACTTGTTTGAAAGACTTTAAAAAGAAGAGTCCATTGTAATCTTAACTTTAAAGAACAGACTTTGGACTAATGAAATAAACCATTTTGTATGAAAAAAACACCGAAAGATTTAGTCAAGGCCACTTAATACATAATATAGTGGGTGCATTCTGTAGCACTGGATGTGGGGTGGTTGGGAGTAGACATCGGTAGTAAAACACTTTAGTGACAATCTCCTTTGTAAGATGTTATCTTCTTGTTGAGAATCATCAAAATGTTGGCTTTGAAATCATAACTATCAATGAGCATCTCAACATGCTCTGGTTTGAAGAGTAACTACTAGTTTTGTTGTGCAAAAGAGGCTATTCCAACACAACAGAGATCGAGTCTCAGTCATCCACTCAATGGGGTGCAAGGATTGGATGTAATGAGGCTTAGGACACTGACGTGTTCTCTTCTTCTTTTGTTGTGAAGAAGGAAGGAGGCTTTCTAATGATACCATATCTGAGCGAGAAGGGTTTGGGAAGCACACAAGCAAGAGGGAAGGCTAGCTCTAGCAGATTGAAGATGCATGCATAATTGGACTACAAGTGATTTGGTTTATCCTTGTTTCTGGTCTCATGGCCATAGCCAATGATATTATCCATGATTCATGGCATGAGTACTAGGAGTTGCTAATGACAACATTAGATTTGGCAAATGTGAGGACGTCATGCAGTGAGGTACCCATGAGTGGGCAATGTGGTAAGTGGGGGCATGGTAAGGATTCACAATGTTGCCATTAATGAGATCAAGAAGCCAATTTTTTACCAAGCCATTGGTAAATGTTTTCATCAACTCGAATGGCACATTCCATCCAAGCTTGAGATTTGGCCTTGGCCAAGTACAAGAGAATGAGCATGCCTTTGGTCAAATGCTTTCTTTTCATTATTGTTGAATTACTTTAGCCAATGGGATTCGAGTATACCCAAAGAAGATCCAATGTATAGTCACATGGCCTAACCCTGAGATATATATAAATTAAGATCATTCTTGGGATTATGTAGCTTTAATAGGAAGTTTGTCAAGAATTTTGCATTCATTGCACATTCATTGACAAGCTTTGTAGAAAAGCTAAACATTTTCATTAGACCAAGCATCAAGAAATGTCCTTTATAGCTTTGAAAGAAGATCTTACAAAGGCTCTTGTGTTGCAACTACCAGATTTCTCTAGACCAATTCTTTTTGAAGTTGTGATAGACACTAATGGTTATGGAATTAGAGTAGTTATTATACAATATGGACATCATATAGCATATGAGAGCTTAAAGTTAAACACAATAGAATGCAATTATATATAGTAGATATGATTAATAATTGACCAATATTATTCATGCATTAAGGATGCAGAAACATTATTTGATGGGAGCTGCATTTCTCATCAAGATAGATCAACAAAGTATCAAGCACTTGTTGACCCAACCACTAATATCCGATAGGCACATCAAAATGGGCATCATTTATACATATTTCTCAGCTCATGATTCAATATTATCCTGGTAAAGAAACTGTAGTTGTTGATGCCCTCAATAGGAAGCCAAGTATTAATCACATTACTGTTGTAGAAATTCAGCCATTTGAAAGTATGAAGAATTCTTATCAAGGGAATCCATACTTTTCTAACATGGAACAAATTAGAGAATAACAATTGGAATCTTGTGTCAGAACATTCCTACAATGATGGATGCCTCTTTTATCAGAAGGAGTTATGCGTCAATGGACTGTTAAGACAAATCGTAATGGAAGAAATTCACCAACCACCATATATGGGGCATAGGGGAATGACTGCCACTGTACAAGTGATAGGCGATAGAATTTTATTAGCCTACTATAAGAAAATATATGGCGAAATCAAAGCTATAAAGGAAAGATTCATGGATGCTAATGCCATCGCATATCCCTATGCTATCTTGGGAACAAATATCCATGGACTTCATAATAGTTCTACCTACTACTACGAATCAAAATGATATGATATGGACTAAAGTGGATCAATTTAGTAAGCAAGCCTACTTTATCCTTTGTAAGAAGATTTTAACTGGCCAGTAAGCTGCACATATATATTTATCAAAGCACGTCTTTTTCCATCATGGCTTTGCCAAAAATCATAGTGTTTGACCAAGATTCAAAGTTTTATAGTAATTTTTGGACTGTATGATTTCATATCTAGGCAGTAAGTTAGATTTGTTCTCAGCTTTTCGTCCAAAATTCAATGGACAACTGAAGTCACAAATAGTACTATTCTGGATATGTTAAAATCTTATGTGGGAATCCAACTAGAGGCTTGGGATAAGTATATCATCTCTTATAGCTTGCTTGCAAGAATAGACCTCATTCGGAAACATGGAAGAGCATCCTTGGAGATAATTTATGGAAATTTTCTACCTATACCTATCACCCAATTGACCCATATAGTTGAAGCAGCTGATACATTTACTCAATTATATTCTTTTGTGAATTAAGAAAAGAAGATTAAAGAGTGTTTAGAAATGGCCAGTCATCAAAATATCTCCACGTTTCTATGGACCATTTAAAATGATTAAGAAAATCAACGATCTCACATATAGGCTTGAGTTTCCTAGTAAAATCCAGAATGCCTTTCATATTAGCCTTTTGAAGCCATTCAAAGGACCTCTACACATCCTAGTATGAAGAGGATCTATTGATTGTTGATGAAGAGGAAAGACTTGAACCTAAATACATTGGTGGTCATTAGCAAATCACAACTCGAAAAGGAAATGCTTATGTCAAATGTTTGCTCAAGTTTAAGAACCATTCCGAGAGATGATACTCAATCGATGCTTGAGTGGTTCTTTCAAGCTTGTCCAAACCTCATCAATTCCTATAAATCAAACATGCAATTGAGGTCAATTGCAATCTAAGCGAGAAGGATGTTACAAGTTGTATTTTTTAATATTTCTTGCTATGGACATTTTTTTGTATAGTCAAGTGTGACTATGGCAAAGTATTCCATAGAAGCGCACAGGACGGGGCAGGGATACTTTGTGTGGTTTAGTAGTTGGGGATGCCTAACTAGCATCTGATTTGCCATGCTAGATGACAGTATTATGGGTGATTCCATGTTAATACGGATGTCACTAATGTTATTGGCGTGATTTTTGATTATTATACTTTGAGAGCAATTATATTGGGATTAATTCACACAGTGATACTGTGACATGAAGTTGGGGGTAATAAACTTCACGCACCTCTTCACTTCCTGCTGCTTTCAAACTGATTGACAAAGATATTTATCATTGAGAATGGGACATTAAAAAGAAGATTTTATGCCAAGATACCACACCATACTTTCCTCCCTCAGATGAGAATGAAGATCCTAACATCCCAAGTGATGTAATCAAGCATAGGGAGAAGGAAAGGATCAGCAGAGGCCATAATCTCAGTGAGCCGGTCTGCGCCAAAGAGAAGAGCGATACGTTGTTGAAAGAAGATCTTGCAGCTCAACATGACATGAACTGATATGTATCGAGGAGTTTGAAGGGGCTGATTAGGTCGGATGGGTAGATTCTGAGGAAACATTGCACCTCCTTCATAGATACCTTTACACTTAGCTCAAAACACTCTACAAACTGTCATTAGACCCAAAGGCCTATAACTTTTAGTAAAGACATGATATCAGAGATTCAAGCACACAAAGGGATATGCCTTAATATGGCTTCGCGCTAATATAAGTTTCATTGAAAATAGACAGACGATTGAAGAGATATGGACAGTTTACTGGGGAAGGGGGTAAAAACTGTCATGAAAACAGACTATTAGACACAGAGACTCATAACATTTTACAGCAGTATCTGATTCAAGATCTAAGAACCCAGAGACATGCGCCTTAAACAGAGCTTCGCTCTGATATATGTTTCATAAGAAACAGAGAAGCGGCCAAAAAGTTATGGATAGTTTACTAGACGGGGATAAAAATTGTCATGAAAATAGACTGTCAGACACAGAGAATCATAACTTTTTGCAGCAGTATCTGATTCAAGATCTGATCATATATAAAGATGCGCCTTAAAGAGAGCTTCGCGCTGATATAAATTCTATTAAAATCGGACTATCGAGCAAAACGTTATGAGCAAAATACTAACAGGGGGTCAAGCTGTCATGAAAACTGCCCTCCACCCATGCTAATTTCGCCTGAGCAGGATGCTCCCTCAAGACTCCACCTTCATCAACGGTCCACCCCTCATAGATTTTGCCTAGAAGAGGGGAAGAAGTTTGCATGGTGGCTCGGGAAACTGATGGACCACCAACACTATAAACACAAGGGAGAAGAAGAGGTTTCATACATACAAGAGGGAGCGGAAGCTCCAAAACTACTCATAGAGAGAGAATAAACTAGAGAGAGATGGACTCAAGAGTCTACATAAGAGAATATCTACAAGAGGGAGAGAAGGCTCATGGAAGAGGCTTGGGGAGACTAGAGCTACAACAACATGAGGCCTAATGGTGGAAGAGATTGATGAACAAGGGAGAGGAGGGCTCCTTTTATAGAGATTTTGTTACCCTCCTTCACCCATTTACAATTGCTGCCTGTAGATTCCTTTCCCCATCAATCACATAAGCACGTATGTCACCATCCATGTCCTTTTTGGCTACTCTTGCCATGTGTCCTATCACAAGATGCTCAAGACTCTTAAAATATTGAGAAAGTCAAGAGTCTCCTCACATGGAGCCCATAGGGACCCTCTCTTTTCCACATGTCCACATCCTCCTTATTCCACATAAGAGTTCTAGAAGGATTCCTCTTGACTTCACACTCCTCCACCTGCCTTCCACACGCTTGGCATGTGGCCTCTCTTATATTATTGGAACACATGGACATGAGCCCACCTCTTTATATGACTCACTCTTCCTATTTTCTAAAAAACTCCATAATATCCCATACACAAATAACTCTCACCCCATAACAAGGTATTTATAATTCATACCTATGGTATTTACAATGAGCCATTCCACGCATCCTCTCCATCCCATACAATATCATAGAAAATAGAAATAAGTGAGAGCCGCTAGGCTATCACTTAATACTCAAACTCTTATCAAACATAGAGAAAAACAATACCAATGCCAAATTCAAAATATCAATTTTTGGCGTCACATCTTCCCCCCCCCAGCAGATCCTCTCTAGTACAGAGAGGGTCTGCTGGCCCTCAAGGTGGTCGAGCATAGAAGAATTTAAGGCGATACTCATTGGTGCGTCTGGGTATCACCATGCCATCAACCTCCTCAAGCTGATAGGTTCCATTTGTGAACTTCTTTTTGACTCGATATGTTCCCTCCCATCGACCGATAAACTTTTTGTTTAGCCGCTTGTCCAGACGGCTATAAAATCTCATTACCAAATCTCCTTCTGCAATATCTTTCTTCTTGCGTAATTTGGTGTCAAAACGGGCTTTGCGCCTTTTTTGAGAAGATTCAAGTTTTGTAAGGCGTGTAATCTCCATTCATCTAAGGCTTCTAGCTGTACCAAGTGTTGAGAATAGGCATCCTCCTGTCCTTCTATTCTTGCAACAGCTGTGCGAAGCCTATGTATCTCCAATTCAATGGGTAAAATGGCTTCTATTCCATACACTAGTTGGAATGGTGTAAACGCAATAGCTAGCTTGTGTGTGGTTCTGTAAGCCCATAAAACTTCTGCCAAGTGCCTATCCCAATGCCTTTTCTTGGTGTCAACAATCTTTCCCATTGAATTGCTAAACAATCCATTTGTTTTCTCAACCAAGCCATTACATTGGGGATAGTATGGCGTGGACATGCTATGATTTATCTTTAGCTTATGCACCACATCTTCAATTAGTTCATTTCTAAAAGAGCTTCCTCCATCAGTGTGAGAATTTCCAAAGGACAACCAAAGCGTGAACAAATTTGATCAAAGAGAAATTTTGCAACTGTGCTTGCCTTGCTATTGACTATGGCCTTGGCCTCTACCCATCGAGTCGCATAATCTGTGGCCACCAATAAATAATGCTTGCCTTGAGATGAGCGAGGGAGTGGTCCCACAAAGTCCACCCCCCCCCTCTCAAATGGTCTAAATGCTGGAATAGGCTTCAAGGGCCCAGGAATCAGCTGTCGCCTTCCAAACTTTTGGCATACTTTACAATTTCGACACCATTCATATACATCCTTATGGAGGTGTGGCCAAAAGTAACCTGCATTAAGAATTCTCCTAGCTGTGCTTGCTGAAGCAAAATGACCAGAGCATTCATGACACATTTCTAGGATTCTCTTGTTGTGGAGTTAACCCTCGAGGAAACATGCCTTCTTCCACATATTGCTGAACATCTTGCAGTTCTGGCCATCCAGTGTCTACCAAAGAAACCACCCCCTGGTCTTGTACTACAATGGCTTGAGTAGCTAACTCATCTGCCCTTTGATTTTCTTTTCTGTTTATATGAACAAATTGCAAAAATCAAACTGACTACATAGTGCCATAGCCTTTTGATTAAGCTCCTTCAAATGAGGACTTCTTCTCTTGTAATGCCCTTGCATTTGCTTTATAATAAGCTGAGAATCTCTTCTTAATTCCAATTCTTTAACTTGACTTTGAAGACAACCCTCAAACCAAGAATCAAAGGATTATACTCAGCTACATTGTTAGTTGTGATACTTGGAAGCTCTTGTCCTCTTGCCCATACCTCTTGACCTTCAGGATTCATCAACACTATCCCCCCGGCTCCTTGTTGGCATGAAGGACTAAAAGCCCCATCAAAATACAAAACAAAAGCTGTTGGTGGTGTATCCCTTTCATCTTTAATGTTCTCCTTACATTTCTTTTCTTCTCCTAGATCCTCTCGTCCTGTGAGCAAATCTGCCATAGTAGACCTAGTGGTATTTTCACTGACAAAAGAGAAAGAGAACTCTTGAAGCTCTGACAACCATTTTGCAAATCTCCCCCCAAGATTAGGCTTGCGAACTAGATATGCTAATACAGACTGAGAGGTAAGGAAGAAAAATGGTCGAGGTAATAAATAGAAGCGAAACTTTCTGACGGAAAACACCAAAGGGAGAGCTTGCTGCTCCATTTCTTCATACCTTGTTTCCACATCTGTAAGATGTTGGTTGGCATAATAGATGGGTTGCATTCTACCTGCCTCTCCTTTTTGTAGCAATACAGCACCAAATGAATGCAAAGATACACTTGGATTTACATGAAAGTCTTAAGACCAATCAGGGGGCTTCAATATTGGGCCCTTACTCATGGCCTCCTTAAGTTGCTGGAAAGACTCTTGTTGCTCCACACCCCATTGGAAAGAAACTCCTTTTCTTGTCAACAAGTTCATGGGATGCACTATCTCTATGAAATCATCACAAAAGCGTTGATAATACTTGCTCTTTTTTATAATTCTGCGAACACCAGTGACACTTTCAGGACTTGGCAATGCCATGATTGCTTGAATCTTGTCAGGATCCATTTGCAAGCCTTCTTGAGACACAATATGCCCCAACAAGACTACTTTTATTTGAGCCAAATGACACTCGCTAGGATTTAGACACCCTTTTGCTTCATCAATCCTAGCTAAGGCCATCTTTAACTTCTCCATGTGATCTATGCACCGAGAATAAATGCAAAAATCATCCAAAAACACCCATATGAACTTTCCTAAGTAAGGCTCCAGGACTTGACTCATGAACCTTTGAAATGTAGCCGTGCATTGGTCAACCCAAAAGGCATCACTCTGTAAGCAAAAACTCCCCAAGGTGTGACAAATTATGTTTTCTTTTGATCTTCCTCCCGAATACAAATTTGAAAGTACCCAGAATACCCATCACATACAGAATACAACTCATGCCCTGCTACTTGGTCTAGTATTTCATCTTGGAATGGCAAAGGAAAATGATCCCTCTTAGTGCATGCATTCAAAGGACGAAAGTCCACACAAACTCGCCACTTATTTCCTTTCTTTGGTGTGACAACTACAGGAGATATCCATTCTGAATCATCAATAGGAAAGATGAATCCCGCCTCAAGTAGTTGTGTTACCTCTTTCTTTAGTGCCTCAGCTTGGATCACCCCCAATCGCCTTAAGCATTGCACAATTGGCTTGCTTTCTGGCTTCAACTCAATCTTGTGCTCCACAAGAGAGACTGGTCGAACCTGTGAATAGCTTGTTGCAAAGGGACATGGAAAATCATCTATCATATCCAAGTACTGGAGCTTCTCACTACCTGATAGAGAATCACCAAGAAGCTCTTCATTGCGTTGGCATCGTTTAGTGTGCTCCACATCCTCCACATGAAGTGTCTCTACAGGATCTACTTGCACCACCACCTTGTTCCTTCCTGACTCATCCCGATCAGCACCAAGACAAAGACCAAAGGCCACTCCTTCCACCTCACCCTTTGAGTTGGACTCCTCAGAGCTACACCCTGTCTCTTCTTCTTCAACAGTTAAGTCAGAGCTTGAACTCTCTGATGTTGAAGACTCCTCCTTGACAACTTCCTTTTTGCGGTTTCTGATGTTGTAGTGCACCTTCTTATCATTTCCCTGCAAAATCAATTCTCCAGTATCCCACTTTTGAATAGCCTTCACCTTGCATAGCCAAGGCCTTCCCAAAATCAATGGATAGGCACGTGTATCTGGCTTGGTAGGGATCACATGAAAAGTAGTCGGCACAGAAATTCCACATACATCCTAGATTCTTCACAACTCCCAAGGTCTTAACCCTAGTGTTGTCAGCCAATTTGATGCGATAAGGAGAGGTACTACTAGAGTATTTTAAATCAGCATCTATCATGGTCTTCTCACTCATGACATTAATCGATTCACCTCCATCAATGTACACATTAGAAATCACTTGACCATCAATGATCACATCAACCACAGGTACATCATCACCAACATGTATATCTACCTTTTGAACAACAGGAATGGCACTTTTCTTCTTTTTCTTCTTTGACACTCTTGTGCTTACTAGTTTTCCCCATTCCTTCCGTAGTTTTGGAGACAAAGCAAGTAATTGACCAAAGGTGATATGAGCTTCCTTTTCTTTAAGGTCGGACAACAAGTCATAGCTTCCAATTACTTGTCCTAAAGGAAAGTCTGACTGGCTAATTCTCCTTCTAGATGCCTTCTTTTTCTTACTACGGTGTTCCTCTTCCTGATGTTCCTCATCTACTTCTTCCTTGCTTTCTTCTTCTTCTTTTGCTTTACCATGCCCCTGTTTAGCCATCATTACCTCTCTTTCCTCATCCCCTGAAGAAGCTTCTAACAAGGATACTTGTTTTTCTTCTTTCTTTCTCAATCTAGGACACTCAGGGCGATAGTGACCTTTTTCATTACATTCATAGCAAGTGACCCCACTCCTATCTCGAGGCCTATCTTCACTCTTGGTGCTCTAGGTTGTCGTGCATTAACCAAATGCAATTTCAAATCAGCAAACTCTGCCATCAATTGGGAGATATTATGATCTAACTCAAAGGACTTTGGTACCTGAGGAGTGCCCATTACCTCCACCTTAGAAGTTGAAGCTGTTGAAGACACAAAAGAGGATTCTATCTTTAGATAAGCTTCTTTCTTGGTTGCAATGCGAAGTGCCTCCACGTATGTTGTTGGATCTTTACTCATTACTTTTGAGAGAAGATGGCCATAACAAATTTGCTCATCTTTAAGTGCTCCATCCCTGAGAGACTTTGAGGGGCCGATGATGCAGATGCCACAACTCACAAAGCTGCCCTTTCATACTTTGTCCATAAAGTTTCATATCGGATTGCCAACACAGAGACCAACTCACCCTCTCCTTGATAGAACCGGTCCAATTGCAACATCAAAGCATTTGGCGACTCCACTGCCCCAAATCTCTGCTTCATTGCTGCCACCACTTGGTCCCAGTCCTCCTTGGTAGAGTTCGGCAACGTCTCATGCCAACTCAAGGCTACACCTTCAAGAAAATCAGGCAAAATCTCTGCCTGATCCTTCATGGACCATCCAGAAAGCCGGCATCCTCGAACAAAATCCTGAAGATAAGACTCCGGGTCTTCCCCTTGGGTCCCTCGAAACACTGGAATCTTCACCATGATGAAACACAAAAAGGAAACACCAAGATCCAAATAATATCCCAAACAAGATCCAAACAAGATCCCACAGAGCCTTAGTATACCAAGACCAACTTATTATGCATAACCACTTGTTGAAAACCCTCCACAATGTGATCCTCAACAAAATCTTTAAAAATAAGTGACCAACCAGCACCATGAAAACATTGTGTATACATGCATTCTAGAATCACCCCTCTCACAATAGGAAGTGCACATAAAAGCTTCAAGATATTGTACTCTTCATCATTTGCATAGGAAAAGAAGTTGAAAGCATTAAGAATTACCACTCCACTGTTATAGTCAAAAACTACCCAAAGACTCAACTCTTCTTCACACCAAGCTGCCAGTGCATGGAACAACCCCCAATCCATCATTGTGCCTGCTGCCGGCATTGTCGATTCACCAACATATTCAATAGTGCAAACATAAAGGATATGATCATGGCGACTGTGTGAATAGCTTGAGCATCACCTTCACAATCTTCAAGTTCTCTTAAACGGGCTGCAATCTCTTCTAACGGAGTTCTTCCAGGCATTTTCTTTATCTCATCAGAAACACATGATTCTTCTAGGCATAACATGCAATCAAGTACACATGAGACTGTTTAGTAAGGTGGGATGAGTCCAATACCAAACATACCCGGCGTGTCCACCAAAAGATGTGACATGAAGTTGGGGGTAATAAACTTCACGCACCTCTTCACTTCCTGCTGCTTTCGAACTGACAGACAAAGATATTTATCATTGAGAATGGGACATTAGAAAGAAGCTTTTATGCCAAGATACCACACCATACTTTCCTCCCTCAGATGAGAATGAATATGGTAACATCCCAAGTGATGTTGTAATCAAGCATAGGGAGAAGGAAAGGATCAGCAGAGGCCATAATCTTAGTGAGCAGGTCTGCACCAAAGAGAAGAGCGATACATTGTTGAAAGAAGATCTTGTAGCTCAACATGACATGAACTGATATATATCGAGGAGTTTGAAGGGGCTGATTAGGTCGGATGGGTAGATTCTGAGGAAACATTGCACCTCCTTCATAGACACCTTTACACTTAGCTCAAAACACTCTACAAACTGTCATTAGACCCAAAGGCCTATAACTTCCAGTAGAGACATGATATCAGAGATTCAAGCACACAAAGGGATACACCTTAATATGAGCTTCGCGCTAATATAAGTTTCATTGAAAACAGACAGACGATTGAAGAGATATGGACAGTTTACTGGAAGGGGGTAAAAACTGTCATGAAAACAGACTGTTAGACACAGAGACTCATAACATTTTGCAGCAGTATCTGATTCAATATCTAAGCACCTAGAGACATGCGCCTTAAAGAGAGCTTCGCGCTGATATATGTTTCATAAGAAACAGAGAACCGGTCAAAAAGTTATGGACAGTTTACTAGATAGGGGTAAAAATTGTCATGAAAACAGACTGTCAAACACAGAGAATCATAACTTTTTGCAGCAGTATCTGATCATATACAAACATGTGCCTTAAAGAGAGCTTCGCGCTGATATAAATTTCATTAAAATCGGACTATCGAGCAAAAAGTTATGAGAAAAATACTAATAGGGGGTCAAACTGTCATGAAAACTGCCCTCCACCCATGCTAATTTCGCCTGAGCAGGATGCTCCCTCAAGACTTCACCTTCATCAACGATCCACCCCTCATATATTTCTCCTAGAAGAGGGGAAGAAGTTTGCATGGTGGCTCAGGAAACAGATGGACCATGTGTGCACAGTGAGCAGCCGAATAGAAATAACTTTTAAGGCTTTGAAAGAAAGAAAAGGGAAGAGACACTCAAGAGAGAGAGAACCTGAAGTGACCTTCATTACAAATAGAGTGAGAATCCACTCCAACACTATAAACACAAGGGAGAAGAAGAGGTTTCATACATACAAGAGGGAGCGAAAGCTCCAAAACTACTCATAGATAGAGAATAAACTAGAGAGAGATGGACTCAAGAGTCTACATAAGAGAATATCTACAAGAGGGAGAGAAGGCTCATGGAAGAGGCTTGGGGAGACTAGAGCTAAAGCAACATGAGGCCTAATGGTGGAAGAGATTGATGAACAAGGGAGAGGAGGGCTCCTTTTATAGAGATTTTGTTACCCTCCTTCACCCATTTACAATTGCTGCCTGTAGATTCCTTTCCCCATCAATCACATAAGCACGTATGTCACCATCCATGTCCTTTTTGGCTACTCTTGCCATGTGTCCTATCACAAGATGCTCAAGACTCTTAAAATATTGAGAAAGTCAAGAGTCTCCTCACATGGAGCCCATAGGGACCCTCTCTTTTCCACATGTCCACATCCTCCTTATTCCACATAGGAGTTCTAGAAGGATTCCTCTTGACTTCACACTCCTCCACATGCCTTCCACACGCTTTGCATGTGGCCTCTCTTATATTATTGGAACACATGGACATGAGCCCACCTCATTATATGACTCACTCTTCCTATTTTCTAAAACACTCCATAATATCCCATACACAAATAACTCTCACCCCATACCAAGGTATTTATAATTCATACCTATGGTATTTACAATGAGCCATTCCATGCATCCTCTCCATCCCATACAATATCATAGAAAATAGAAATAAGTGAGAGCCGCTAGGCTATCACTTGATACTTAAACTCTTATCAAACATAGAGAAAAACAATACCAATGCCAAATTAAAAATATCAATTTTCGGCATCACAATACCTTCAATTGATTGTTAACAACTAACATAATTGGTTGCTTGAGTACAGGTGGTGGAACTAAGGATGAGGATTGGGATTAGTGCAGGGTATCGATTGAAGTGTCGCATTGTGCATAGCATATGGCCATGGGTCAATTTTCTATTTCATTCATATTGTAAATACAGATGTCACTAATGTTATTGGTGTGATGTTTGATTATTATACTTTGAGTGCAATTATATTGGGATTAATTCATACGGTGATACCTTCCATTGATTGTTAACAACTAACATAATTGGTAGCTCGAGGACAGATGATAGAACTGAGGACGAGGATTGGGATTAGTACAAGGGTATAGATTGAGGTGTCGCAAGGTGCAAAGCATATGGCCATGGGTCAATTTTCTATTTCATTCATATTGCAAAACCTTGGGCAATATTTGTGATAGAAAGCATAAACCATTTTTTGATGAAGCAACTCCAAAGTGACTTTGTAAAAGTATGGGATGCGAATCATTTCGGATAAAATGATCCCAAAGTGGATTTGTAAAAGGAAATCATTGTAATCCCTTGATTTTGAAAAAGAGGGATAATTTTGGCTCCTTGAAATATTATAAATACTCTAGATGCGAAAGCATGAGCCACTAATCTAGGGGGGGAGGGGGGGCAGATTGTACCTAGTCGGTTGTCATTGTCTCATTGTGCCTTGGTTAATTCATTTTTCTCAAGTGGTGTTTTGTGAGCATTAGGAAGTCCTCTTTTCGGTTTCATTAAAAGTGCTAGAAAAGAGTTAAACATTCCTAGAAAGTGTTTAACATTCCTAGAAAGTGCTAAAAGAATCCTCAAAAGTGCTTAATGAGTGCTAAGGGAAGTTGAACAGAGATGACAAATTTCTTAGTATTGTATTCAAGTTTGTACAAGTGCTCAAAAGTGCTAAAAACTACAGAAAAGGTGCAAAAAATGTTCAAGAAGTGATATAACAATGATCCAAAATAGGTTCAAGATGGCAAAAGGCAATAGACAAGTTTGTAATATGCATAAGTGATAATATGTGGTACATATGAGGAACCATTGATGTAGGGGAAGCTCAAAATTTAAATAAATTTTTTTATTGACATAACCAACCAACAAGGTGCCTCCAAGAGCAAGATAAACATAGAAAATGACATTTTTACAAGGTGATGTAGTGAAAACCAAAGTTGTTAGAGTTTCCTTCAAAATCCATATTTCCTCATGCAAATCATGAAATGCATCAAAATTTTCAACATAATGTAGGGATATTATATACAATTTTACATTGACATAGACAACCTACAAGGTGCCTCCAAAGGCAAGATAAACGAAGGAAATGACATTTTAACAAGGTGATGTAGTGGAAGGTCAAAATGTTTTGCATTAAATTAAAATTTGCATTGACATAGGCAGCCTACAAGGTGTGTCTAAGGGCAAGAAAGATAGAAAATCTATTGCCTAAGGGGTCTAAGAAGAGCTTCTTTGCAAGGCACACAAGTTAGCATCTTGTCCAACCATAATTATTTCTTTTCTATGTTTATCTGTGTTGAAGTTGACGCATTCCATGATTTTATATGAAGAAATATAGATTTTAAAGGGGTAGATGAAGAAATTTGATAATTTAGGCCATTCCAATGGCCATTTTTGGCAAATCTAGAAGGAATTTCATCGTAGCCCAGAATGCAGAGTTGATCAAGATAATCTTGGAGTGTCCAAAAACATGAAAACCCACCACAGTTCAAATTTGGCCATTTAGACACCCTCCAAATGGCCAAATTGGCACTATGGTAGGTTTTGGTGTTTTGGACACTCGATGCCATCTCAATCAACTTTGCCTTTTGTACTGCAATCAAATTTCTTCTCGATTTGCAAGATATGGTGATTGAAATGGCTAAAGTTGTTAAATTCCTTCATCTACCCCTTTAAATCTATATTTCTTCATAGAAAATCATGAAATGCATCAAGATTTTATAAGTTGATGTAGGGGAATCTCAAAAATACAATAAAAAAAATGTGCCATGGAGGGATTTTGTGTCTACTCCATGCTATCCCAATCAACTTTGCCTTTTGTGCTACGCTCGAATTTCTTCTATATTTGCCAAAAGTGGTCATTGGAATGGCTAAACTTGGAACACAAGTCACAACATTTTATTAACTTGTAATTTACATCAAAATTCCATAAAATGAATTTAAAATAGTAGCCAACATCAATCAAGTCACACATGAAGAAAAACCAAGGCATGAGAGACCAGCACGCCCTAAGCAAGGAAGAGGAAGAGGTTTCACACTGAGAGGCCAAGGTGATCAAGAACCATGTCGAGAGCACAAGGGCAAAGCAAAGGTCACATGTTAAATTTTTCCATTTAAAAATTGAATGATGATGAAGAACCATGCCGAGAGCACAAGGGCAAAGCAAAGTTCAAATGGCGTAATGAATACTGCTCTAGTTCATCCACTAAACCTCAGTTTAGTACAAAGGCTCCCATCACACATTAAGAGTAGGACTCATCGATGCAATCGATAGGAGTGATTGGTTCTTGTTAATTTTTGTGGTCCCAAAAAGAAATACAAAGCTTGAGTGTGTGTAGATTATAGGAAGTTGAAGGCCTAGACTATATCAGATCTATTCCCCATTCCCTTCGTACATAACATCTTGGACTAGGTGGTTTGTCCTTGTTCATGGATGGGTATAGTGGTCACAATCAAACTAGAAGATCAACAAAAGATAGATTGGGATTGAGACTTCTCTCCTCCTCTGCTATAGTTACTATTTTTCTTTTTGAATGGAATATGTTTCATTTTGATGCAAAAGATGGACTTCATCACTAATTGGGGTGAAATATGCATGTAAGTTCATGTCCTTTGGGCTATGAAATGCACCATCAAATTTTCAAAGGTTCATGGTGGAAACGTTTGAGGACTATTTGAATGAGCTTTTAGCTATTTAATTAGATGATTTTTGTGTTTACACAAAAGAAATGGGTTATCTCTCCTACCTCAAAAAAGTCTTCAAGAAGTGATGAGAAGTAGGGATCTTCCTAAATCCAACACAATTTGTGTTTTGCATAGGAATGGACTTTTTTTTTGGGCATATTATCTTAAGAATCGGATCAAAACCAAGAAATCAATGCTAGAAGCCATAGAAAAATGCTAGAGCCAATGAATCTAACCCATGTTTGTATATTTATAAGCTTTTTTAATTTCCTTAGGATGAGTATTAAAGATTTTGCTAGAATTGCAGCATTGCTTTATGAGCTCACCCAAAAGAAGGTGAAGTTCCATTGCAATGGAGACTTGTCTACGACATTCCAAGCCCCAATAAACCAAGCAAAAAACCACACTCCTTCTATACTAACTAAGATGGGATGTGATCTTTTGTTGCTCTGCTATGGGTACTTTAGTGCTCTTTGTTTGACTTCTTGTGTATAGCACTATTGTCTTTTGGGATCTTTGGCATGCTTCTTGGTGTTTCTCTTTTTGGCATTGTCTTGGAGTGTTTTGGGCTGTTGTGTGTAGCTAAGTGTCTAGAGTTTGCTTTTGACAAACTTTCACTACTTGTGCTATATGGCTGCATCCTCATGAAATGTTCAAAGTGTTTCAAAAATGGATGACCTAGTATCATAGCTTGTTTCCCATATCCTGTTGATTTGATGACCGACCTAAGGTCATGAAATTGTTTCAATTTCAATAAATAGGGTAAGAGCCTTATCGAGCTCATCATCTATGATTGCACCTACGAATGGATTCAAAAGTGAGCAAATTCTTGGATCATTGAGGGAGCCCTTGTATGTATATCATCTATAAGTATAGTATTTCTCTTTGTACAAATATTTGAGTTTTGTGCACATGCTCAAGATAGGCACTTAAAGTGTCCTTCCATATAATGTACCATATATTTCAAGTAATGTTCCCATTGATTATTCTTACCTCCTATCTATTCAGTTAGACATTCCACAATTGCCCCTGTTAGAGCTTTGTCACCTTTCATCTTCCTATAGAATTCCTCTATGTCCATTATCACCAACACACCTTTCACCCCCTTTATCATCACCTTATGTTTTTCTTTAGAAGGTCCTATTGCAACTTTTGAACCTGATCAGCCTCCAACCCTTGCACACAACGAAACAACTATGGCATTAAGGCTGGCCGTGTTTGGCATTCTTCAACCTCCTAATTTGTTAGTTTTCTTTTACAACCTTGTTCTCCTCCAGCTACTCTGCAAGAGCCCTTGTATTCAAAAGATTACCAAACACATACTTTTTCATTGTGGGTCATTGTGTGCTTGGGTGTAGCCATTTTTTGTAAGGTTCAGGGACTTTTTTGTATATAGGTATCTTGCATGACCCATAACTTATGCATTGCTCAACGAAATTCGGCAAACTTTGTCTTCAAGTTGTAGTACACATTCCAAATTGAACATGAGAGCAAAAAATTATGGAATAAGGATTTGGAACGAGACCGTTAAAGCATTACAACTGCTAAGTTGCATGTGAAGCATGCATCTTGAAGACTATAGGATATAACAATTTATTCAAAAACATCAAAATTTTATTCTATACATACATGCAATCAAGTAATAATTCAAAAGTACACTACGTGAGCTTCTCCTCAACCTAAGGGCACAACTAAATGAGATCATTATGCATGGGTTAATGGGCCTCCAATGTTGTGCTAAAGGTGATGCATACCCATTTGAGGGCACGTTCCATAACTTTTTTTGATTTGTTGAAAACAAAAGTGGATTGAAAATTTAGAATCCAATTTATTGGGACTAGTGCATGGTGGTCTTAAAACATTGATGGTTGTTGGTATTGGTATCTATATTCATCGTAAAATGGAAGAAGTTGGAAAAGTGCAATTTGTGCATGTGAAAAGATATATTTTAATAAATCCAACACTATTTACAATTTTAAATTGTTTCTTTTTCCATGCACTTGCTTTCTATATGGCTCATAAGCATGCCAAAGGTCATTGCATTTAATAATACTCAGCATCAAACCCGATATGGTGCCCTTTAGTCTTTTTGTGTTTTGAAGCATTTTAGGCCACATTGCACTTATTTGGGATATCCAATTTTGCTGACGTGTATCGTCAAAGGGGGAAAAACCGGTGGCTGAAATTTTGTTACTCCCGCGAATTTTGAATTTTCACCCCTCCCGCCCATCAAATCTTGGAAGATTAAGTACCTGCAACCTGCCCTTGCCCTGCAAACTCCCTTTGCGCAAACTTTGGTTTACCATTGTCTTATTTCGAGTAAGTTGTCTTCTATTCTTTGCTTGCCTCACAAGCTAGCTTCTCTCTATTTTGGTTTGGCATTGCCATCTTTTATTAATCGTTGCCATGACAACATGTAGCTTGCCATAGCTTACAAGATAAGCAAATAGAGGTTGCGAGATAGAAAATCTGAAAAGCTTGGTCAGGACACAAGGAACAAAAGACTTCTTGCAGAGCAGTAGCAAGAAGCAATTGTTGCAAATGCACTCATTCGATCATTGCCATCAAAGCAAAAAAAACGAGATGTGATGTAATAATTGGTGGTAGCCTTCGAGGAAGAAACATCAGGCCATTCAGGTAAATACTATTCTTGAGTCTTCACAAGCTTTAGCCTGCACCCTAAAGTTCATAGAGTGACAACCCTACCAAGACCTTGTATTTTCGTGCCAAAACTTCACCATTATTGCAATGACTTCTACACTTAAGCTATCTCTCCTTTTCTTATGTCCTGTTGAAGCCAATAGACTACTCGAATCGGGATGGTCAAGCATTGATTCCACTCTTCGTGCATCTCTCGAGAGTTTCTCCAAATAACAAGGACATCTATAGAAAGCAGACGGGATGCAAGATGTTTGACGAGCACATCATACATAGGCTTGATACAATGCAGGTCATGGTTGCCTAAACCATCTTGGTGGTTGCTTGTGATTAAGATTTGGGATAGTTTACTTGTTTCATTTCTTGATACAACGTAGGTCAGTGGTTGTGTAAACCAGCCCGGTGGTTGTTTGTCATTGAGCTTTGGGATAGTTTACTAGTAATGTGATTGTCCTAAACCAACCCGATGGTTGGAATACCCTGCAAGCATGTGGCTGGTTCATCTCAAACACCAAAACTAGGCTGGCTTGGACTTAATGTGATTTTCCTAAACCAGCTTGGTGGTTGGAACATCATGCAATCGTGGTTGGGTCAACTCAAACACTAGTTATGTGATTGTCCTAAACCAGCCCAACGGTTGGAATATCATGCAACCATGTGGCTGGTTCAACTCAAACACCAGAACCAGGCTAGCTTGGACTTAATGTGATTGTCCTAAACTAGCTTAGTGGTTGGAACATCATGCAATCATGATTGGGTTAACTCAAACATCAGTTAAGACTAGAGGAGGTAGGCACTAGCAACGAAATGCATTTGTGTTGGTTTAAGATTACCTGCAACTCCCACAAAATATAACCTTTAGTAAATCCCAAACAACCACCGCGCTTGTTTAAGTAAATCCCAATCACTAAATCCCAAACAAGGGAAAATGTAAATCCCAAACAGTATACTAATCCCAAAAAACCACCGAGCTTGTTTTAGTGACAATGACGCATGAGGGACCATCTAATTCATAGGTTCAAATTAGCATTCAGTTGAAATCAAACTATAATAACAATGATTGTGCATGAGGGACCATCTAATTCAAAGGCTCAGATTAGCATTGAGCCAAAATCAGACTGTAATAACAATGACTTTGTATCTAGTTCACAAGCTTAGATTAGCATTTAGTCGATTTATCGGGCTATAATAATAGTTTAGAATGAGAACTAGCATTCAGATGGAGATAGACTATAAGAACATATCACACTGTTAGAATTACAATCTAATCGCACGTCATGAGTAACCATCTAATTGCACGTCATGGCTAGCGATAATGTATATGACCTCCTACAAGCTGGGCTACCAGAGCAAAGCTAGGTGTATGTGCCACCGCTCCTCCCCCGTCATCCCATTAAATTATTATGATCTTGGCTCCAATGACCAAGAAGTTCTCCCATGACAACCATCTAAGGGCTTTTCATGGCTAGACGATGATGTAAATGACCGCCTAGGCTAGGCTAGAATACCGGTAAGTTGGATGTAAGAAAATAGTACGCAGCGGAAGATAACAACAAAACGCAAGTACACGATGGAAAGCTGGAGAGAATACAAAAATTCTGATATACCAAACTGCTGATACAACTGATGGTTGGCTGTCCACCCGTGCGCTCTACAGACAGAGCTTCGATGGTGATCTAGACAGATGCTGGACGGAGGACTATGAGCGTGAAGAACTGGTGATCTGATGATAGGGGGTGGCCACTTATATAGTGTAAGTGGTTGACGGTCGGCCCTGTAATAGGCAGTCGGCCTAATAGACAGTCGGCCTGGAAGACCAACCGACCCTTCAGAAAACATGCCGTCGGGCAGATGAAGGATCGCGCATAGGTCATACCGTCGGGCCTGGGGCTACCGGCAGCCCCCGGACCCTGCCGCTGGGGGCTTTGCCCCCAGACCCCCACCGGGGGCCTGCGCCCCCCGGACCCCCTGCTATCGGGGGGGCTATCGCCCCCCCGAACCCCCCCTTTGTGCAGACGGGTATCTACTCTTGGCTCCTAAGCCGTCTCATAACCATCTGGTCTACTCTAAGACCCCTTCCAGTGTCTAAACTGGGGATCCCTCCCAATATCTGATACCCATCATGGCTTCTCCTCATATGGGGGCCTTACAACATTGGGTACACAGAATATTGGTGGGTTACATGAGAGGTGGACATTTGAGCTAACTCTAACATTGGATGCATGTGCCACCGCTCCTCCCCTCTCTTCCTATTGAATTGTCATGATCTTGGCTCCGATGACCAAGAAATTCTAGCATGGCAACCATCTAATCACACGTCATGGTTAGACGATGATCTAAATGACTGCCTATGCTAGGCTAGCCCTACCAGCAAAATCTAGCAAGTGGATTATGTGCTCTTAGCAGTGATAGGCAGACAGAATTGCACAACTGAATGAGAAACGAAGGGTAAAAGAGGAGGGTGGAAAGTTTAGCTATATAAAGGCCTTAAGGGCAGAGAAAAAATTCATTGCACCCAGGAAAATCTCTCCCCTACCCCCTTCCACTCTCTCTTCAAGCCCCCTTCTACCCCTATGATGAATCTTCTGCTACAACCTCGATGCCCCTTCATAATGCTTCCCAACTCATGGGATCCATTGTTTGCCTTGGCTCTCCATCCTACAACACTCCACCAGCAATAGCCATGACCAAGGGAGTTGTAGGATGGGGAGCCAAGGGAAATGGGTCATCGTTCTTCCGTTAGGCAATGGTAGAGAACTCAACTTGGTGATGAGTCTCTCATAATTGAGCACAACCTTCACAGCATTGGGAAGGAGAACTCAACTTAATGATAAGCTGTAACACACTGAGGGCATCCATGAGTGTGCTAGAGCTCACCACACTAGATTGAGTTCCTTGTCCACTGTCGAATGTTGTGCTCAATTGAGCTCACCGCCAAGTTGAGTTTCCTCTTGAAAGAAAGAAATTCCTTGATAACTCCGCTAGTGCCTTTAAAGAAGTTGCAATGAAGACAGAAATTCCTTGATAACTCGCCGTGTTGCAAGATGGGGAGCCAAGGGAAACGGGTCATCGTTGTTCTGTGAGGCACTCGGAGAGAACTCAACTTGGAGATGAGCCTCTCATAATTGCACACAACCTTCGGCACAAGGGAAGGAACTCAACTTGGTGATCAACTCTAACACACTGAGAGCATGCGTCAATGTGCTGGAGCTCATCACCCCCATATTGAGTTGTGCTCTATGTCTACTCTCATATGTTGTGCTCGATTGAGCTCACCTCCAAGATGGGTTCCCTCCTCCAGTGCCTTGAAAGAAGTTGCTATGAAAAAGGTTATTTCAATTACGATGTGCTCATATTGTCTCATGCCTACGAGGAGTATCAGGTCAAAATTGTAAGAAAGTCCTACCTCTACGATAGCACTACGAGGTGCTCATATTGTCCCCTGCATACAAGGCACCAGGTCAAAAGTGTAAGAAAGTGCTAACAAGGGCAAAAAGTGACACCCAATCCTGCCACAGTGGTGGTGTTGACAAGTGCTAAAAGTGTTTAAAGAAGTGTCATAAAGACAAATGTAATCTACTCTATTAAATGTTTGCTTCAGATGTAATTTATTTTGTTTCAATTTCAATGTAATACTATTATCGCAAAAACTATCGGATGTAATTTCTTTTGTTTTAATTTCAATGTAGTACCATTATCACCAAAACTATTGTTTTTATTACTTCGGTAGTGAAAGTGGCTTAAAGAAAAACAAATGGCATGTTTCTACCCTCGTTTACATTTTACGACAACCATAGGGATCGTTGCACAAGAAATTGTTGAAAATTTTGTTCTTACTATAGTGAAAATGGTTCCAATAACCAACACGGTGGTTTAGAACTATAATAACTCCAATAACTAGCATGGTGGTTGCAAGGAAACTATACTAAATTGCAAATGTCTACATTATCCTTAGCTTGGAACTAAAATAGCTCCAAGAACATGTGCGGTAGTTGAGAAATTGTTGCACAAGGAGTAATACAACTAAAATATCTCCAAAATAATACTATTTTCCTTGGTTTAGAACTAAAATAGCTCCAACATCCAGCGCGGTGGTTGTGGATATGGACCTGAAGGAGTCCCCTTTAGAGATTGACATGCTATGGTGGTCTTCATGCCAATGTGGTGGTCTCTCCATGCCAACATCATTGCTTGAACCAACACGATGGTCAATAAACATGGCAAGGCAAAGGCCGTGTGATGTAGTCAAGCCAAAGGAAGAGCAACAGTCTCTGTGCCCATTAGTAAATGCATATAGTACCATGTGTTGAGATCTGTACTATTGACCATTAGAATCCTGATTGGGTCTGCTCAAACATCAGTTAAGGCTAGAGGAGGTAGGCACTGGCAACAAAATGCATTTGTGTTGGTTTAGGATTACCCGCAACCCCCACAAAGTATAACCTTTAGTAAATCCCAAACAACCACTGTGCTTGTTTCAGTAAATCCCAATCAATCTTCTCTCCAAACAATGGAAAATGTAAATCCCAAACAGTATACTAACCCCAAACAACCATCGAGCTTGTTTTAGTGACAATGACTGTGCATGAGGGACCATCTAATTCATAGGTTCATATTAGCATTCAGTCGGAATCAGATTGTGATAACAATGACTGTGCATGAGGGAACATCTAATTCACAGGCTCAGATTAGCATTGAGCCAGAATCAAACTGTAATAACAATGACTTTGCATCTAGTTCACAAGCTAAGATTAGCATTCAATCGGTTTATCAAGTTATAATAACAATAGTTTAGAATGAGAACTAGCATTAACTTGAGATAGACTGTAAGAACATATCACACTGTTAGAATTACCATCTAATCGCACATCATGAGCGAAGGAGTCATAAGAATATAAAACCTTTGAATCCAACTAAATGCAACATTTTCAAATTATAAGGTCTAGCTGAGTGACACAATCATATCCAAGGATGGATAAATGGTGAATTATTGCTTTAAAACTAAAGTTATATAGAAAAGCCAAATGTATAGTCAGCCCCTAAAGTTATATACCAAGGTAGTATACAACCAAGTTTTACTCTTCTACATTTTGAAAAGAGACCACCATGGTATCTAAGTATGGACAAATACAAAGACAAATTACTACTCTCTCTTTTTTTCAAAGAAGACAATTTACTACTTAAGTTCTATTGAAAAGCCGACTATATTAGAGGGGTGGTCAGCCCCTAAAAAAGTCCTGAATAATATATATCCAAGATTATAAGAGATCAAGTCTGAGATCTTTGAAGGACTTTATATTTATGCAAGGATTCCAGGATGGAGGCTCGACACTTCGCATAGTGGGAGCCTTTAGCAAACATACTTCACAAACTTTGGGTTCTTATAGTATTGAAGGCCTTCCCACGGTTCCTCATGCAATATGACCATCTTGTGAATGACACTCTTGGGAACTCTATATTCCTCCTCCAAGTGATCAATCTCATCCACGACAATCTTGGGTTTCGAGGGACCCCTTGCAAAATGGCTTCATCAAGCTCAGGACAAGCGGCAGGAAAAATGGCATTGCCTCTGTGGCTTTCTGTCTCTATTCCTTCACTTGAGACCTGTCAGGTTTTTAAACTAGTTTGCTCTCCTACTGTCCAAGATGTAATTGTTCACATTTTCTAATCTATCAAATCAAGCCATCTTGACATGCTCAACAATGTAATCCAGTGAGATCTTTGCCATCTTTGAAGACCCATGTACCAATAGATTCCCCACACATTACATTGATGAATATGACAAGTTAGTTGTATAATAGTTAAGGCTAGAGGAGGTAGGTACTGGAAACGAAATGCATTTTTATTGGTTTAGGATTAATTGCAACCTTCACAAAATATAACATTTAGTAAATCCCAAACAACCACCGCGCTTGTTTCAGTAAATCCCAAACAAGGAAAAATGTAAATCCTAAACAGTATACCAATCCCAAACAACCACCGAGCTTGTTTTAGTAACAATGACCATGCATGAGGGACTGACTACTTCATAGGTTCAGTTTAGCATTTAGTCAAAATCAGACTGCTGAGGGACCATCTAATTCATAGGTTCAGATAAATCACTATACATGATATGCACAAGAATTGTTATCTGCTTGTTGTACCAGTGAGCACTTTGTATCTCATCTTGTTCTTGAAAAGAATAATTTTCTGCAAAATCTATGATAGATACAATAGTGTCACGGGGAAAATTGGCAAGGCACGTCCTGAACTAATTCTGCTAGCTGGTCGTGAAATTATGAAGCACATATTTTGGAATGGATTGAACCACGTGACCTATAAGCTCCCTTGGCTAGGTGCTCTAGCTGGAATCAAAATGTAATAACAATGACTTTGCATGGGGGACCATCGAGTTCACACGCTTAGATTAGCATTCAGTCAGTTTATCAAGCTATAATAACAACAGTTTAGAATGAGAACTATTGTTATTACATCCTGATGAACCGACTCAATGCTAATCTGATGTCCTGTTTTGATCTTTCCTTTCTTTAGTTGACTATAATAACAATGACTTTGCATGAGGGGCCACTAGTTTAGAGGCCACCCAGATTAGCATTGAGTCAGAATCAGACTGTAATAACAATGACTTTTCATGAGGTACCATCTAACTCGCACACTTAGATTAGCATTAAGCTGGAGATGGACTGTAAGAACATATAAGACTGTTAGAATTTTTCAATGACCAAGAAATTCTCCCATGGCAACCATCTAATCGCATGTCATGGCTAAACGATGATGTATATGACTGCCTACACTAGGCTGGGCTACCAGCAAAGCTCGATGTATGTGCCACTACTCCTCCCTTTTCATCCCATTGAAATATTATGATCTTGGCTCTGATGACCGATAAATTCTCCCATGGCAACCATCTAATCGCTCGTCATGGCTAGACGATGATGTAAATGACCACCTAGACTAGGCTAGGCTACCAGCAAGCTAGATGCATGTGCCATGGCTCCTCCCCCCTCATACTATTGAATTATCATCATCTTGGCTTTGATGACCAAGAAATTCTAGCATGGCAACCATCTAATTGCACGTCATGGCTAGATGATGATGTAGATGGTTGCCTATGCTAGGCTAGGCTACCAACAAAATCCAGCTAGTGGATTGTGTGCTCTTAGCAGTGATAGGCACCAAGAGTCACACAACGGACACAAGAAATGAAGGGGGAAAGAGTGGGAGGGTGGCAAGTCTAGCTATATAAAGGCCTTAAGGGCAGAGAAACAATTCACCGCACCTAGGAAAATTTCTCTTCTACCCCCTTCCATGCTCTCTCCAAGTCCCCTTCTACCTCTATGATGAATCTTCTTCTCCAATCTAGATGCCCCTTCATAATGCTTCCCAAGTCATGGGATCCATTGTTTGCTTGGCTCTCCATCCTACAAAACTCCACCATCCATAGCCATGACCAAGGGAGTTGCAAGATGGGGAGCCAAGGGAAATGGGTCATCATTGTTCCATCAGGCACTGGCAAAGAACTCACCTTGGTGATGAGACTCTCGTAATTGAGGACAACCTTCAGCACTAGGGAAGGAGAACTCAATTTGGTGATACACTGCAACACACTGAGAGCATGCATCAGTGTGTTGGATCTCACCATCAAATTGAGTTCCTTGTCCACTATCGAATGTTGTGCTCGATTGAGCTCACTGCCAAGTTGAGTTCTCTCAGCCAGTGCCTTGAATGAAGCAATTCTTGTTAACCCTGCTAGTGCCCTGAAAGAAGCAATTCCTTGATAACCTTGCTAGTGCCTTGAAAGAAGTTGCTATGGAGAAGGCAATTCCTTGAAAGACTTGAAATAAAAACCTCATGACCAACCATGTTGCAAGATGGGGAGCCAAGGGAAACGAGTCGTCATTGTTCCATGAGGCACTAGGAGAGAACTCAACTTGGTGTTGAGCCTCTCGTAATTGCGCACAACCTTCAACACTAGGGAAGGAACTCAACTTGGTGATCAGCTCTAACACATTGAGAGAATGCGTCAATGTGCTGGAGCTCACCACCATATTGAGTTCCCTGTCTGCTGTCAAATGTTGTGCTCAATTGAGCTCCCCTCCAAGTTGAGCTCCCTCTTTTAGTGCCTTGACAGAAGTTGCTATGAAAAAGGTTATTTTAATTACGAGGTGCTCATATTGTCCCCTGCATAAAAGGAGTTCTAGGTCAAATTTGTAAGAAAGTCCTACCTACGATAGCACTACGAGGTGCTCGTATTGTCCCCTGCATAAAGGCACTAGGTCAAAATTGTAAGAAAGTGCTAACAAGGGCAAAAAGTGACACCCAGTTCTGCCACATTGGTGGTGTTGACAAGTGCTGAAAGAAGTGTCACAAAAACAAAGTGCTAGCATATTTGTATGTAATCTTTTTTGTTAAATGTTTGCTTTGGATGTAATTTATTTTGTTTCAATTTTGATGAAATACCATTATCGCAAAAATTATCTGATGTTTCAATTTCAATGTAGTACCATTATCACCAGAACTATTGCTGCTGTTACTTCGATAGTGAAAAGGGATCTAAAGATGAACAAATGGAATATTTGTGCCCTCGTTTACATTTTACTACCACCATAGGGATCGTTGCATAAGAAATTGTTGAAAGAACTATCTTACTGTAGTGAAAATGGTTCCAATAACCAATGCAGTGGTTTAGAACTATGATAACTCCAATAACTAGTGCGGTGGTTGCAAGGAAGCTATACTAAATTGCAAATGTCTACATTTTCCTTAGTTTGGAATGAAATTAGCTTCAAGAACATGTGCAGTGGTTGAGAAATTGTTGCACAAGGAGTAATACGACTAAAATATCTCCAAAATAACACTATTTTCCTTGGTTTAGAGCTAAAATAGCTCCAACATCTAGCGTGGTGATTGCAGATAGGGACCTTGGGGGTTTCGTTAGAGATTGACATGCACGGTGGTCTTGATGCCAATGTGGTGGTCTCTCCATTCCAACATCATTGCTTGAACCAGCATGGTGGTTAGCACAGTAAAAGATTGAGTTGCATAGCGATAGATGGTGAAGCTGCATAATGACAGGTGTCAAGGCAAAAGTTTCGTGCTGTAGTCAGGCCAACGTGGTTGTGCTCGAACCAGCATGGTGGTCAATGGACAAAAGATTGTGTTGCACAATGAAAGATGGCGAAGCTGCACAAGCAGATATGGCAAGGCAAAGGCTGTGTGATGTAGCTAGAGCAAGAGTCTCTGTGCTCATAAGTAAATGCATATAGTGCCATCTATCAAGCTCTGCACTATTGACCATGATAAGATTGCATCTCATTATTATGCCAAGGAGCATTCATGATGTCATGAAAATTTTTGGCAGAGCATGGGTCCATGCAAATTTCAACTATTCACCCAGAAGTGCATCATGTTGTAGCCCAAAAATGGCCCCGAAAATAGTTCTGTGGCTGGCTACACCCAAACAAACATTGACCCTTATGTCAACCCAAGTGTTAAAAATGTCATCCTGACATGTGACCATGTGAATGTCATGCTTCTGGAATCCCCTTTGCATCATGAACTCTATAGTCTCCACAAAGTCATCCCAAGCTATGATAGTTTGATCAATTCTCTTCACACCAGCTTTTGGCTTCTCTAGTCTATTGAAGGCCACCCATTGACCTCTAGCTTGCCTTAGCTGCTCGATGAAGGGCTCTTTTGGCATCGCCTTTGCAACCATTAGATTGGCATCCTACTTTGATATCAATGTGCTATCTTTGTTGGGGTGGTTCATTAGACTCTTAGCTTTTTGGGTCTTTGTAAAGTTATGCTATGGCTTTTGATTTCTCATCTAGAATACCTTGCAAATACTTTGCTGCTTTAATGGAGTGTGCTCTAGAAATGACCAGGTAGCTCACCTTAGTGTTGAGTAGAGCTTAAAGACTACAAAGTTTGGTTTGTCTTTGGGTGGAAAGGCATTACATCTTGCATCTTTGGATTGATGTGTGGGTGTTCGAGGTAGTCCTTTAGGAGATCCATGACATGAGAAACTATCACTCTTTGGTACACCCTATGTTTTGGTACTTGCAAGCACCTTGTGACATTAAAACTGGTGTGTGTGTCAATGGGGTAATAAGGCCTCCAATTTTCAAACATCTGGATCCCTTCATCTGATCCAACATACTTTCCACCCTCTAAGGTTGCATCTAGCATTTAAAGCAGATGGTTGTCATTTGTCTTTGCTTCCATGTTTTAGGCCACAGCCAAAACTCCATCGTAGTTTTTGTGGTCATTTAATCCTGAACACCACTCCTTCTTCTTTTTTACACTCCCCTATTTCTCTTGGTCACTCCATCTCTAGGACCATCCTTGACCACATTAGAAGACACAAATTTTTCCTTCATACTACCAAAGCCATCTATAATGTCCTGCATCTCACTATTTCCTAAATCCACAAGGTTATTAAAGCATAGAAAACCCCATCCTAGGTTCTTCAATGATTTTTCCATGCCATTATTGCTTTCCCTGCATGTCTCCAACTTTGTATCCTTGGAGTGGAAGATTATACTCCATATAGTCTCAATGTTATGTAACCCCAACAACCACTCCAAGGCAAGGGGTGGCATGGCTACCTTGCACTTTGGACACATTCCAAATGATCCCCATATCTTTGTATACTTTATCCTTGGTGGAGACATGGAGATTCACATCCACTTTGTACACCCCCAAGAAATCATATGTTTTAATGAACCCAGAAATGGGCTTCACATTTTCCTCACAAGAGAAAAGTCTACTTCTTTAGTCATGACAAATTGAGGTGGCCTGTATTTTGGCTTCTCGTTCCATGAATCTTCCATAGCATTGGACTTCATTTGTTTTTTTTTGTCATGGCACCTACAAAACAAAAATAATGCTGAAAAACTCTTAGCGATCATCATCACACAATGGCTATAGAATTCATCATCTCATAACGCCTACAAAATCCAAAGAACAATCTATAAATAGAAGAAAAGGTAGTTCCAACTAATACTCTGCTGATAGAAGCTTATTATTTGCCACATGATCAAACTTAAGTTTGAGCATGCTACACAACCAAATTAAAAAGATATCACCAAAATTCAAAAACATGTGATATGCTTGAACTTAAGTTTGAGCATGCTACAAAGAAATACACTCAAGCCCCCCTTCCACCTCCGCTTTATGGAATGAGACCTTAGACATACTATGTTGCAGACAAGAATTCATGCAATGATGAAAAAGTAGATGGCAAACCATTTTATTAGCACATGCATAGGTAAGTGGGAGCATGCTCAAGCCAACTATAGACGTTCCACTACAAATTCATTATCTCAAAATGGGTACAAAATTCCTATTCTCAACAAGGGCATGCTCAAACTTAAGTTTGATCTTATTCTACCCAGAAAGTGATAAGGTAAAAGGTGGGATGTTATGAGAATTTACCAAGAGAAAAGTTTGAATTGATATTCAATTGCTTCCACTCTGGCAGAGTTGTACCAAATAACAATCTATAGACAGAAGCCTATGCCATTCCAAATAACAATATGTTGTCACATGCTCGAACTAAAGTCCAACCACGCTTCAACTAAATGCAAAAGATGGCACCAGTGACCATGCTCACATAATAGTGATGACCACCCTGGTTACGGAATGTGATAAACAGTCTGATTTGCTCACTTCTTTAGTTAACTTATGGGTGTTAAGTGCTTTGCAATGCTCAAATGAGCTATGCATACATGTTCTCAAAATATGCATCAATAGAAATAACTCGGAGGTCCTATATCAAATCTATATGAAGATGATCTTGTATATCAAGTCTATCATGCACTTGATATAGGAGATCATCTTCATGGATCTCCCCTCCTCCTCCAATCATAGGATTCACAAATGAAGTTCTGAGGGGGCTTCTAACAAGAAGTTGTCTCATGCGATTTGCAAAGCTTCCATGGACACAGGTTTGGAAGGTGTAAGTGGTGGAGGACATTCTTGACTCCTACAATGCCAAGGACCACAGTGTCATTATTAGCAAAACGTGTCTTTAGTTGTCTGCTATGGCACTTTCGGGGGAGGTGTTCTAGTAAGTCCTAGGGACAATATCAGCTGAATTAGAAGACATCAAATGGTGTGATGGCTTCTTTGAAGAGAGCAGCTACTCTTCATCACAAGGGTACCTCATCAATAAATCCCCCAATGATGGTGTCTATGTATTTTGCTGACTCATTTTAGAGTTCATTAGGCTCAAGAAAAGAAAATGCTATGTGCCTTGCTAGTTTGTAGCATGGATGGTTACCACTTTTGGCAATGCACAGGAGGTAGACTGGCTCACCAATTTTGATAGAGCTTTCAAAACCTAGCTGAAGAAAGTTATCAAAGGCTAGGCACATTGAAGACTAAGTCCCCACCTCTGCATTGAGTGCTTCCTACTAGTTGAGCAACTTTAGCCATTAGATTTTCTCAGAATGCATGTAGCTTGGAGTTTGTTGCACACAATCGGTCTACCTCATGCTTCAAATTACTATGATCAATTTGGAGCTCATTGTGGGATTCATTGAGATGGACATAAGAATCCATGAGCTTCTTGTTAAAAACATTGCAACAAATATCCAGCTATACCTATAGGCTAACTCGCTTGGCACTCAGGTCAATATGTGCCTAATAGAGAGTTGCAGTGTTTGTCTCAATAAACTCAACCATCTATGTCCAATACTACTTTTGAAGGAACACATTGTGTGCACTATTTGTGGGGGGAACTAGTGGTTTGACAAATAATCAAGAGCCTGCGCGACCGATACCATATTCTCCTGCAGACATTGCCATTGAGTTTCTATAGCTAGCATATCTATATGTTTATATCTTTTCAGTAGAAGATCAAGAGGGAAATTTTTGGTTGGGGGCAAGGCTAGAAGGAGCTCGGGGGATGTGGGCAACGTGGAAGAGTTCGTTGAGCTGTTTGTGTTTCCTTCCCCCATTTGTATCTACTAATCGGGTTCTCACTAGGGCTTTAGTTCCTATTGCTGCTCTTGCTACTCCTACTTGTGATGCTTGGAGCCTTTAGTCGAGGGCTCAGGGGGTTCACTATGTATAAACCCTCTATATCACGTGCATTCAAGGCCTATATTTAAAGTCCCTTATCTATAAAAAATTTCATGAATAAAATGTACCCCTTTTCTATACAAATCTGTAATTTTTTTCCAAAACTATTTTAAATAGTCCCTTATGTATATTTATTTCTGTAAATTTTAGAAATAAAAAAAATCCTTCTGTTGAACTCACGTGATAGGGTTACATATGATGAGTGACCCCCCCGAGGTCGAGGGTAAGGCTAGGATCTTGAGGGATGCGAGAAAGCTAGTAGAGTTAGTTGATGTTTCCTTCCTCCATCTGTATCCACTACTCGAGTTCTTGTTGGGGATGCTTGTGATACTCATAGCCTTCCTAGTGGAGCTCTGTTCTTATTTGTGATGCTTGTAGACTTTCTACTTAGAGCACTCTTTCTACTACCAGGTGTCCCCTTCATGCTGGTCATGCTTTCTAAATATTTTTCAATCTAATGCATCTTTGAGAGGGGTACTTGCACTACCATCTTCACTTCCTTCTTCCTTGGCATAACCCTTGGTGTCAGACAGACCCGCCCCTACTAAAATGACATTTGTACATGTTACTTCATTGAATTTGTGGGGACCGAGGTGCACAGACCGAGCTACAGGCACTACATGAAGCACAAGCCGAGGCAGTGGCCCTCAGAGGAGAGAATGTAAAGCTCTGCCAGGATCTAGAGGAGTTTGAGAAGATAACAAGAAGAGAAGGAACATCATGAGGAGAACTTAGTTAAATATTCATTTAAGTGACACTAATCTTCCAGAGACTCGGTGGTTGATGGTGTTTAGTAGCAAGAGGCACATAAAGGGTAGCAAAAATTTCCTTAGTATGGTTTGCTCTAAGTTCTTGGATGAGTGCTGGCTATTTTTTCACAAAGTATACCAAGGGATTCTACCAAACAACAAGCTCACCACCACTTTTGCAAAGTGCTTCGCATTTGAAAAATGCAAAGTATCCAAAGATGACCCAAAAGGGCACTAAATTACATGGCTAATTTTTGGTAAAACTGTCTTGAAGACGGTTATGGGCAAAGCAGGTGGCCTCGATAGAAGCTAGACAATTGGAGGATGGCCAACATGCAAGGAGGTCAATATCCCTGCAGGATACTACAAAATGCAAGCCTTTAAATGTGAAAGATAAGATGCTTAAACCACCTTCAGTAAAACATGTGGAGCTCACAAAGGCAATGCTTGCAAGTGTGAAACTCAGCTTGCTAAAAAGGAGTAAGTCTCAAGGATAGCAAAAGCTATATGATTAAAAAAAGAGTTGCTATGTTTTGGCTGGAAGATGTTTCCAATACAACTAAATTTCTCTTGTCAGAGCTAGAAAACTTAAGAAAATAGATGGCTACAATACTGGCATTACCACTGCCCCAACCTGGTTGTCGCTGGAAAGCTAGAGGCACAAATTCAACTATGTGAGAGGGGTTTAGGGTTTTGTGGGGTTGACCTAGATAGCCACTCACTAGTGAAGGAAGATCTCGGGTCACTACAAGTAACCACACTTCCATAAATATTACTTTTCAAAATGTCTTAATGCACCTCAAAGTGCTTTTCTCTATTGTACTTTATAGCACTTCAAAGCACTCCATGTGTTGGAAAAGCACTTTTAAGTCCTTACATAACTTAGAAATGTATGGGATTTCATACACTTTAAAATGCTTTCCAACACACTCAAAAATTCTTTCAAGTGTTGGAAAGCACTTGAAAGTGCTTTCATGCACCTCAAATTGCTTGGAATGGATGCTAGTCACCTGAAAGTGCTTCAATCATTTGAAAATGCTTTGTCTTAATTGTTATTCATAGCACTTGAAAGTGCTTTGTGTCTTTGAAAATTATTTGTCTTGATTGTTATTCATAGCACTTGAAAGCTCTTAAAAGCACTAGAATGTGCTGGCAAGCATTATTAAACCTTAAAAGCACTTCAAAGTGCTTCTAGCCCACTTCTAGGTGGTGGAATTTTCTTCCAATCACGTGAAAGTGCCTTTTCAATGTGTTGGAAAGCACATTAATGTGCTTAAAAGTACTTGAAAGTGCTTCAAAGTACTCAAAAATACTTTAACGTGCTTAAAAGTACTTGAAAGTGCTTCACAATAATTGAAAGTGCTTCAAAGTACTAGAAAATCTTGGAAAGTAATTTAACGTCCTTTCCGATTCATGAAAGTGCTTTGAAATTCTTGAAAGTGCTTTATAAGTTTTGGAAAGTATTGGAAAGTACTTAAAAGTTCTTTAAAGTACTTTGAAGCACTTTCAAGTCTCTTTTGAAGCACTTTCAAGTACTTTTAAGGACATTAAAGTACTTTCTGAGACTTTCTAGCGCCTTCAAGTACTTTAAAGAACTTTCAAGTCTTTTTAAAGCACTTTCAAATCTTTTTAAAGCACTTTCAAGTCATTTTAAAGCACTTTCAAGTACTAGTGTTCTTTTTTTCAAAAGTTATTTTTGATATTCTTGAAAGGCACTCTATAGACTCCCCATTTGATCTTATGAAAGTTGCACATGAGAACAACTGCTTTTCATTACTAGAGCAAATCAACATGCTACCTACAACTCGTCAATTCAAAAAACATGCTTCGCATGAAGTCGGCACAATTGTACTTCATGATTTGACAAGAGTTATCAAGCATCAGCTCTTTAAATCCATGGAGAGTCTATTAGGATGTGATGAATCAACACTTGAGTATGCATTATTCCCATTCCTCTATCCTTTCGAATATGGTTCTCAGAATGTAAAGATATTCTTCAACGTCTTCTTGAAAATGAGAATATCAACATTGTTCTCCGTGTTCATGCATTACAAACCATACTTGTTGTTGATGTACCAAATATGTCAAGCTATCATAATTGCAAACTCAACTCAAACAACAGTATTACAAAGAGATATTGAACCAATAAAGATGGCAAGATCCAAGAGTATCTGAACAAAAGATAATTAGACGTGTTCTCAAGTTTCAAATACCAAGTTCTATTCCTAGATCTCCTTTCATGGCACCATAGAAACGTGAATGATTTAATGGCAAAGTTGACACATGGGGCCTTCCCAATATATGCCTCACATTAACTGCATGTGAGATATCAACCACCACAAGATGGTGTGAAAGCAACCAAATAGAAACCATTGCAAAAAAATTCAATGAAAACTTCACATGGAGAGATTGTCCAGTTGAATGCACAATGCTCTTTCATGTTAGACTACAAAGATTCTTGTCAAGATATATTCTATGTGATAAAGGGATACTAGTAGAGTCATCCATCACATCATATGAGGTACAAAATCAAAGATCTATGCATGCACATATAATGGTATGGTTAGATGAACAAGACATCAAAATCATATCAAAGTAGATCGATGCATACATCCCCTGCATGAATGATTTAAATAGCTTTGATCCAAAAGAAGCTTCACTATATGGTGATAAAAAGAAAGAAAATCCATACATGTAGGCCATTATGCATTATATATAACTCAAGCACTCTGCACAAATTCAAATATGAATCTCCATATCCTATACATTTAGAGACCACACCTACTCAGATCCTCTCACACAAAAATGGCTCTACTTTCCGCCCATCAAAACATCATTCCATATCATGTAGGAATATTACTCTTGTGTGCAAGCGCATATGAATATTCAAAAAATAACCAACACATGTCTATTGTACTCACTTTTAAAGTATGCTATGAAAACCAAGCCCATGGGTCACATGAACTTGAACCTTAGTGATGTGCTTGAACTAGATAATTTAGATCCAGTAAAATTGAAAATGATATCCACATATTTTTTTTTAAATCCAACCTCTCCAATATAGGTAGCATTCTCATGCTTTTGCAAATCTCCACCATTCAAAAAAGCGAAGCTGTGCATTTCATTGAACTCATCTCCCCATGAATGTACCAAAAATACCTTCATGTTGCATTTCAGTAGTGTAGCCAATAGACACATATTGTAGCTGTCCAAGTGTCATGGAGAGCTTGCCCTTCTATGAATTTTGGAGACAATACTTCGTACAAAAGTTAAGGACAAAAGACTCCATCAATAGAACCACTGTAGATTCTTTTGGTAATTTTGTGCATCCCTCAACATGCACTACATGTTTCATGGATTACCATCCTCTCATCATTTTGAGGGATTTTTTTTCAACCTTCTCCTAAAGAACGTAAATTTCAGAAATGAGGATGAGCTCATTTCTGAAAACAATGGTACAAAATCTTACTTCCTAGAATGCTATATGTTTTCTTACAAAATCTTACTTCTTAGAATATGTCATATACAAGAGCTTGTAAAAACACAAGAAGACATCAAATCTCTAATCGATCAATATTGCAAAGTGCACTTGCTAATAGATTGAAGTCGGCACGACCTAACAAATATGATTCTCCAAAAAAGCCCCTTAAATTCCTTCATGGCTTCAACTGACCTAGATGAAGATCCCAATTTACATACCATAGCATGCACAAAATTACGTTAAATGATGAATGAGTTCAAGGAATTTGAAAACTTTCTTTTGGTAGCAAGAAGTTTACAACAAGATTAATGGATCACCTATAGAACATCATGTCATTTGTGGTACTCTTGGTTCAAGAAAGACATTTATGATCAAGTACATTACTTAAAATTATGTAAAACAAGGAACATTTATTGTTCTATCAGCAACAACAGGAGATGCTGCAATGGCACTTGGTTGATTAGCAACTACTTTCCATCATTAGTTTGCTCTTTCAAAGAGGCACGACATGTTTTCTGCTTCCTTACCAATATCAAATGAGTGATACATGGAATTAGAAAATCAAGAAATCATAAGAATTGATGAGATCTCAATAATGACATGCCAAATATTGAACACAATAATCAGGCAGTTGTGTGAAACTTGCAAACAAACAATTTTACAACCGTTTGAAAATAAGAAGATGCTCTTGTTTAGAGATATGTCACAATTGCCTCTGATATGTAAATGCAAGATGCAAGAGAAATAATTTTGTAGAAAATGTTGCACCAGTAACTCGGGTTTCTAGACAACCGCTAACTTTTCATTCCTTCACACATCAATATGTCACCTAGAATATCCATCATACATAGAATTCTTAAACATAATCCTGATACAGCAACCAATAAAAGAAGAGATCCAGTATTACCTAGGGAATATGAACATAAGTGATAGTCAAGTACACAATTTTTGTTGACAAGGATACAACTATACCATGCACCCAACAAATTGACACATGAGCTCATTCTGCATAAGAAATCCAATGAGCATAAAAAAAAGGGTGTCAATGTGACATCCAATGCAGATCAAATCTTAGAGTTACAAGATTGGGTAATGGATCCAAATTTCCACTCCATACAACAAATTGCATAGGAGAAAAAATCATGATCATAGAAAACATTGATCTCACTATTGCAGGTACATCGATGCCAAGATCTTATCAACAAATGAAAAAATCACACTCAGACGATCAAAATACAAATGTAAGGTGTTAAACTCCATATGGTATCACAAAACAACTTTTCCAATTCTGCTAGCATATGCAATAACAGGACACAAGTCACAAGGATGCACACTCAAAGGAAAGGCTCTTGTTGTCATTCAAAAATCATTTGCACCGAGCCTAACATATATCATGCTTTCTTGAGTTACCAGTCAAAAAAACTTGCGAATCTTAAATGGAATCAATCCATCTCATTTCATGCCAATGCTTGAATGAGGTAAAAATAATTAAATAATCAAAAGAGAATCGTTTTATTAAATATTCATGCATATATGGAAAAAGGATTCTTGTGTTATGAAGACCTCTAGGTAGGATCTATAAAACACGTTGCTTTGAGGAAAACCAACAATAATAAAAAATGGCAACAGCAGGCCTCCCTATTAAGCATTGTAATATTTCTTCACATTAGTTTATATTCTAATCTAGACTAAATTTCTATTTTTTAGATTTCAATCAACTTAAAAATAAATCTTGTTTAGCTCAACAAGACATAGAAACATCCACAAAGAGATCAAAAGTTTCAAAATATTACTTGTATGCCATGCAAATGAATCTTGCAAATGTTGTTGGAAGAGAACCCGAGAAATACATATATGGATTCAACACATACCAAGACATGAGAAAGTTCATGAATGAATGTGAAGAAGATATCGATAGATGGAAATCAAAACATGGTGAAAGAGAACTCATGGCGGATGGTAAGTGATAGTATTCATTAAATTTCAATTTCAATCAAATCGTATAACAAACTTAAAAAAAGAAATGAGAAAAATTACATGAACGTATTGCAGGCCTAACAAAGTACATGATCCATAAGATCACAAACACACATACTCAACATAGTCTTACATTGACAAGGAATGAGGGCACAAAAAATTATAAATGATCACTTAGAGGGAATTTCAGCATTTTGCCTATACAATCAACACTTCGGTTTCAATGTGAGCATACAGAAGCTTCTTAAAATAGATTTAAAAATGGAAAATGTCATATTAGATGATTTTAATAAAGCATTTAATTATGAGGAGAAGAAAGAATCAGCTTCAACTATTGAGTGCATGCCTAAGAAAGACTCCGCAATAGTAATAGACCATGTTGTTGCAACAGTGAATTTGCCTTTTGCAAAGGAAGTTTATGGAGCAAGTTTTAACTTATTCGGAATGCAAGAGAAGACAAACAACAATGAAACAAGTACATTCCATATTTAACTATAAAAATAATTAAAACCATAATATTTACTAGCATACTTGAAAAGGATCACATTATTTTGCTTTGTTATTTCTCATAGGACACATTGATGAAGACAACAAACAATAAAGCACACAACATTCATACCACTTTTACTACATTCATTGCATCAAAAATGACAAACAATCATTGGGCAAACAAACAATCTCCAAAAATGTATCATACAACATTGAACTAATCCACCACAAAAAATGAAATAGATTGTGGCTAGGTACAAGCCCTTCTACATGTACTTCAAAGTCGAAGTCCTAGCAACAACAAACCAAAAAAGCAAAGCCGGTACTCTAGAATAAAAATTCATAAGAGAATCAAACATAATGACATATATTCATCGTTGCAACAATCTCGAAAGGAATTCATCATCAACAAGCAAAAAATATTACTATTTGAAAAATAGAGATATAATCTTAATGATCTGCAATTTTTGTATTTGTCTTTACATTGAAACAAATATAAGATACATCCTTCCATAAGACCGATGGTTAAAATTTGAATTATCCCTATTGGTTTCTCTAATAGATTATCAACAAGCATTTTTTGTGAACGCACATAACTATTTGCCCAAAAAAAAAACACTTATGTACCCAAGCAACTGACCATTCATTGATCTTACAATCTTTGGAGCCACGACAAAAACATATAGGTATATGTTGAAATACCAAAACAAATGCATATTTTAAATGCAATTTGCTATCCATTTATTCAATACAATAATTCATGCTCTCATTTGTAATGTTTCACATTCCACCTTAGTTTCTTGTCATTTGAATCTTTGTAAAACTTCACATTTATTTTGCATATTAAATAAACAAGAATATAACCCTTGAGCACACAAATAAAACAAGTATTCTACTATCGCATTCTGCTTACATCATTTTATGAATTTGGTAAGAACGAAATTGTACAAATAAATATAAACTTTTACACAATGCTATCCTATAACTTGATGGGATCTTTTCTTATTTAAAAACTTTAATAGAATCCTATCTTCTTACTTCATTTTATAAATTCAATCATCTTATAGACAGGTAGCATTGTGCCATGAAATGAAAAGTTGAGTTCTCCTTGAGAATAGTAACTCTAAATTTTTGGGGAATGGAAAGAAAATACATCTTTTTTTTTTTTGAAAATGCAGGTTTATATTAAAAGAAAATTCATCAATATTTACAATAGTCAAAAATGACTAGCATATATCCGACAGTTATGCTCATTAGCAACATCTATATCAAAGTCTATACTAGTGAACTCAGACATCAACTTAATATAAATGGAAAGCGTGTCAAGCTACCTCCTACAGTTCTTCCTTTGGCTCCAGGTGGGCAACCACTCATAAGACGATCGTTCTAGGGATGCGAGGATGTGGGCATGGTCTGCAGATTTTGCTTCAAGGCTTGGGTGCAAGCGGCTTGAAATCTGGGGGGGGGTAGCTTCGTTGTGCACTTTGATAGAGATGCTAGCTGGGTTGTTCCTCGACACCGACCTCTTATAAACAATTGGAGGGGGTGCTGGTGGAGAGGGTGTAACAAATGACATAGGTTGAGGCATTGTGGTGGTAGGGAGGGACGTCAAAGGGGAGGCAATGGAAGTCTACACCGTAGGGGAGGCAATGGAAGTCTGCACCGCAAGGGGGGCAATGGAAGTCTGCAACATAGGGGGGGCTGTGGTCGTCTAAGTCGAAGGGGGGGCAGGGAACAGTTGACCTGAGGGAACATGATAGTACAGTACTAGGGAGGGATTCTCTGATTGGTGGTGGTGGTAGGGAGCTCCTTTCCCAGCCTGTATCTTGTGTCTTGTATCTTCTCAGATAAGAAATGCGCAGGACTATTGTTTCTTCGTGGGCATAGCCCACACTAGGTGAACCATATATCGATGTCTCTCTATCTCTTCCTTTCAATGCGCTTTCTATTTGTGTATTTTACGTATTCTAATTCTCGCATTGTTACTCCATTATAGTGTTGCTCCTAACAATTAGCATTCTCATTCCCTACATTCATGCTTTCTATAATTGCTCTTTCTACTACTATCTTGCCTTGAGTTGGTTTTGTGGTCTCAATTGTCTTGAGATCAATCAACTTCAACATAATCATTAAATGCGTCTGTGGTAATTCATTTGGATGCACCTTTAATAAAACCATTAGCAATTTCATTCTTGTTGCAAAATAATACTAAGTCTATTTACATTACATTGTGTGGTTATCCTTCTTGAATATGACATTATATCCCCATTTTTTGTTGAACGGTCGATACCAAGTCTTATACTTTATCAAATGTGCTCTAATCCCATTTTTTTTCAAAGATTTCATTAATTCCAACTTTTATTTTTATTTTTAAGCTTTAATAAGTTAGTTTATTGCTCATCATTATCATCATGCTAAAATGAATTGCATGCATTCTTTTTCTTTTTGCTGGCATTCACATTTCTTTAACTTCTTTCTTTTTCAATTTGTTAGCATTCATGTACCTACTATCACATTTCCTATATTTCTCGTTCCACCACTATTTTGCATTCATCAAGATTTCATCATAACGTTTTTGTTGGGTTTTATTGAGATGAATCAAGCTCATCATTTGCACGATTTCAAAATTGAAACATCCTCAGAAAGATTGCCAAATGTTGATGACATGAAATAGGTCCTAAAGTTCTCATGGGTTCAACATGAAATTCATCTGAAATACCACTTAGAACATCATGCATAGGTTGGCAAAGGGTGGTCAATGATAAATGGAATTCTTGAGATAGATGGAAAACCTCATAAATGTGTATAGTAATTGGGAATAGTAGGGTATTACTATCTATATTGGAAAGGGCTATGGAGCTTGGTGAGGAAACAACACAAATATGGACGATAAATAGGGATGGGAGGAAATTACCATTTGGTCATGGATTTGGTTCATGCTGGAAGTACAATGACGAGATTGCACATATTTTATATAGTTACAATTAGGATCTTCAACAACTCAATATGCATACTATCTACATTCATTTCTAGAAAACACTTAGCTCATTTACTTCCATTACGTTCCATTTGTCGAGTAGTAAATGTAATAATAGTTATTTTTGGATTCAATATCCAACAAGTATAGGGTTGGATGGAGGATGGTGACAGTGATGGTGATGGTGACCTACGTCCATTGCAATCTAGGCTCCCTCCACTCACTCTCAGACCTACGTATGGTGCCCTCCCTATGTCATTCTTGTCTCACTCAACTCAAACTTCACCAAATACGACACTCGTTGAGAATCCCTCGTTCTGCATGCAAGATGTGACAGTGGCTGTGCCCCTCATTCCCTCTTTTGGAAGAGACTACTTCGACCCTGACTTCACAGACCTTACTACATTTTTACGCGTCCAAAGAGTGAAGGGGGGTTGGGAGTGATCAACATAAAGCAGGCAGCAGAAAAATTAGCAGTGACCTAGATTCTCAAGGTTCCTTCTGAACCCACAAATGGATTGGGCCAGGCTCCTTGCTCATAAATTCAAACCCTTTCGTCCTGTCAAGGCAAATCGATGGAAGAACTACCCAGTTCTTTTTGCGGTCTTTTGTCCCGAACCTTGCTCCACTAAAGGCAGCGATCTATGGAGGTCACTATGGAGAGCACTTGAATATGTCAAAGCACAACTTCTTTTCTTTGGCAAAAGTTCTTTCATGAAGCTCGATTCTATCTGGGCATCCATGATACATAGAAAAGCTCTACTAAGCAACACTGACTTTACCAGAGCCTGTGTCTTGTCCAACAAGGGCATTCAATCTTGGGGGCAGCTGTGGCATAGGGATCAAATCAGATGGAAAACCCTACTTGAAATTTGGAAAGAATTTAGATTGATGAACCAAGATGCTATCTTTGTCACCAACAGAATAGCTCTTTAGGAAGGAGACACTCAGTGGAAGGGTGGCTCAGTCTTGAACTATGCTTTAGAATTTAGTTGGATCATGCTTAAATCTGACGTTGCACTTCTAGCCACATAAGGCCTTGATTTAAGCATTTCTACGGAAATAGAGGTCTTATTTTGAGAGTTGTTTGGCTATACGGAAACTATATTAAAAAAGGATAATGGAGTGTCTTAGGAATATCACCATATTTGTGTAATTCATAAGGGTCGTCTTTCTAAAGCATGTGGGCCATATTCTTATGGGTGTAGTAGTGTGATGGCCTCCATAATACTATCTTGACACTTGCATGAAAATTACCCATGCGAGGTGTGATTGGAGTAACATAGCTCTCCTTTTACACCACCAACAAAAGGAGGGCATTATTGGCTTATGGATGAAGACACTTCTCTTTTTCTTTGATATGACATGCAAGCATTTATAAAATCTGTTTGCATGCACATAAGGATGTCTACATGTTTGCAAAAGTTGAACTGCATCATCATCATCATGCTCAAACGTTTGTGCATGCATTTGAGAGCTTCATTTATAATTATAATTAACTTCAAACATAGGGACAACTGTATTTGATTGACCTATAGCCTCGTCCATCTAAATGGATGAGGCAATAGGTTAATCAAGGGTGTTCGAATGGATGAGGCAATAGGTTAATCTAGCATAATTGCCTTTGCTAAAATTGTCTCATGTCAACCATGCCAAATTTTGGCCAATGCCCTATCGATTCAAAGTCTAAAAAATTGCATTGTGCACATTTAGCTAGATATTGAGCCTTGGACAGACGGAGGATGTAGATACAAGCTCAAAAAATTGTTTTGTGAGCTTTCGCCTCGATATTTAACTTGAGACGCATGGATGTAGCCACTAGGCTTTATGAGTTTCCGTGCCTATAAAAGAGGGGTGGTAGAGATGAATTAAGAGAGGAGGGACAATGCTCCTTTAATGGTGCCATGGTGAGATCTTAGAGGAGGGCTCTCTCATTGTGTGTGTGTGTGTGTGTGTGCGTGTTTGGTGACCCCTCTCATGCTAAATATCCTTCTGAGCATCTATAAGACAATTATTTTAGGATTGACTACATGCTTGAGATCTTGACTATCGTGCCTTCTTGTCATATAAGGACATTGTTTGTAGTTGATTGTCCCTTTCTTTGGGAGTGTTCTTTGTAATATAATGACAATGGATTTCAAAGATGTGCCGGGTACCATTTGCTCAACAATTCATACCTTCCAAAATACAAAAGGTACCACCGTGATACAAACACTCATATTTTTAATTTTATGCGTAGAAAATTCACATCCTAAAAAACCATGTCAATCCACAACTTCAAACTTCACGTTAATATACATTTGATCACCTTGTTGTTACATATCTTAAGGTTCTTACACTAACAATACTAACCCTATCATAACCTAAGCTAATCAAATCTAAGCCTAGCCCTAACTTAACCGATTTGCATCTCCCACCATCCACCCCTTCCTTTGCCATGCCTTTGCCTTTGCTCGTTCTTTTGCCATGCATGTGCCTGCGTCGGTGCCTCTGCTTCCTCCTTCCCAAGCAACAAGGTTTGCACTACCATCGAGTGGCAACAAGACACAAGGGGGAGGCATGAGTGGCGGTAAGAGAAGCCAGATGAACCGATGCCAGGAGGTAGGAGCGCCACGATCAGGAGAGGAGGACAGGAAGTAAGATGCAGGAAGGGCAGTGGGCTACTGAAGTCTCAGCTTTGGCGTCGAGGCAAGGAAGCTCTCTAATCTAGAGTGTGGACTTGGGTGTCATCCCATTGACTTCCGAGGAGTACATTTTTCCTTGAAATATCCCAGACTCTAATGAGGGGAGGGCCACGTGGCACGAGTGCACGACATAGCCTTGCTATTAAATTCCTTGCCGTGCAAACCAAATTCATTCATCAGATTCCCGGTGTAGATGCATCATATAAACTTACATCGCACTCTGAAATAGATGTAACTGAAATAGATCATACATCGTTCTCTGAAATAGATTACACTCACAACATTGCTCGACGTAGATACACAGATTGATTTACTTTCAATCGATCGATCTATATTTCGACTGCTGGTAGATCGATCGTTGGATAGATCGATAGATAAATGCTGGCTATCGATGGATAGATAGATAGATAAATTGTTGTCTCTGGAATTGTCCTGTGAAGACTCGTCAGATCTTTCGGGAGAAGCTACCGACAGCGAGAACGGAAGCGAGGAAGACACACAGCGAGTGGAGGAGAGATCGACAGACGGGGCAGTTAATCTTCCTAAGAAATCTTTCGGAATCCGGATCTATCGTAAAGCGGGTGAGGCGTCAGAATCAGAGATAGAGAGACAAGAAGGGAGGGTGGCGCAGTCATTCTCCTTGAAAATTGCAGCGTAACACCACAAAAACGCTGCGGAGACAGGTGCTGAAGCAGGTGGAGGCCTAGAGGAGAAGAAGAAGCAGCGGCTGGAATAGAATACGGGCGAGATCTATCTGGATTGGTCTGCCCTGCGGTGAAAGGAGACAGATTAGATAGAGGAGTGAGACGGAAAAGGGAGCAGCATTCTCTGAGGGAGAGATTGCATCTGCGCGTCAAAAAATTTCTGTTTTTCCCGAAGAGCGACATTCGACTAGAAGCAGCAGGATACCCAAAGATGCCGAGATCAGCCGTAGTTGTCGTGAAAAGCCGTTTCGATGCTGAAACCCCGTGTTTGGAGCTTGAGCTTCATGCTTTCGACGAAACATCAAGCACACGATGAAGCTTTGACAGGAAATGCCAGTCGTAACGAAAGCATTCTTTGGAGAGCAAGCGAACGTCCGCATTTCTTCCTGGCATTTCCTCCTGCACGTCGCCGTACAAGCGAGAAGCGAGATCTGATTTCAGAAGCCGTAAGATTATGCTTCCTCTACAAGCTTTGGAACTTTGATCGTTTGCTCGCATCTAACAGACGGAAAGATGAAATCGTTCAAATTTATTCTAGATTGTATAGCTTAGAGAGCGCAATCGATGCATTTGCTAACTCGGCATGTTGCAATCGCAGGGAGCTTTTGCATTCGGAACATATATTTTTCTTAGCTTGAAAGCTTGACATGCGGAACTGCTGGAGAGCTCCAGCCGATTAGATTCTCTCACTCTTCATCCTCAAAATGAGGCGCCGAATGATTGATCCTCGGCGTCAGCAGCGAAGGCGCTTGTATCGCGTCTGCGTTGCGCTCTTCACGCTGCTTCTCGCGCTTGCGCTTCTGGCGATCTTTGGACATCAGCACCGCTCTTCTGCAACTCCTTCACATGAGCAGGTCATCTCTTCACGCGGCCTTGTTGGCGAATGCATGGCAAAATGTCTGCTTTCTTTGTTTTCCTTCACCTTACTGGTACGTTTAGGCAGCAACCGAACTCTCCGTACAGCGCGTTGTGGACAGAAATTTGAATGCTTTCATCTTCTTCATCTCTGCGCACTCTTTTAGCCTTCAACAGTGTATGCCATTTTCCTGCTCACCTTTTCACCGCCTTATCTGTAATGTGTAGTGGCCATGTCCGTTACATGGCTTGCTAACTTTGAGCTGGCAACGCAATGGCTGTTTGTTCGGCAACGTGGGTACCAAGAGCAAGGCCTTACAGAAATAGAGGATTTTCCCTGCCTACTCATGATCGAATATATCCAAAGTAATGACAACTGTTGGCAGTCAAGGCTCAAAACTTCAGTGACGAGTCTCATTTCTCGAGTTCTTTTAGTAAACTATTTTGCCCTCCTCTACAGTGAAGGGTGGTGGAGTAATTCGTTGGAGTTAAATGATCAAATTTTGAGCAGTCAACCGAACTCGCATGTCCTTCACCGCCTCGGTACGACTGGTGTGCACCATTGAGTAAAGCGAATTTGCTATACTCTTGCGTGTTTCCTTGAGCAAATTGTGTAAATTTGCTCTATCCCCAGAAAGAGGAAGGACCTAGGGAGTCCATGATGAGAGAGGATGAAAAGAAGACAGTTGGAGAAGAGAAGGGCTGAGAGCGGTTACTAGAAGAGAGGGTTTGGAGGGGCCAAAGGTCTAGAAGCACAGCGAAGTTTTGTTGGGGACTAGCTACCGATTTGACCCTTGAAATAATTGCAAAAGTTAAATCCGCCAAGCTGTCCCAAAAAAATATCTTTAGGACTTTGTTCACTTTGTTCTGGCTCACTCAAAATGAGCGGTAGCTCCAATTTTACGTCTCCTTTTACAATGTGCAGTTCCTTAGATCTCTTGCCCAAGGGGACTTAGGATCGCTATCCCGTCTCTTTAGCAAGTCCAAGACTGTCCTAGCTAGAAATAGTCTCCCAAATGAGCCAAATTTGTTTAACAAAAGAAGAGCACTCTATCACGTGTTTAAGGCCATAGCAGCCTTGTACATCACTGGGATATCCCGTCAGCTTACTAGAATAGCTTGCATGACTAGTCCAGACTCCACTCCAAGGAGGCAATAAAAGTGATCTGATGGGACGTAATTTCCTGACAACATATACCAGAGGACTGTGGTAGATAGCATGGCAGAGTGCAGGTCAGAGGACATTGATTACTCAAAGGTCTCACCAACTCCATGAGCCTTTCCTTTCACTCGTGCACTTTGTGAAGATTTTGTCAAACCGTGAGGAAGTTGGGGTGGAGACTGGAGGTTGAGATGAACCTCTTGAGGGAATAGGAAGCTCCAATGGCCTTGAGAAGCTTGTCAAAGACCTTAGAGAGAAAGATGGCTGAATACAAACAGCCGCAGGCTGTGCATTGGAAGGTTTTTTGGGAGCGGCATATGTAAAAGTGGCTGTGAAACTAACAGTCCAAGCATCAAAGGCCACAAAAAAGCCCAGATAAATGTGTTGTGCACTCTCGAGCTGCTTATCAGCACAAGAGTAAGGCCTCGACTCCTTGTGTAGGACATAAAGACCTACTAAGTGGCAGCAGTCTTACAGCAGCCGCTTGAGATTGGGGCAGTCAACAGATTGGGCTGAGCATAGTACTGTGCACTGTATGATGTATCAGCTGCATTGCACAAATTGGCACTCAAAGGGATCGAATAGTGCAAGCATTGCTTGGAAGTCTTGAAAAACTAAGGTGTCGTAATAATGGCAAAATTTGGCTATAGACAAGCTGCGAAGCCACACATAATTCAGACATTACAGCTGTCTGAGCAATCACTGTTAGTGCACGGTGAGACTAGAAGGCTTGAAAACCGGCATAGTAAGACCGGCATGACTGATGGTATTTTGAAGAAGCTGAAAGTATAGAAGGGCGCTATGAGCAATTTAATTGTTGCCAACCTCTTCTTTTGAGAAGAAGGTGAAAGATTATTTTGAGTCTTTATGTTGATGATCTAACCTTTGACATGGAACATTGAAAAGAAGATCATGGAAATTTATCTTCATCCTCTACATAAGGACTAGCCTTGAGCTGATTGCTTCCATTTTTGTGCATATTTGCTCGGTAATTCTCTTTCACATGAGAGATTTTGTCACATGAGCTACAACTCGTGTGAAAGTCGAACAAGTGTGGACACATGAGAGAGAGAGAGAGAGAGAGAGAGAGAGAGAATTAGGTAGGAGCAACTGTATATAATACAACCAAGTAGGAGGGAGGCAAGTGAGGAGTGAAGCTCCATATGACAAATCGGAAGTGTGAGAGGGGGACCTATAATTGGGTCCCATTCCAGTTTGATAATTACGTCCCATTCCAGTTTGGTCCGCCTGCCAAAGCTGGCCGAGTGACCGACCATTTGATTGGCCTGCGCCGACCAACAAGTCCAAACAGGCTTGGGCTAGGTTGGGTTTTCCCAACCAGGCAGGTCGGGTGACCTGACATGATTGGGTGCCCAAACTGGGCCCCAATTCTGCCCTAACTATGGACCTAACTGGCCTGCACCAGCCAGCCTCAAACAGGCCACCGACCAGCTCTTGGAGACTGCCTGACCGTGGAATATGTGCCCTGGTACCTGGCCGCCTGGACCCCCATGTTGACTGTAGGAAGAATGTTTACCTACTCTCTCTGGGCGGGCATACCCACAAAGAAGCCCTCTCTCACTACGCATGAGATGCCATAAACTCTAACATCCTCTGTGCAGCTCACGGTGTACAAATGAATCGAAGAAGCAAGCCGATGAAGATGCAACAATGGACCCCCCAGCACCACAAATATTGGATTCCCCGGCGATAGCACCTGATAACCTACACCCTCGAAGCAAAATGCCACTATGAACAGCAAATGAGATTTCCTCGTCTTTGATTCCCATACTAGTCTGTACTGAGTTCCAAATGGAAAATGATGATCTATGGAACAAACCACTCCCAATGTCCTCTGGTGGACACGTCATGTCTAGGAACCTCGAACAATGAACTGTGAAATGCACTGTGTCCATAATCTCTACGACGTCAAGACAGTTTACATAGAAGAATCCCTCGCATAGAGATGCTCCAATTTTGACCATACTTCGAAAGTACTATTTAACGTTTTTATTGTCGGAGAGACCTCCTTGGTGATGGTGTGTACTAACACAATTTCCCTTGGAGTCATGGTCCTCCCAATCTTGTAGCTGCAACTGGCCTCTAATAAAAATAAGGGTGATAAACAGGTTGTTAGTCGAGGGGCACCGTAACAGCCAGGGGCTGAGTGCTGGCCTTGCATGATAAAGGATTGATGCCGTAATAGCTTGGTTAGGCTGAGATTGGTGGACGATTTCACTGTGGAAGCTGGGGCAGTCAGCCAGATGGGTTATGCCTTGGAATTGGATGCCTCTGAAGCCATGATTGGTTTGGAATGCTGAGAGCAGAGGTTATGCTGTAAACTGGATGCCTACTGGAAGGGTTCAGTCATTGTTGTAATCTGTTTTCAGTTCAATAAATAATAAAGAAATACCGCAAGGGGGGCCAACGGATTTGGGGCCAACCGGTGTACTGTGTATTGAGCAAGAGCAGTCTAGCTCCTATGTGTTGTTTGCTGTGGATGTTATGCTAGTGGAGTAATATGGCAAAATAGCTGACCAATTGCAAGAGATCTCATTGCATAATCACCTGGCTAGCAGCGCCCAGCCTGGAAAACCCCAGAAACAAGGTCGACCAGCCTTATCTTGCCTGGAATCAGCCCAAGAACACATCGACCAGCCTTCTATTGCCTGGCAACAGACCAACCACAGCATCCACAGCCTGGTCTCTGTCCAAAATCAGCAGTTCATAGGTCAACCAGCAAAACCACAGCCCGGAAGGCCCGTGAACCAGTTCGACCAGCCTGTAGGAGTCCCAGAAACAGCACGAAGCGGCCACCAATCAGGTCGCCCCTGCTTAAGACCACCTCGGGACAGCCTGCACTGCTCCAGAATCAAATTGCCCTGCTCCTCTGGCCCCAGAATCAGCAAAATCCAGCTCCAAGTCAATTTGCCTTGCCTCCCAGCACACAAAATAGCGTGTTGGACAGCTAGAAACCCAGTCACCTGGCTCCAGCAGCCCAAACTCAGCCTATAGGCAGAACAAATCAGATCACCCCTCCTCTTGGCAGCCTCCTGAGCATACGAAACTAGGCAACTCTCTTCCTAGACGCCTGCAAGCATGCACACTGGCGCTTTTCCGTTGATTCAGTCTCCCAGCTGCTATTTTTGGTCCACTGACACTTATGGCAGATTTTAATCCCAAAATAGTACATGGAGTGCACAATTTTCCCAGGGTCCCTAGGACATAATTCCCCAAGCCTGGCACATGTACCAGGACTCCCGGAATTCTAGTGACACTAAGGTTCAAGGTATTCACGTGTAAATTGAATCGTGTTAGAATTTAAAAATAAAATCACGTCCTTGTGACATACCCCTCTTGACACAAGGAAAACTCCTCGATTGCCATCCACTGATGAAGTATGTGAACAAAAGAATTGATCAGATTCACATATGTTCGCATGTACCTCAAAACCAACATTGCATATATGATCCGTAGAGCCATGGGTAACAATCATACATCAATGCAAACACATCCAAGTGACTAGTACACTGGTCTTAGAAGTCCGATGGCAGATATATTGTTAGCTCAATAAACATATAGTGTCACCAAGCTACTTTCAGACATCTAGGCCTGTCCTTGACAAGGAGGCAGAGGTACTACCCCCCTCTTGAGTATTAGGCAATACTTTGGACCTACGCCTTGTTGAACCTGAACGCAAGCCTCGACCAAGGTCGGCTCAAGCTGAAAAGCTTCAAGATAAAGCTGCAAAACCGGGGGTACATTTGCAAGCTCCCCATCCTCCAACCGTAAAATCCCATTCTTAAGAGAATAATGTTCTTGTCTTTGCCCATCTGACAATTGATTAAAGATCTGAGCAAAATCTGCATCCTCAGCATATTGGCTCTTCATGGGCTCCAATGCATCATGATAAGCATTAGAGACTATAGATACCTGTGGCTTCCTGGACAAAGCATCGGCAACCACATTCTTCTTGCTCTCTAAATGAATAATCTGTAAATGAAACATGGACAAGAAGTTTGACCACTGCATATACTTTTCTGATAGCTTAGATTGCATGAGGAAATATCGCAAAGATTCATGATCAGTCTGCACCGTAAAATCAGCTCCCAGTAAGTAATGTTTCCAAGTAGAAAGGGCTTGAATTACATCTAGCATTTCCTTCTCATAAATCTGTAAATGCTTTTCAACTGGCTGTAAAATGCGAATCTTTTGTAAGTTTCAAACTCTGTTACATGGGAGTGGCTGCAATCTTGCAATCTACTTTTTCAAGAGACTATCAACATATTTGAGATGACTCATAAAGGTGCTCTCTGAATCTCTCTAGAACTCAATTCCAAGACAATAGTGCATAAGTCCAAGATCTTTCATGTCGAACTCTGTAGATAAGTCTTGTTTCAATTTCTTGATGAAGCTATCCTTGCTTCCGGTCACAATCAAATCATCTACGTACAAAAATGCAATAGTAAGTTTGTAGTAGAGAGTATGATCTTTATTGGATTTCATGTATCCCAGATCAATTCCAAGACAATAGTGCATAAGTCCAAGATCTTTCATGTCGAACTCTGTAGATAAGTCTTGTTTCAATTTCTTGATGAAGCTGTCCTTGCTTCCAGTCACAATCAAATCATCTACGTACAAAAATGCAATAGTAATGTCTTCCCCTTGAACTTTGTAGTAGAGAGTATGATCTTTATTGGATTTCATGTATCCCAAATCAGCAAAATACTTGTCGATTTTGCTGTACCAACTTCTGGGTGCTTGCTTTAAGCCGTAGAGACTTTTCTTGAGATGGCAAACCTGATTCTGCTTTCCTGGTTCAACATAACCTATTGGTTATTGTATATAGACTTCCTCGTTTAGGTAACCATTGAGAAATGCATTATTGACATCGAGGTGGTACACATTCCATCTGCTGAGTGTCGCCAGTGATATCAAGAATTGTATGGAATCCATCTTTGCTACTGGAGCATAAGTCTCATCATAATCTTGATCATATTGCTGTGCAAATCCTTTTGCAACTAGCCTGGCTTTGTATCTTTGAATGCTTCCATATGGATTTTACTTCACTTTGTATACCCATTTGTTTGCTATGGCCTTCTTTTCTGGTGGAAGGTCGCATAATTCCCAAGTATTGTTTCAAAGCATCATTCATAGTAGTTTGCCATTCTGGCTTGTCTATTGCATCTTCGAAGTACACTGGCTCTTTTGTAGCCATGATGGTAGTCATAAGAGCATAGTTGGTGGTTTCAACCTAAATTGCTTTGCCTTTTTGAGCATATGTCAATTTGACTGGAGGTCTGCTTTCCCTAGTAGACCGTCTGAGTTGTTGTGGCTCTGCTTGGGGTGATTTTGACAATTCTTGCTCTTCTTTATCAACCTTTTATGTAGATGACTATGAAATCGGTGAATCTATCTCTTGTGTATTTGAGGTTTTCCATTGCGATTCCTCATCAAAGATTACATCTCTAGAGATAATGACCTTTCGGTTGATGGGATCATACAGTTTGTATGCTCTGCTTTCTTCATTGTAGCTAGCAATGGTCGTCATGTATGTGGGCATATGCCATGCAACCAAATATGCGGAGATGCCCAATGTGTGGCTTGTGTCCAGTGAATGCTTCATGAGGTGTCATATTCTGTATCAGTTCAGTAGGAAGCCGATTAAGCAAGTAGTTTACAGTGGCTATTGCTTCTGCCCAATACTGATTCAGAAGATGCTCCTCACTAAGCATTGCCCTAGCATTGTAGCATTGTCTGCTAAAGTATCATTCTTTCTTTCAACTCTTACATTCTACTGAGGAGTATCTGCATAAGTGAATTGTCTTCAAATGCCGTGACTTTTGCAAAAGTTCATGAATGCTGAAGACATGTATTCACCTCCTCTATCTAATCTCATGACTTTGATCTTTCTGCCTGTCTGATTGGTTTTCTACCATGGCTTTGAATTCTTGAAATTTGGAAAAGGCTTCAGATTTCTCTTTCAGAAAGTAGACCCAACAATATTTGCTATAGTCGTCGATGAAAGTCAAGTAGTAAAGTGAACCATTGATACTGCAGATTTGGGCATAACCCCATACATCTGTATGTATCAAATCATACCTCTTGCTCGAGAGGTGCTTCTGCCGAAGTTGGTTCGCTTTTGTTTGCTGAAGCAGCATGCTTCGCAAACTTTTCTAAGAAACTGTAGCTTAGGAATCCGAATTGCCATATTCTGATTCCTAAGATCTATCAAACTCTTGAAATTCACATGACCATATCTCTTGTGCCATTTTGCGTATAGTGACATCTGTTGCAGTTGAGCTGACATGGCATGCAAATCTGGTATTGTAGTGAGCATTCTGTACAAGCATCCTTGACTCATTTTCCTACTAGCTGAAATCCTCTGGATTTATCTCTGATAGTGCATTCATCTTCGTCAAAGATGACTCGATAGTTGTGTTTTGTCATTTGACCTACTGACAAGAGGTTCTTGCTGAGCTTGAGAACATAGAGTACATCTTTCACCAATCCTTTCGTACCAGTGAAATTATTCATAGGGATAATGTTTGTCCCTTGAACTAGATTCGGTATAGTATCTGTTGTGTAGATGACATTCTTTTGACCTTCTAATGGTTTCATCTCTGTGAACTATTCTTGATGATTTGTCATATGAGATGATGCACCACTGTCAATGTACCAAGGATCCTGATCTGCTTGGTCGACTTGATAATTGAAATCCTTTTTTGAATTGCAATCGGTGTCTAGGTACACTGTATCAGGCTTATGCATTTCCTCGTTGGCAAGAAACATATTCCCATGTTCATTTACATAATGACTGTGACTAGAATGTCTACCACGATGATTTTCTCTTCCGCGGAAATTTCCTCGATTGCTGCTGGATTGACTGCCTTGGTCGTACTGCTTCTTGCGGCAATCTCTTTCCTAGTGTCCAAACTTATGACAGTAGTTGCACTGAATGTTTGACATGTTGGCGGATGCATTCCCTTGTCCTTGGAATTTTTCTCGGTTGGAATGATTTCCTCTTTGCTAATGCTGATGTTGCTGAGGATGATGTTGATGCTGATTCTGACTTTGATGATGATTTTGTTGCTGATAATGACCACTTTGCTGGAATGATCTACCTCAGTCTCTACCTCAATCTTTGCTTCTATCTGAAGCTGTGAATGCTTAATCATTGGAATGACCTTTGTGTGCATGAATGGCTTGAGTCCTGAGTTCTTCACCAAGTAAAACTGATTGAAGTTCTTCCATTGTCGGTATTAGCCATTGGATGGTAATACTATGGACTAGATTCTCGTATCCCTCTCCTAGTCCATTCAGGATGACTTGAACCATTTCTGCGAGATTCATAGTCTCTCCAGCTGCTGCGAGTCGATAGTTGTAGTCTTTGATCCTGAGGACGTAAGCATGACCGGTTTCGCTGCTGTTGCGGAAACTCTGGTTGATTTGGTTTCTCAATGTGAGAATCCTAAAAGTGTTCTTGGACTTGTAGAGAGTTGCGAACATATCCCATGCTTCTTTTGATTTCTTGACGGTATTGAGCTGTCCTAGCATGACATCTTGCACATTCTGCTTGATCAGATGATATGCATACTTATCTTTCTTATCCCATTCTGCCTGTGCTCGAAAAATGGCAAGATCTGCTATAGGTGCGAAAATTGTTAGTGTATCTGGAGATCCCACTATTGGTACTGTGACAACAGGTGGAGTAGAGCTACTACTAGCTGGATCGTCCAATGGTCTAGGTGTAGATCCATCAACATACTCCCATTTGTCCTGAAGTACAAGAATGGTCTCCATTTGATATTTCCATGTGCCATAATTGGAGTTGTCTAGCTTAGTAGATGCCTCCAGATTAAGGTTGCTAGTCGTAGACATGGTGCAAGAAATGTCCTCAAAGTATCTGTGAAATCACTTTCTAAATCAACTGCAAAACACTGACTGTGGTAAGTGGAATTTGAACCTTTGGTGAAGGTAGAACTGCAATATAGAATCAAATCTGAATTACAAGGCTTATAGCAAATGATGCGGGAATAGCCAAGAGGCTTTACAAGGCTGGAATAAAGTGCACAATGCTGTGAAATAGCCAAATAGGCTTTACAATGATGGCATGTGTGTGTGAAATCAAATCATGTGCTATTTGCCCACTGATCAATCGGTTAATGCCTTTGAACACTCTGAAGTGAATTGATGAACGTCTGCTCAGTGAATTGATGAACATCAGGTTTCAGGTAATGTAATGATGTGAAACCATATGTGAGCGTAGGGACTGACTCCGAGTAGAAACTAGTCAAGAATTTCGGGCATGGCTTAGATTGGCAACTTGGAGAAATTCAAATCGTCTCCTCTATGGGGATCTAGTCTACTCTGATCTAGATCTAGACCAACCGTCAATCGAAGAAAAGAACAGCAAATAATTTATTTTTCTTTGGTTCTTTTTATGTGCTGGGCTAGATGCATCGATGTAGAGGCTGATGTGCGTGTAAGGAGTGGATTTGTTCGACGAGGCTCAAAAGTGGATGATACTTGCACCAAAATGAGTGTGTGATGTGATGAGCGCGTAGAGCACGAAAAATCAAGCGATTTTTCTTTTTGGAGTGTCCTCAAATTCTTCTTGGATCAAGAGATACAACTTGATCTAGGTGGAGGGGCAAAAGTGTGCAAAGTATGCATAATGATGATGTGGCAGTCAGGGGGTGTGAAGGGGTGTGCCTCTGAGGCACTGTGTGACAGGGATTCACATGCAACATCCTCCTCCAATTGATGCTGCTGTTCTGAGAAGACCACATCGCGACTTACTATTACCTTCTTGGTAACAGGGTTATAGAGACGGTAACCCTTCGTCCCTTCACTGTAGCCCAAGAAAATACACTTCCGACTCTTCGGTTCTCATTTGGTCCTGTTAGCATCAGGGACATGCATAAAACAGTCACATCCAAAAACTCTAAAATGTGCAGCTGAAGGTTTCTTAGCAGAAAAGGCCTGGAGTGTAGTCATCGCGTTCACAGCGTTCGTGTAGCTATGATTCAGAATGTTAACTGCCGTGTTACATGCTTCAGCCCAGAAAGTCTTTGGCAAATCTTTCTCTTTCATCATACTCCTGTCCATTTCGCAGATGACATGCATCTTGCATTCTGCTACTCCATTTTGCTGTGATGTATGTGGCGGGGGTTTCTGCCTCTTTGTTACGCTCTAGCCGAGGTAGCATGACCTCGGAAGAATCAGTCGACATTTCCCTTAAAGGATCTCGGCTTGTAATATATCTGTTTGCGCTTCATGTAAATGATCGGGAGGGAATTAATGTCAAGGTCCTAGGTGAGGGTTGATAGCACCAGACTAGGTGGATCTAAGGCTAAGGGCCTAATGCAAGAAATGTGCCTAGGGGCAAAGGAAATTAAAGTAGCCCAAGAGAGGGGTGAAAAGATGCATTAGTAAGGCCCTATAATGATGACATGTGGCATCTAGATCCATCTAGGGAGATGGGGCTTGTTGGAGCTAGTGAGAGAAGGAGAAGTGGGCTTTTACGTGAATATGGATTTTGGATTCTATGTGAGCTCTCACGCTTCAGCAAGGTTGGCTGGGTGGAACAATATTGGTGCTACTCCCGTGATCTGCCTGTAGTTAGAAGTGAAGATTCTAACATTTGGTATCAGAGCCCAGGCTAGGAAGTTGCGTGTGAAGGAGGGGCAGGTACAGGACTGTTCGTGGGTTTGACGGAGGGGTTTGATCGGCACTAGCCTACGCAGACAGCGTCGAATTGGAAGACTTGCGAAGGAGTGAGGGGATCTGGTAATCAGACGATACGTGATCGACGAATCTTGGAGCGAACAGGAGGTTGGAGCGCAGGCGTGACGATGAATGACGTATCCGTTTGGTGGTCCTCCCCCATTGGTTAGCAGGAGCTTGCGGTGTGTTAGGTGACTGTTCGTAATATTTGCTCGTGACGTCCACGCGACGGGCTGATCGACGAATTACGAGGTGTTGCTGCCCGTGGTTTACGACGGAATGAAGGCTTAACAGGGGCTCGTGTTACGGGTGGTCTTCGATGAGATTCATAGATGGGCGACACGCAGGCAGGATTATGGAGGATCTGGGAGCCGGTGAAAATATGTTTCGTCACATCTCCCGCTCTCTGGCTACATGACTGGCTGGCCAAAAATAGAATTCGACCTGTTTCCCGACGGACTCACAGTCATAGCCTTCTAAGGCCACGCAGACAGCTTGTAGGCTGAGACAAATTCCAAACAGAGAGCTACGCCTTGGCAGAGGGAAAAAAAAAGGAAGAGCGCGTCATTTGTTTGTGGAGCTGAGGCTTGTATACCGTCTGTTTCATTTGGTATCACAGGGGTATCAAATCGAGAGGCGGGAGCGAGCAAGACCAGGGAGCATCAATTTTTCCTTCATTATAAAATTTCAGTTTTTAGTATACAGCTTATTATTATGTACAGCAGAGTTTGCAGTTTATTATGCCTGTGTATGTACTTGTGTGTTTCAGTCAGAGTTAGTTTGCAAGAATTTCCCTAGTATAGGGAAAAGCGGGATTTGGATATATGCCTATGTCAAATGCCTAGTTAGTGTGAAGCTAGGATTGCAAGTATTCCCTAGTATAGGGAATTGTGTCAGAGTGCCAGTACCTTGAATTTTGTTAGTTTGTAAATACAGTGTTCTAGCGGTGTTTTAAAAAAAAAACAAAACAAAACAAAACACCCATTGACCTGAGTGGAAGCAGAAGAAAGGGCTTCCAGAAGGGACCCTGGTGAGTCAGGAGTCCGGCTGACCCAGCAGGTGTCACGCCCAGTAGCTCACACCTTATCTAGCAGGATTCCATTACTTGAGGATGCCTTGCAACAGTTATTAGCGCAACAGTTACAGGCCAATGCAGGGCAGTCTGAACTTAGAAGAGTGATAATAGTATGTCTGCCAGACCTTCTCGAGATGAGAAAGGAAAGGCTCTAATGGAACCGGAGTCTAGTGTCCATACGGTCGAGCCTAGAAAGGCTAAAGTACCTAATATTGCCAATTACAGGCCGAAAAAGTATTCTGGTCGGATGAATGACCGTAGTTTTGATGTCATTGAGACCTGGTTACACAAATGGGACGAGGTGTTCGCCATTTGTGACATTAGAAATGATATAAAAAAGATCCGCGAGGCCACCCACATGTTTAGTGAGGCAGCGGATCGGTGGTGGATTAAACAACAAAAAGATGGTATAGCATCCACTACCTGGGAGGGGTTTAAAAGAGAATTCAGGAAACACTTCTTACCTCTTAACGAAGCATCCCAAGCTTGGGATCAGTATAGAAACCTTCGTCAAAGAAATTTATCAGTGGCAGAATACACTGATAAGTTTCAAGAGAGCGTAATGAAGGTTGATGAACCCCTACCTCAATCAATCCAAGTGAAAGATTTCATATTTGGATTGAATGATCGAATTAAAATGGAAGTTTGGGCTAAGTATGCGAACACGTTGGATTATGCAATAGCCATAGCCCTAAACTATGAAGATACCAAAGGCAGCAGGCCAAGTGGGTTTGCACAAGTCGGAACCCAGTATGGGTACCAGAAGAAATCTGGGTTTAAAAAGAAATGGATTAGTAAAGGGAGTGGTTCTCAGCCGACTGGTCAAGCCAAGCAGGGGAAACCAGCTGAAACTCCTAGATGAAGTACCACCATTGGAGTGAAGAGGAAAGTAACACCAATGGCAGCCCGGGCTTGGTCTAAGTCTCCCTTAAACCTAGAGCAAAGAGAAAAAGCGAGAAGAGAAGGCTTGTGTTTTGGTTGCCTTCAGCCTCATCAGTGGAAGGATTGTCCATGGAATAAGGATCGTCGGATGGCTGAGATGGTAGCCTCAGAATGCGACGTGGAAATGGAGGGAAGTCCCAGAGCGGAAGAGATGCTGATTCAGCTAGCGGGATCTTCTCATAGGTCAGTACCTTGTTTGTTATGTGTGTTTGTTGCTAAGCTAGTAACGAGTACACCTGATAACATCCTATCTAAGCCCGCAGCAACGGGGTATACAGCCTTTAATGATACGGAGTTAATTGAAATGAAAAGGCAAGTGGCCAATCATGATGTCATTGTGTTGTTTGACTCGGCGTCAACGCACAATGTGATTAACTCCAAGCTCGCGAAGAGGCTGAAGTTAAAGACTAGTCCATTTGACTATGTGTATAGAGTCAGGATGGCAAATGGAAGTTCAACTGAAGTATGGGACCAAAGGGTTACCCAATTGGAGCTTTGTATTCAGGACTATGCTGAGAAGCTTGATTTTGAAATGGCTAAGCTTGCGCATGCAAATATAGCCCTGGGTATGGTATGGCATGGCATTCTAGGAAGAATCTAGCCATTGATTGGAAAAAGCACGTATATGAATTCAAGATGAATGATTGTGCTTTATGTCTTACGAGGTGAAAAATATATACCTCAGGGACCGTTGGTTTCCGTGGTGGAAATCCGAAAAGCTCAAGAAGAGTTTTTATTCCTTTGTACGGCATCGGTAGAGCTGGTTGATGATTCTACGGCATCGGTAGAGCTGGTTGATGATTCTTCGGCTAGCACTGATGTTGCTCAAAGTGGTGAGATGGCCAAGTTGGTTAATCTTATAACAGAGGAGTTCTCTGAATGTTTTAGGGATGAGTTACCTCCAGAGCGGAATGTTCAACATAAGATTGAACTGATCCTAGGGGCAGAACCTGTAAATAGACCTCCCTATAGAATGAGTTTTACTGAAGAGGCGGAGGTGCGTAGACAACTGGAAGAATACCTCAAGTTGGGGCAGATTCAACCAAGTTTCTCACCTTTTGCTTCGCCAGTGATATTAAAGAAGAAAAAGGATGATATGTTTCGCCTCTGTATAGATTACAGAGCATTGAATAATATCACTATTAAGCACAGGTATCCGATGGCTCGGATTGATGATTTGCTAGATGCATTACATGGAGCCGTGATTTTCAGCAAGATAGATCTTAAGTGTGGCTACCATCAGATTCAGATTAGAGCCGAGGATGTCCATAAAACCGCTTTCAGAAGCAGGTTTGGTCATTATGAGTTTTTGGTAATGCCCTTTGGACTTACCAATGCTCCAGCGACATTCGTCATGTTTATGAACGATTTACTACGTCACTATATCAGAAAATTTGTAGTACATTTTATTGATGATATTCTAGTGTTTAGTAAAAGTATTATTGAGCATCGTGAACACTTAAGAATAGTGTTCAGTACTTTGAGGAAAGCGAGTCTTTATGTAAATAAAAAGAAAACTATACTGTGTATGGTTAGACTTGAATATTTAGGATTCATAATTACTCCAGAGGGGGTAGAAATGGATTCGAAGAAAGTGGCTGCGATACTAACTTGGCCAATCCCTCAGAGTCTGACCGCATTGCGATCATTCTTGGGATTTGTCCAATTTTATAGAAGGCATATCAAAGGATATTTTGAAATAGTATCGCCATTGACTGATCTGACCTCAGATAAAGTACCTTTTATATGGGGACAGAATCAACAAGAAAGTTTTAACACCATAAAACAAGTTGTGGTCATAGGACCGGTGTTAAAAATAGTTGATCCCTAGAAACCGTTGTTCTTGGAAACCGATGCAAGTGGCATTGCGGTTGGAGCAGTTCTCCTTCAAGAGGGAAGGCCAGTAGCCTGTGAAAGCAAGAAGCTTTCTCCCTCTCAAAGGAATTGGCCAACTCATGAATTGGAGTTGTATGCTGTTATCCATGCTTTGAAAACATGGAGGCATTATTTGTATGGTTCAGAGTTTTATGTGGTTGTGGATCATGATACTCTGAAACATTTTTTTAAATAGCCTAACTTGAGGGGCCGCCAAGCTAGGTGGGCAGAGCTCATGCAGGAGTTTAATTTAACGATTCGGTACCGAAGAGGAAAAGATAATAAGGTTACTGATGCGTTGTCTCGCATTATGCACAATATGAGTTTTACGGTATTAGAGAGTGCTCTAATGACCGAGATTAGAGAAACTCAAAAGGTGGACGAGTTTGTCTAGAGCTTATGGCCTAAAGCTCATGTGTTTAGACCCGGGGAAGAAAAGGATGACCTGGCATCCAGAAAAGGCCAAACATATGCAAGATATACCATAAGGGATGGTATGCTAAAAAGAAATTGCAAGGTTGTAGTGCCTAGTCAGAATGATCTGAGGCAGAGAGTCATTCGACAGTGATAACCCATGTGCGGGACACCTAGGAGTTGAGAAGACATATGATCTCGTGAAGCGAGATTTCTTTTGGCCAAAGATGAAAAAGCATATTCATGAATATGTGACACGGTGTTTTTCGTGTCAGGTAAGCAAGGCCGAGCGGGTTAAGCCACTCGGACTTTTACAACCCTTGGAAATACCACTAAGTAAGTGGGAGAGCATTTCCATGGACTTTATTGTAGGGCTGCCTACAACACAAGGAGGGTATGATTCTATCCTTGTGGTGGTTGATCGTCTAACCAAGATGGCTCACTTCATTCCGACTAGAGAGTGTGTTAGTGCCCCGCAAGTGGCGGATTTGTTTATTAGACATATATTTCGTCTGCATGGATTGCCTAGATCCATAGTGTCAGACCGAGATGTCAGATTTACCGGTCATTTTTGGACAGCGGTATTTGAGACACTAAGGACTGAGTTGGGAATGAGTAGTGGGGATCATCCTGAAACGGATGGTCAGACGGAGAGAGTCAACCAGACTTTAGAGGATATGCTGAGGGCATATGTGTCATTAAGGCAACATACGTGGGACAAGTGGTTGCCATTGTTAGAGTTTGCCTACAATGATAGAAAACATTCCTCTACAGGGTTCAGTCCGTTTGAACTGAACTATGGTTATAGACCAGCAAATCCAACTATAGTTGGAGTACCTCAGAAAGTGCCTAGTGCCGCGAACTTTGTGGTTTAGATGCGGGAGATGCTAGCACTTGCGAGAGCTAATATCCGCCAGGCTATGGATAGAGCCAATGCATATGTGGATGAAAACCGTCTATAAGAGTATTCAAGGAAGGGGAAAAAGTTTTTCTCAGAGTTCCTTCACACTCGAAGTTAACTTCAGGATAGTGTGCTAAGTTATCACCTCGATACTGTGGGCCGTGGTTAATTCTAAAGAGAATAGGCAAGGTAGCCTATAAATTAGAATTGCCACAGGGGTGTAAGGTGCACCCAGTGTTTCATGTTTCGCGCTTAAAGAAATTTTTACATACAAGTGACTCACTAATCGAAGGTGTGGTTTTGTTTCAAGAGATAGAGGATAATGCAAGGCGTAAACCAACAAGAATCCTGGACCGAGGAACAATGCAAATACGAAATTGGAAGATACCCACGGTGTTGGTTGCATGGCATGGTTAGCCTCTATCCAAAGCTACCTGGGAATCCATATACCAGTTACGGAGAGTGTTCCCAGATTTTATCATCGAGGATGCTGATGTCTGAAGAGGGAAGGAATGTTACGCTCTAGCCGAGGTAGCATGACCTCGGAAGAATCAGTTGACATTTCTTTTAAAGGATCTCGGTTTGTAATATATCTGTTTGCGCTTCATGTAAATGATCGGGAGGGAATTAATGTCAAGGTCCTAGGTGAGGGTTGATAGCACCAGACTAGGTGGATCTAAGGCGAAGGGCCTAATCCAAGAAATGTGCCTAGGGGCAAAGGAAATTAAAGTAGCCCAAGAGAGGGGTGAAAAGATGCATTAGTAAGGCCCTATAATGATGACATGTGGCATCTAGATCCATCTAGGGAGATGGGGCTTGTTGGAGCTAGTGAGAGAAGGAGAAGTGGGCTTTTACGTGAATATGGATTTTGGATTCTCTGTGAGCTCTCACACTTCAGCAAGGTTGGCTAGGTGGAACAATATTGGTGCTACTCCCGTGATCTGCCTGTAGTTAGAAGTGAAGAGTCTAACACTCTTGATCCCCTGACTTTTGCAGTAACTTTCGAATTCACTTGATGTAAACTCTCCACCTCTGTCTGATCTCAACTTCTTCACCTTCCTCCCCGTTTCTTTCTTGACTATTACATGACATTCTTTGAACTTACTAAAAGCCTCATCTTTAGTCTTCAGGAAGTATATCCATATCCTTCTACTGTAGTCGTCGATTAGCATCATGAAGTAGTAGGAATCACCCAAAGCTTTCGTCTCCATATTTCCGCAGAGATCCGTGTGAACGAGCTCTAGAGGAGCCTTTGCCCTGCTGGCCTCTTTAGGAAAGGATTGCCGATGCTACTTGCCCATCATGCAAGCTTCACATACATCGGGCAGATCTATAATTTTTGGTAGGCCTGCAATCATTCCACTTTTATGCATCTCCTTTAAAGAACTAAGGTTTAGATGACCAAACCTCTCATGCCACAGCTTAGTGTTCTTCACATCGGCTCGAGCACTAAAAGCTGAGACTTCGTAGATGTTGTTGCGCCGTGTATCTTTACCAACGACCTTTCCTTGAAGATCCAAAATCTGTGCACCATTCTTATCGAATTGAACTTTGAGGTCCCGATCTATGATCGCAGATATGGACAACAAGTTCCTGTTGATATCTGGCACATAAAGAACATCGGACAACTGTTTTACAACTCCATCTGACTTGAGAGCAAAAGTACCTTTTTCTTTTATTGGACATTTTGCATCATTGTCGACTGCTACCAGGATGTCATTCCCTACCGGATGTAGAGAGGTATACTAATCTTTCCGACTGGTCATGTGGTGCAATGTACCACTCTCAATAATCCAAGGTTCATCCGCAGGTACATGAATTGCTTCCGTGCAAATCTCCTCAATTGCTATGAACAGCTCTACTGGTACTGTCTGCGCATTGTTGCGGGACTCTTTCTTTACTCCGTTCTTCTCATCTGCAATCTTCTTCCAGCACTCATTCTGCTTGTGTCCTGCCTTATTGCAATAGAAGCACTTGATCTTCTTTTTTCTCTTTTTATCATCAGAAGAAGATGGGTTACCAGAGTCCTTACCCTTATCTTTCTTTGATCCAGCATAGAAAGCCGAATCTTCTCCAGTCCTTGTCTTTTGACGCATCTCCTCCTCCAGAAGCATTGCGCTGAAATCCTCAAAGTTGAGGGGCGGATTTTTGTTCTGCATATTTAGCACCGTAACAAGACCGTCGTACTTTGATGGGAGAATCCGTATGCACCTTCGTGCTAGATTCTCGTTGGTGATGGTGATGCCAATTGCAGTCATCTGATCGTGCAGATTCTTTACTCTGATGATGAACTTCTCTGCCATTTTAGACTCAGACAGTTTCTCGTTCGCGAGTTGAGTCTCCAAATTTTGAATCCGCATCTAATTTGTGGTCTCGTACTGATTTTTCAAGACCATCCATGCCTCCTCCGCTGTGGTGACATGTTGAATTATTGCCATGACATAATCACTTACACTGCAGACAGCAGAACACAACGCATCTGCATTTCTTCTTGTCCACGCGAGAATCTCATCCGCAGTTGGTACTATCTGTTGTGCTGCATTGGCTGGATTCGGTCTTGGAACCGGCTTAAGGTCCATCCCAGTAGTAGTATCCCAAAGCTTGTATGCGCTTAGGATTGTCTTCATCTTGAACTTCCAGAGTGGATAGTTAGTGCCGTCCAACTTTTCGCTTTCGTCGAACGGTGGGATTTGCAGTTTTGCAGGCTGGGCCATCTCTCACAATTTGCTCACAAACAGAAACACACTACCAAATCTTCTTGCTAGAGCCCAAGCTCTGATACCATGTAAGAAAACAATACAACGTCTGTGCTCAACAGATAACAGGATCTCGTATGCAAGAGAGAAAAGCAGATAGTATGGAGAATCAAAAATTTGATTACTATAAAATTGATACAATAGATGGCGCTGCCTCCTAGCCGTGCGCTCCTATGAGAGAAGCTTCGATGGCGTGCTGGAAACAGTAGAGGATGGAGGCTGGATGCTAAGGAATCAGGGTTGCTGTAGCTAGTGATGATGATGGGCTTCACGGGCCTGCTCTTATATAGCCACCAGTTGTAGTCGGTCAGACCCAATCGGGAGACCGACCCAGTCCACCCAAACCGGCCGACTCGAGGTTGGTCCCGAAATAGGCCACCGACCACACGATAGAACCGTGGCGTAGAATAGAGCAACTAACCTACAGTATCTGTTCGGCTCACAGCCATCTGGGATCATCTGGAGCTCCAAATAGGCCCCGCAACCCGAGAGTGGGCTGCCCCGGGAAATGCTCCGTCTACCCTCAGTGCAGTCAGTCATGGGATGCCTTCCCGCACTTGCATGTAGCCTAGTTGGCAGTGTGCCAACTCTATCTGAAGCCGTCTAGCCATCAGGCCACACATGGCTCCCATCTGGTGTCCAAACCAGGACCTACCGGATAACCGAGCTACTCAAATGCCTTCTCCTCATATGGGGGGCTTACAAGTAGAGTTAGCTGGTTCCCGCGTAGTTACACGAGAGTGGAGCATCGATATCTAACATGACGTGCCTTATGTGAAAGAAGGATTTAGACTGAGCAATTGTATCTTTGTTGGGGAGCATGTAATATGTGGTTTTGCTCCACCTTTTAGAATTTTGCCAGGGGTGGTCTGACCTCAATGTATTGATCTTATGCATTGTCATTTTGGGCCTTTTTGTTATTGTAATAATAGCTGAATAGGGACCCCAACAAGAAAAACTCGATGTATTAATTAATTATTGCACACAGGGATGGACTGATTAACCTAAGGTAGGGGCGTGGTGATGAAATTAATCTAAGACGAGGGTGCATAGGATTGATGTGACGGTGGCTTCTTCGAGAAGCCACCAAATCTAGAAGCTTCTGCCACAGCATATGAGAGGGGAAGGGGGGGCCACATACAGGGAGGGGTCTTGTGAAGCCCTCCCAACACAAATAGAAAGAAGGGGCGGAGGGGGAAGAGAGCAGTGGGAGGGAGGAGCCGTGAAGAGGGAGAAGGAGGAAGAGGAAGGGGGAGAGAGAGTGGAGGAGGAGGGGAGGAAGGATGAGGAGGGAGAGGAGGAAGTAGGAGGGGAGGAGGAAGGAGGGAGGGAGGAACGGTGAGGAGGGAGGGAGAGAGAGCGGCTGAGGAGGGAGGAGGGTGAGGAGGACGACAGCCGCGATGGAGAGAGGCAATTACGATTTATTTTAGCTTAGGTTAATCGGCCAAAGGGGGGTGGCAGAGCACGGTAGATAGATTAATTAATAAGTTTTATAGCGTGAGAGCGATTAGGAGAGATAGGTTAATTAGATTAGGTTAATAATAGCTTAATATTGCTGTTACCCGTTTTATTGCGATTCACAAAATTGCACTGCTAATTATTTTAAGACATAGTGGATGCACACAACTAATATATCTAGCTTGATATATTGTGCTAACATGTCATGGTAGTGGCTCAATTCTTGAAGTTAGTTGGCATCGTATTCCTGATTAACAAATAGCTTAATATTGCTGTTACCCGTTTTATTGCGATTCACAAAATTGCACTGCTAATTATTTTTAAGACATAGTGGATGCACACAACTTATATATCTAGCTTGATAGATTGTGCTAACATGTCATAGTAGTGGCTCAATTCTTGAAGTTAGTTGGCATCGTATTCCTGAATTTCGTGTAGTATGCAATCAACTCGTGCGCAGAGGTAAGGCCTGTTATATCATGGGTGCATTTTATACTAGGATTTCATGATTGTAAGCTAGAACATGGGAGATGTGACTGGAGGTTTTCAATACTCATGAAAGGTTTTAATTAAATGTCATCAATCCTGACAAACGAGATTGACTTTTTCCTTCATCTTTTTTAATTGCCAGTTGACCTATCAATATTTAATGATTTTTTAAACTTCTATGTGCAGCTTCTCAATGAACATCCAGGTCGGCAAGACACTGCAGAAGCCCTGAACTTAACAGAGGAGATGCTTAGTGCAAACTCTCTTACTCGGCAGCTGGGAGACCAAATGACATTGGCAAAGGCGTATGTGGTGATTGCAAAGGAAAATAACAATCTTGAATTCGCATGGGAGCTGAGTGTACAAATCCGTGCATCTCAGCAACTTCTTTCTAAGTCAGCCACGCAAGGCAAGTCTGTGACTCTGGAAGAAGCTCAGCCAATCATGCGAGAACTCTCACTGCTAATCTACCAGGCTAAGGAGCTTCACTATGACAGTGCCACGATGATCATGAAGCTTAAAGCTCAGATCCAGGCCTTGGAAGAGAGGACCAATGCAGCCAATGTACAGAGCACCACCTTTGGTCAGCTTGCAGCTGAGGCCATCCCAAAAGGTTTATACTGCTTAGGAAACAGGCTGACAATGGAGTGGGCGATGGATCCAGATCTCCGCAGCTTTGTTTCCAGGCAAAAACATTCTGCAAAGCTGACAGACAACGGGCTCTATCATTTCTGCATTTTTTCAGACAATGTACTTGCAACCTCTGTTGTGGCGAATTCCACTGTCTGCAATGCAGACCACCCAGATCAGCTTGTCTTTCATATTGTGACTGATGAAGTCAACATTGGGGCCATGCAAGCATGGTTTGGAATGACCGACTTTAAAGGGGCAACTGTTGAGGTGGATAATATTGACAGCTTTACATGGCTGAATGCATCATATGTGCCTGTGCTTAAGCAGCTCCAGGATGCTGAAACACAGAGTTACTATTTCAAGGGAGCTCAAGATCCCAAAAGTGCAGTGAAGTTTCGCAATCCCAAGTACCTATCAATGCTCAATCACCTTCGTTTTTATATCCCTGAGGTCTACCCAGCATTGAAGAAGATAGTTTTCCTTGATGATGATGTAGTAGTCCAAAGGGACTTGACAGAGCTATTTTCAATAAATCTGAATGGGAATGTTAACGGGGCTGTGGAGACGTGCCTTGAAACTTTCCACAGATATCATAAATATTTGAATTTTTCTCACCCTAAAATTCGGGCAAACTTTGACCCTGATGCTTGTGGATGGGCTTTTGGGATGAACGTTTTCGATCTTGTGGCGTGGAGGAAGGCAAATGTAACTAGCCAGTATCATTATTGGCAAGAGCAAAATGTGGACCGAACCCTATGGAAGCTTGGAACATTGCCTGCAGGCCTCCTAACATTTTATGGGCTGACAGAGCCTTTGGACCGTGGATGGCATGTGTTAGGCTTGGGATATGATCCAAATGTAGACGCCGAAGTAATTGAAGCAGGGGCAGTAGTGCACTACAACGGAAACATGAAGCCATGGTTAAAGCTGGCCATGAATAGATATAAGCCTCTCTGGGAGAAGTATGTGAATTTTTCACATCCTTTGGTGCAAGAGTGCAATGTCCATTGATTGTAAGCCATTTTAGGCTATTCAGTCGCTAATTCGATTGTTCTAGGTTCAATATTTTTTGGGCGGGCATATTTTTTGTAATTTACACCGAGCATCTCATTAAATTTGGGAAACTTCTTAAAATGTTGACCATACTTGGCCAGTCTGTAATCAGTAGGTAAAAACTTTTCGCCCTTGTTTTTGAACTCGTGGCTGTTGTATCATGTAAAACAAGTTAATGCTAAACAACATAATAGTTGAGAAGTTTTTTAATTGAAATTTTTATTTTTTTTATTGAGCATTTTGGCATATTATTGTGTGTAACAGGTACTTGGTATGTCTTTTGTATTTGCAGCTCATAGACAATCTTGTGATTAACAAAATTATGTTTCAACTATTTGCATGGTTTTTGCAGTTTCACGCTTTATAGAAATTTAATGGTTTTGGGCACAAATGAAGACTTTTGTTTGCTTCCTCTGTTTCTTCAAAGACTTAGTGGTCTTGTTAATGAGAGACATGACAGCAGGGTTTCATAATTTGGATTGGACTCCGGTTGGACATACTACCATTTTTCTGATTACTCTCTACTCAGAGGAGCAGCAGGTCATGTCTTGGTTTATTTGATTGTGGTACAGATAGAATGCGGAAGCGGCTCGGCACATATTTGAGTGCAATGGGCTTTCGCATGTCTTCACCAGGGACTGATGATGGACACATAATGCCTTTGATTAGGAGCCAGCTTAGTTTGCACGTGTCCTCCTGTGAATGAGGTCCATTCTTGATCTTTGCGTTCATGCCATTTTCTATTTTGTAGGGTACTCTTGATTAATACATGTTTGCAAATGGATGCATCTTCGTGGATGGATGCCCACCACGGGCTACATAAGATTTCTATATTGGGGCATCCATTGCAATGTTATCCGTGTGTATGATGTTGCTTGGATAGAGGGTAATGATGATGATCGGTTACTTTCATGGCATATTGTCAGGCGATCCATGTCGAGTCATTTGTTGAGCTTAAACCCAGAGAAAAGGCCAAGTTGAAGGTTTGCAGTTGACTCACGCTCGAGCATGTTGCCTTCATGTGCTGCTTTTATGATGTGGATACTTTCACATCTTCTTGATGACCCTAAGTGGCTACACATTTCACTCTACTTGTAAACAGCTTCAATTAATCTGATCTTGTGAACAGCTTTACTTGTAAACAGCTTTACTTAGTCTGATCTACTTATAAACAGCTTCACAAAGCAATGATCAAATCAAGGATTGACTGAAGATAAAAATATTTATTATTGAAATATAAATGCCCAAAAGCAAGCAATTCACGTTCTATCTTTTCTTGGTTGGTGAATTCTTCAAGGTAACAAAGTCTAGAAGCCTTTGAAATCCATGTTTTCAAGTGATCAATTGCTTGTTGTTGATCCTCATTCCATTCATATGCATATTCTTTGTGAAAGCAATATGAGGAAAATACATTTTCAAAGTTTTGGTATCTCCTTGGTGCTCCAATATCTATTCTTAGATGAGCATCCACTTTGTTTTGCATTTAATGGTCCAGTTCTTTAAATTTAGAGGCCAAAACATGTCCTTCAATGCTTGTAGAATAGCTTTTGGAATTTTATCTTGATGATTGATATTACTTTGAATACTTGACCTTTTTGTTGAAATCATATTCTTTTTCAATCAAAGCTACTTGCTATTTGGAGGAGCGTAATTATCAATGCTTGTGTAGTTTGCAATATTGGTCAAGCTAAGGCACTTGCAATGACAATCTTCTTGGTTTTTCCTCCTTATCTTTGCAAACAAGTACACCAAGAGAGGCTATACAAACTTGACTAATATGTATTCTATTGAATAAAATGAGATGAAGAGCTTGCAAACAACACATAGGGTGGTGTAGCAATGTAGACTTTCCTTAATTTTTTTGGTTAAACTCAATTAAAGTTGGGGAATGGAAAACAATACAAGAAGCAAATCCAAGAGTGGATTTTATTAGATTGTTAGTGAATGAGTGGAAATGGGTTCCTAGAAATCAATGATGAATAGGGGACCCAAAAAGTTCGTTGGGGGGCCCTATGAGGTTGGTACATAAGGATTTGTGTGTGTCCATTTGAAAACATCAATTAAGTACCAAAAGTCCATATGTAATGAGAAGTGGTGTATGTGGGATTACCCATGCAAGCATGTGTTGTGAGGTAGGTTGTCTAGCCTAGTGCGGTGAGTTGGTCTCATATGTCTTCAACCTCGACGATGAAGGTGGCCAACATTGTTGTCCATCCCGATTGTGAGAGGAAATCTGCTATCCAAGAGCATGTGCAAGTGTGAAAGAAGTGTGCCTTACATTCTGCCAATGACCTATCTGGCTACGTAATTTGTGGGATCTAGTATGGATGGCGGCAATTTTCAATTGAGTTCGTTGAGGTATTGGCTCCATGAGGTAGGACTGTGTGTGATTCCCCTTAGCCACCGTGGTTAACAAGAGTAGTGGGGAAATTTGGTGCAATGCTCTACCTACTCCCAAGTGTAAGGGAGTAGGGAAAGTGGGAAAGAACTCAAACAAGGTGTCAATGACACATAGGCCCTACCTATGGAAGTTTTGGGAAATTGAAGTTTTATTTACTTGTTATTTTATGCTGAAATATATGTAATAGAGTGGTCTGTCCAATAAGCAAAAGGTGTTCCAGAGTTTGTACTTTCAATCGGAATGTTTGTCCATATGTGATCCAATGTACTTCCGTATATTGTTGTTGTGTCTTGTATAGTCATTGTGAAATTATATTGTTGCATTATGTTATTTAGTTTTGTGGAGTGTGAGGTTGTACTCTTCATATCGATGTTAAAGTTACCGACTATTATTTTATCTAGTGTATTGTATTTGTAACGATGTAGTATATCTTCCAACATGCTAAAAAATGTGTTTATTGTTGAGTTTGGTGGTTTGTAAATTGCTACAATTAAGTATTCTTGTTCTGATTTGTTAATAATAGCTTCTATGATTTCTATTCCATTGTTTTGTTGTTTCAAATGAATAGTTTTGTTTAATAGTATGCATGATCCACATGATGACACTATGTGTAATGCTTTGAATGTGTTGAATGTTAGTTTGTCAAATTGTGTAGTTCTAGTTTCTTATAAGCATAGGATGTCAGATTTCATAAGTTGCTCTATGTTTTGTATGTTAAGTTTGTATTTTTGGAGTGATCTCGTGCTTAAGGATTGGATGTTTATGTTGAAATCAAATTTTGGTTTGTTCTCTTCTTTTAATGTGTGCCATCTCTTTGATGTATGAAGTCTTTCCATTTCTTGTTGAACATCTTTGTCCACGTGAAAATTTTCATGTTTAATTGGTTCTAAAAAGTAAAGGTTTTCAAATTTTTTGACTCTGGAAATAGCCGTGTAAGCTAATCCGTGGCCTCTTACTTTTTGAGGTGAGAATGACAAACATTCCATTGTGAGACCTTGCGATCTATGTATAGTGTGACTTGTAGCCGGTTGAATTGGAAATTGCTCTCATGTTAAAATACTTGTTTTTGATGGACCTAATTGCACTTCCTTTGCTATTCGATGTATTGGTGTCCAAGTGGAGTCTATATCCTTTGTGTAAGCTTCTGTGTTCTTGGTTCTTGCTTTTTTTCCTATTTTGTTACATTTAAACTTAATCCAAACTATGTCTTTATTATTGAATATAGTCATTTCTTGGAAGACTCCATGTGCTCCATTTACAAGACCATCATGTTCATCTAGGTTTCCTGAACATAGCTCTATAAGCATTCCTTTTTTAATTTGTATATTTGTCTTGAGGCCGTCAGTTGCCCTAGGATCCTCAAGAATTTTCTTGCTTGTGCATGCTGACTCACTAAAAATGATCGATTGATCTTAGGTTGTATAATGTTCCTTGTGCTATGTAGAGTATTGAGTCATTGTGTGCTCATTTGTAGGTTTGTGTAGAACAGGTGTGGGAATGTGTGGTGGTTGTCGAAAACATTTTTCATTTATATAGTCTATTTGATTTTGATTGTGTGTGCAGTTACGAAATGAATTCAAAGTATTGATGAAATTGTTGTCGTTTTGCCTCATTGTTTTTTTCAATTCATAGCATTTTATTTTGGTTGTCCAGTATGTGTTAGCTTAGCCTTCAAGGGTATCCTTATTGTCCTTGAAAACCCAAGCATCTGTCACAGGTTTGGCTTGATAAAAATCTCCACATGTAATGATGTCTACATCCCCAAAATAGTCCTCTTAATTGTGCTTTAAGGCTCTTATCTTAAGATTTGCAAAATTCATTGTACGTCTTCCCACGAGAGAAATTTCATCAAATACAAGGAGTTGAACTTGCTTGTAAAGGTTTGATAATATGTCTAGTTTTTCCTTAGAGAGAGATGTTAAATCTTTGCTATGGACCGGGAAGGTTTAATCCGGAGTGTATTATTATACCATTGATATGTTGTGCCACCTTGCCAGTGTATGCAAGTAAAAGTGCCTTGGGTAAATTGATGTCATTTGATATAATGATTTGATTGTAGTGCCTAAGCAATCCGTGAATGATCAAAAGTAGAAGATATGTTTTCCCAATACCAGCACCACCTGTAAGAAACAAATTTATTTTTTCTTGAGGTTTGATTCTTTTTCGTAAAAGGATGTCATCAAATATTTCACGTTGCTCTTTGTTAAGGCTTCTAATACGTAAGTAGTATTACTTATTTGGTAGAAGAATGATTTTTTTTGTGGGTATCATGAAATTATCTACGTGTTGTTTTTTCCTTTGTGGTGGCATATCTAAGTTAATATCATAATTGTTGTATATTTCGTTGACTACCTCATTGCTTGGTGTTATATCTAAGTTGTGAACTTGTCTTAGTATGTCCCTCTTCTAGTATATTGTTGTAGTTAAAGTTAAAGATGTTCCAATTTTGTTGTATAATGTCTTCATTTGCTTTATATGCAATTTTGCCATGAACTGAATGTTTTGAGGGGGTTGAGCTCATCCTTCTTAAAAGGACAATAAAGTAGTACATGCTCTCTATAATAGTTAATTGGATCTTTTACTTTGTTGAATTTGACATACCTTATGATTTTAGGGTTTCTTCTCATTTTAGAACCAGTTGTCGAGTGGTTGTATTCTGAAGCAAAGGATGCTAGGCAAATATTTTTCATTCCCTCACATTTGGTGTATTTTTCTATGATGGACAAACAAGCTATGCTTTTAGAGTTATCATCCAACTTTTCAAGTTATGCTTTCTTTTCAATATTAAAGCTCTATTGTTGGGCTCATCTGTGTTGATAAATTGGAATTCACGTGAAGATTTGTATAATGGTAAGGACAAGGATATGAAAGAAGCTAGTTGTGCGCTCATTTGTTCAGCATGTAAGAAAGTATTTCCTAATTTTCTCATTCGGTTTTGTGTATCTGTACCATCTTGCAAATATTCGTTCATTGTATCTTGCAAGTTCTTTGTTATTGTATTGTCCATTTTTGTGATGTAAGATATGTACTATGATGCAGCACCATAAGGATCCATGATATATTGTATGTCGATGTTTGACTGCCACAAATATGATATCTTTTTGTTAAAAGCATTTGTAAAGATATCTTTTGGATGTCTTTTTAAGAACAATGTTGGCCTTTTCAATTGAGATCTAATTGTTAATATCTATGTGTCTATATCCAACCATTGTTCTTGTATCCATTCCTCAGTTGATGTTGTGATGCTTTAGGAAATGTTGTTTAAACTATCTTGCACCTTGTGATAATTTTCTTTGTGTATTGTACTATTATGGCTTTCCAAGTGTAACAATAACATAGTTTTATGCAAGGGTGGTTATGGGTAGTTGAAATGGCATTTTGAGTTGTTTTTTTTAGAGCATGTGGATGTGTGTTTATGTGTTTGAATATCTCTCATGTTGTTGAGAAAGCCTTTATCACAACATATGTACTCGTGAATGAAGGTACAAACACTTTTCTCATTAGTTTTATTAAATATTGGAGCATCTTCAACCCAAATTAACCCATGCTCATGTTGGCTTCCCCTGCTTTCGAACTTAGTTACAAAGAAATAATCTTTAATATTTCCTATTATTCCATTATCTTTTTTCATTGTGTTGATCATTTGATCAAGCTTGTGATTATAATACCTTGCACAAACTGTTGGGTTCTCTCTAATCAAACGTCGCACATATGCTACCTCTATTTCATTATTAGGATGTTCTATGTTTGTGTTGTAGTTTGATTTTAGGCAACTCACAAGGGGGTCCCATAGGCGTTCAGCACAAGAGAATGTAATAAAAAAGGTCGGTGGTCCCAATTGGCACATCATTACGAATGCTTCTTTTTGGAGTTTCTCTTTGTAATTTGGAGATGTTCTTAATGACTCAAAATTCGGTGCTCTATGTTAGATTTAAGAATTATTTCAATGTTAGTGTTTCCTCTAACATCCCTTGCAGTTAGATGTTTGCTTTGAAAAGTACCTTTGTGTAGTCGAACCCAAATGGATTGCATCACTTGTTTGATAAGTACTTTGGTTGACTTAAAAAAGAGATTGGAGATCTTTTAGCTAAACTTTAAAGACTTGTGTGTAAGTTCCCATTTTACAACGTCCATGTATGTCAATTTTTTGTTACCAATTTCCCTTGGAGATCCGAAGAATAGTGTTGGGAAGTTCAGTTCCTCACTATGGTTATCATGGAATAGTCCTAGTGGTTTCTGATTCTCGCATGGTGCAACAAAGTGAATTGTGTCTTGGTAATCTATTACTTGCTCATAGGAGATAACATTGTGAATTAATGTATCTGTTTCTATGTTATTTTCTTCTAAATTATCTCCTTCTTGGCATTCACTTTCATTTTCATACTCTTTTGGTTGTTTTAACATGTTCATGTGGTTGTACTGGTCATTCCCTATTTAAGACAACGTTGTTGGTTTTATATAAGGAGGTGTCAATTAATTTGTACATTGCACCCATTAAAATATTGGGGCATATGTGTCCAATCATATATGAAGACTTGTATTCCATTTTCTTTTTTATTCCAATTAGCATGTTTGCCTCCTCATCAATGAAACGCGGCAAATTTTTTTGTATTTTTATGGTGTTTGCCATAACATTTACTATACTGCCTTTTACTCCTAATTGACCATCAAAAGATAGTTCCCTAATTTGCATGAATGCTATATGTGGGGAAACAAGCCTTTCCTCAATATCACTCAAGATAGTCACCTCTACTATTTCTTTGTTAACTTTAATGTGGTTAGGTGTGAAATATTTAGGAAGCTTGTTGCTTGAAATTGCTTTACGCCACTCCTTACAAATTTGATAAAACTTTGTTTCAAATTGCAAGTCATTTCTTGTCGATTGTGTTGTATCGTAGAAGTCCATATCATTAAAGGTCATGAAGCTCCATGAAAACTTAGGGGAGAACTCCAAGAGACTCTCATGGATCAGTCAAATGATCACAAATCACCAAAGAAGGAAAGAACCTTGCTTATCATGAAGAGCTAGTAGTAGAAGAATCACCAAGTGAATTTTTGCATGGCTATATGCCATGTCATTTAAATTTTCACCCCTCTCTAACCTTAGAGGAACACATGTCCCCATGAAGTTTACTTGTTTGCAAACACTAGTCTTGAAAATATCAATATTTTCAATAGTTTTTGCAAAAACTAAAGTTTCTATGTTAAGGGTTTTTGCAAAAGATAACATTTTTCATTTTCTATGTATCTAAGTTTAGGGCTGATTGCATTTATATTGTTTTTAAGTTTGTGGTTGCTTATATGTGTATTTGAAAAGCTTATGTTCACAAGAGTAACATTGGAAACAAGGAGTATCCTTTATTGAGTTTAGATACTTAAGAATAAATTTTGAAGGGTTACCAAACAAAGCACTATATTCATCCTTGTTTATATTTTCATTAACAATTATGTTTCTTTTTCTTTTAGAAGATTCTCTTTTTTATGTTTGCCCATTTGTTTGTTCATTTACTGTAGAATTGACACAAGTTTAATTTTTTGTGTATTATTGTTTTGATATCCCACACTTGGTTGATCAACATTCCTTCTCAAGTCTGTCACTTTAGCTATAATTGTATGCAAAGACATCTTAGTTGTTGGGTACATATCTTGGAAAGATTTGCCTATGTCCCTTAAACTACACTTTGGATCCTTCATGATTGTATTTGTTAAATGAAGACACCAAAGATTTGCCTATGTCCCTTAAACTATGCTTTGGATCCTTCATGATTGTATTTTGTTAATGAAGACACCAAATCAGTTGTCCAAAGTTTCCTTTTGTTAAATGCCTTGTTGAATGTGCATGGAAATACAAACATTTGTGGATAGTGAATGACAAGTTGAAGTACATTTAGTTTTACATTAGAACTATTCATGTACTTTTGATAACTTGTCTTGTTGTTGTTGTTATGATAAATCTCAATTTGAAAGTTGAAATTTTCTACAATAGATTTGTAAAGCATGCTATCCAAAGGAGATAGATTGATTGATTCATCTTGAAGTAATTTCAAGTAATCTTGCAAGGTTTTAGTGCCTGGGTATAAGTTATGAAACAATGTACTTTCATTCCTTATTTTTTGGCAATCTGCTAGTTTGTTTATTTCAGCTAGGATTTTTGTTGTCATTCTTTTAATGACAACATCTCTAATTATATCATTTGTTACATGATAATTTAGAGAATGACTTAAGCACTTGTTTTCTAGATAAACTTTAAAAAAAGGGTAATTCAATTGAAAATCATCACATGATGTAGGAACAGCCATAATCAGATTGAAATCTGTATTTACAACTTAGTTAAACAATGTATTGACATGCATTCTTTGATAATCTGAAATGTAAGCAAGAAGACTAATAAATTTGGATCTTCAATCTATGAGATTTTCTTAACTTTCTAAATGACAATTAATCATTTGACCATGTTGTATAATTAACACAGTTTATAGACCATACAAATATTTAGACTATAGTGAGTATTGAACACTTTTTATTGAATGCTCCAAACTACTATAAGCACAGTCAAGATGAGCTAAAATAGTGAAATCCATAGGCATTTATAATATGATGATATAGGCCAATCCAAATTATTACAGCATAGATTCACGAAAGTGAGACTCTTGGGAATCGTACATCCAAAATCATTACAAAGATAAAAACATAAGATGCTTGAGGAATGAAAAGCCTTTACTCAAGATCATTTTTGGAAGGAATAAAACCAGTCCATCCTGAACATGTTGGTTAGGAAGCGTCCTTCCACCTTCTTAGCAAAAAGTTATGACATCAAATACTGAGTGTTTTCTTCAAGTACTTGGATGAATGGAGAAGGTATCTAAAGGACTTTATCCACTATAGCATCTTTCAAGGTAACTTCTATTTCTACTCCTTCAATGGTAGCAATCACTCCTTTAATTTTGGGAATCTTCAGAAAGGTAGTGTGCTTGTCACAAGACATGTAAAACACCTTTACAAGAACCACAAACATATTCATAAAGAGTGGAATTTACACCATGAACTGTTAAAGCTCCTATTACCTACAGATAATTGAGAAAATTTCAGCACAACTGTCACAAACATACTCATGCTGTTATACTTGATGTATGCAGAATTTTGTTGTAACAGCATAGTACACATTGCTCTTTTATTCTCAACTATCTACGTGACAAGATTTTAAAAGGTAAAGATTGAACAGAATTTAACTATATTCAATAGGCATGGTTTCCATAACCAATCTATTGTATATGGGTAAGAAAAACCCTTGACAGTTTCCCAACAAGAGAAGGATCTTTACTTAGAGCTACAATTGTAACATCCAACATATTGAGTGCAATAGGTTGTGTATTCCTCTTAACCCCAACATTTCTTAACACAAACTGACATTCTCCAAATGTTTTAAAATGATCTACAACCTTCAAATAGTCTGACCTTCTATTGCTCCAAAAAGTAAGCTAGAAAAGGAATAAGTGACATGTTATTTCATAAGAAGTGTAAATGTAAATAATTCAAGAATAAACATAAGGAGAGTACACTTACAGTAATAAGTTCATCAGCCAATGCACCATCGCCTATAATGAGCTCATCTCTTTGCTTGAAAGAGGTCCCCAACTTGATAATGGTGACATCCAAGGTAGCCAATGGTAGTTGATTGCCCTCACCTTTATTTATCAAGTCCTTGCATGTTTCTTTATGTTTAGAGATGGAATGCTTAGGAAGAAAGTATAACTCTACCACAAAATTTGAAATTCTTTGATGGCGAGTAGAGGGATCAAACGTCAAGGTATACTTTGAGGTTCCTCCAGCATTTCTCACATTCTTCACACAGACAGAAAAGTTGACAACACGAACACAATCCCCAACATTCAAAGTCTTGATAAAGTCAACAAAGTATATCTCATCTATATAACTTCACATTGAAGTTTAAAAAGAGTCTTTTGAAGTGTGGATAAGCACTTTTGACTAAATGCAAAACAACAAATTAAACCCTCAGTCTACAATGTATACCTAACTTGTAGACTTACAACTTCAAAGACATAGGGAAATGAAGATCTTCAACTACGAAGTCAGAACTTGTACATTGCATGAATAGAAAGGAAAGACACTCAGCATCTCATAACAATAAACAAGCAATACCGTTAAGCTAACAAGTGTATGACATACACTTGTTTGGACCGACTGTCTTGTTAAGACATGTGCTTTAAATACCTCTATGGACACCTACCTTAACAGCTCGTATTGTTGTCAATATCTTAGAGGAATGCAAGTAAACATGAAATAAAAGAAACGCAAAGAAAAGACTGCTTCTAATGCATGCCTTCAGAATCGGCCATATAAGTGTCAATATATTCAAAAGACAATGATTTGAAGGCAAACATAGACAATTCAATAGTAAGTAATTGTATTATTTCCAAAGGTCTAAACTGAGAACAAACAACTTGTGGCTGCACAATAACACCAGACTCTCTCTCGGCTCACTCCTACCACCTCAACTTAGGCCAAGGACTTTATGAGCTAGCATCTTAGACTCTATCTTCTATAGCCTCTACACACTCACTAGATTAGATGCAATCAAAAACCCTTACAATTCACTCTATTCCTTGATTGCAAGGCCACTTCCACTGGTTGACTCCTTGGCCTTGTGTCCATTTTGGTATTTGGAGGTACATTGCTTTGCTTAGCAACTTTAGCAAATCCTTCCAAGATGACCTCCACCAAAGCTGGTGCAACTCAAGTTATGAGCTAGCCCAAGGTTAAAAACTATAGCTATAATAAGAAAAAATTCTAGGGATAAAAAACATCACCACTCAAACATCAAGAATCGGACATTAAAGAATGACAAGGGTATGGTAAGTACATTGATGCAAAGCAATGTGTGAAGTACAAGTAATCATTTTTACAACAATTGTGTTCGAGGCCACAAGAAGTAATGATGTCCTCATTATAAGAAGTTCTAAGAGGAGATGCACATTGGATGTAGCCACAACCTCAACACTTAACAAATTTTTCCTCAACATAGAGAAGCTTGCAAATCAACAAAAGAGGGAGCCATAGCCATCTCCCACCATGTTCCAATACCATGGCTAGATTGATTCTTGGATTTTATTGATCTTGATAAATTTTAAAGAGAGAAAAGACATTATCTTTGCCAAGACTAAGCGCACTCTCCCCCATGGAATCAATAGCCTACTTTTTTGAAGTAACATGGACACAAGAGCACAACTTAAAGAACTCCATATTGGGATTTAGTAATCACCTTCTCATCTATCCCCCCAAATGAGGAGGATAGAGGTTGACTAGTAGCATACGATGAGTTTAGAGAGATGAGATGTGGGGAGACAAGGTCACCCCATGGGGCCAGATGTAGAGAGATGCCATGTGGGGAGAACTACCACATGGGTACCTATTGGAGGCATTACATGGAGGTAGAAGTCAACACATGGAGGTGCTTACAATCTAGTGCACCCCTGGGCTAGTCATTATGGTGGTACAGTGAGCTCACGGTTTTGTATCAAGGTTTGCCTATTTTTTGTAATATATTCTATATGTTGTGGTGGTTGTGCTCCATGTACATGATATAAATATGTTGCAAGGGACACAATGAGAATTGTAGCAATGCTCAAGCACTACGATCGGCTACGATCCCTTCATTCTATTTTTATGCATTTCGTGTGAACACTGAGGCAAGTCTTCTGTTGCTACTAGAGTAGGCTATAAAAGAAGCTCTCATATTTTGGCATGGCATAAAAGCCAAGAAGATAAAGTCCTTAGGCTAGGTTCATGCCACACAATGCCCATCCTCAAAAGTGGTGTGAAGTGCTATCATCCTACTTTGTTGGAAAGGTCACATCTCCAGCTGTAAGCCCCTAAATGAGGAGATCATGGAGGAGGGAGACCTAGGGCAAAGGAGACTAAAGAGCATCAAGATGGATAGGAGTGGGGCTGGAAAGCAAGCCAACCTGGTCATCCCATATACCAAGGGATCGGTATGCATAGGGGCTGGTTTCTTGCATGGAATTGAGGGTAGTGGCCCTAGTCTTGAAGGCCCCAAGAGGGCACTTTTAGAGGAAAAGTGGGCCAACAAGGGGGTCGGTTCATCCCCCTGTTGGGTCGATTGATTTGGGGCAAGATTGCCCTATATAAAGGGAGGCCCTTGGTCTAATATCATCATCTAGTAGTGAAGCCTTCTAGGAGCAATAGCAATAGACCTACACTTGGGCCTACCTCAAGGGGGCCAAGGAGGATCAGGAGTGTTGCAGAGTTAGCTCTACATTAGTTGAGACTTACGCTATCTACCAAGTCAATAAGGTGCCAAGACTTGGACAAAGAGTCTACATACACTAGAGGTGGAGCATGTAGGCTCAAAGATCTAAAGGTACTTGGTAGATAGTAGGAAAACCATTTGGTAAGATCAAAGGACCACATCCTAGTGGGCCTCTGGATCTATCTTTTGTATTGTGTACATAGCTTTGGACATAAATATATTCTTTTCATGGATTCTATATCTGGCTTGGTTCATTGTCTATTTGCTAGTCTACATAACACATTAATGTGAAGTAGCTTAAGTAAAGAAGTTTTGGATTCCACCTACACTATCTATTTTTGCTAGTCTGCACAACACATCTATGTGAAGAAGCTTAAGTAAAGAAGTTTGTGGTTCCACCTACACGACACACTGTGTGAGCTCCTAGGCTATTCTATCAGTCTTCCATTGTGCGTACTCTTTGTGGTCGATTTATAAATGGTATTAGAGCCCAGATAGGAGGCTCACAAAGTGTGGGAGTAAAGAACTTTTTGATTCCACCTACACTATCTATTTGCTAGTCTGCACAACACATCTATGTGAAGAAGCTTAAGTAAAGAAGTTTGTGGTTCCACCTACACGATGCACTGTGTGAGCTCCTGGGCTATTCTATCAGTCTTCCATTGTGCGTACTCTTTGTTGGTCGATTATAAATGGTATTAGCTACACGATGCACTATGTGAGCTCTTGGGCTATTCTATCAGTCTTTCATTGTGCATACTCTTTGTTGGTCGATTTATAAATGGTATTAGAGCCCAGATAGGAGGCTCACAAAGTGTAGGAGTAAAGAAGTTTTTGATTCCACCTACACTATCTATTTGCTAGTCTACACAACACATCTATGTGAAGAAGCTTAAGTAAAGAAGTTTGTGGTTCCACCTACACGACGCACTATGTGAGCTCCTAGGCTATTCTATCAGTCTTCCATTGTGCGTACTCTTTGTTGGTCGATTTATAAATGGTATTAGAGCCCAGATAGGAGGCTCACAAGGTGTAGGAGCTTGAAAGCAGGGACCTTGCTAAAGGATTACCTTGATTCAAGACTCTAGGGAATCGACTTCCATGACTAAAGTATTATGCTCTTATGAGAAAGAGGGCAACTCAAGTTCAGTCAGGTGTGTAAATAGTTCTTGTACAGATGATGGTGTTTCCTTTTCGATTTTGTTGTGTAGTATACCAGCAAAGATGTCAATTTCAAAAGCCTCTTATCAACCACTGCTCTTTCTTCCTCCTCCTCTAGTCGAGTTCCTTCTTTCACCATCCCTAACTTTGAGAGTCTATCAAATTAGATGGGACCCATTATCCTATCTGGAAGGTGAAGATTCGAAGTCATTTAATGGCTTGAAAACCGTGGAAGTTGACAGCGGGAGTGGAGGAGAAGCCAGATGATGTGCTAGAAAACAAGGTAGGATACTTATACCAGTAGATGGAGATGAACTTGACGTGTGGGAGGATAGAGATGCCCAACCCTTGACCTGGAAATAATATTGAATTCATTCAAGTGAGAAGCAATCGAGACCCCTTCCTTCATCTGTAGCTCAAACAACCTTTTCATGAGGTAAACTTTATTAGAGGCAGTTTCCTTTTCATAAGTGGCACACAGTTTCTTCCACAAATAAGTGGCACACAGTTTCCTTTTCATAAGTGGCACACAGTTTCATCTTCTGTAGTCTACTCATTTACTACTGTGAAATAAACTGACTCTGCAAGATGAAGTCTAATAGTAGATTTTGCTAATGCATCCAACTCATTCCAATCATCCTCAGACATATTTGCAGGCTTAGCTTCAATCCCTGCCAAGGGTTTTATCTGCTTGTTTTGAATAAGCACATCCCTTCTTTGTTCTTTCCACAAAGAAAAGTTTGTCCCATCAAACTTTTTAATGCTAAAGAACTCCTTTTCATACATGGAAGAGGATGCCATGATGCAAATGAAGTAAAAATCCCAAATGCTAGTGCCTACAAGAGAGAATCACACCAAATACCAGGTGCACCCAAATGTGTATGCCACAATAGAGTGAAATATCACCAAAACTCATGTCTCAAAGCATCTGACTCATGTGCATATACTATGCATCCATATGAGCAAATCTGGCCCAAAAGAAAATGCCAACTGCAATGGCAATCCAAAATGCCAACAAGTGCCAAATGACTCAAGCATAAACACCATCCACTAGCATATGCATTAATAATATCTCATCCAAGAGAGCATAGCACTATCAATGTATCACCTGCAATGTGTCAAAGCTGTCCCTCAGCATAAAATAGCATCCCACAAGGCAATTTGGGCCTATCAGCGCATCCAATAAGGACCGCAATGCATCCAAATGGCCTATAAATCATCCACTGCAACCCAATGCACACCACGAATGAGCGCACACTGCTCAAACTACAACCAGAGTGATCTGCATAAGGTATGCTCAAGAAATCATAGTCCCACGGTAATGACCGCTACTAAAAATAGAACTTGAGATGCCTCAAAGCACGGGTACCATTGCATAATCGGACTCAGCAAGAAAATCTGCAAATATTTCTCTTCTGTCGGAACTCCAAAATCCCAACCGATGAGTGAGAAATGGGAGTCAACACTTATCCACTGCCATGTGGCATAAATCTAAGGTTTTAAAACCTTAGAATGAAAAATGCATAACAGAGATACGAAATCGAATACACAGAGATCTATAACTCTGAAAATCCTCCACCGAATCGCGAAAGAACTGACAGGCAGGGGTTTTTGGGCATCTGGAACGCAATGGGACATACGGTTTTGGAAACCGTGGTCTCAATCACTGGGTCCAACGCATGGACTGAAAAACGTTTTTGGAAACAGAGGTATTTGTAAACTCCACCGGAGTGCGAATGATGAGCGACATAGAAGTTTTAGGACCTCTTGAGTCCACCGGAACTGACAGATCTGCAAATGGTTGCTCCAAACTTGAGTTCCAACACCCGGGCAGAAAAACGCAGAAACTAACACAGTGAGTCATAAATCCAATGAAATGATCCCAGATTCAAGAATGAAGGTGCTTCCAAGCTCCTAAAGTGAAGTGGACACCAAAAGCAAGCAATAGTTGCCTCTACAAGTCAATACAGAGTCTCTGTCATCGAATGGAACAGGGAAAAGCTCAAAAAACAACTTTTTCTTTGAAAACACTTAACAGGCTCTCAAAACCACTTCGCAAAACCAAAGTGACTTTTCCAAAGGTTCCTCCAAAGTCTCTACACACTTGGATGCAAGTAAAGTCACCCACAAAGCTTCCCACAGAGCTTCTCCTTCCTCCCATAGAGCTGCTGAGCTTCAAGCATTCATGCACGCTCAACTAGTTCACCTGGGCTCTGATACCAGTTGAGAGTACTCTCAATGGAAGCAAGAACGGAAGAGAGAGAGAGAGAAACAGAGAGCCACACAAGTTTTGGTGGGTGCATAACCACCCTAATTTTCTTTATATATGTGTTTGAGTAGTGTACATAACCGGGATAAAGGCACAGTGACCTTTAACCCCCACAGTCCCAATGGAGACTCACAAACATAATTCCAACCAAGACTTCTTGGTGATGAAGGTAACAATCTTCTTTCCTTCTTCAACACAATTGTCAGCCAATCCAACCTTCCAATGTCATCAAATAACAAGTCCAATTAATGGCAAGTGCAATGAGTGTAAAATATAGATTGCCATGTTTCCTCTATAAGCTCCCTTTGTAGACAAAATTCCATACAATATGTTAGAATTATAGATATATTTCAGCAATGACCAATGTAATTTAATAAGCTAGTTAGGGGCACTTTTCCCTCTTTAAGAGGTTTTTCCCCCTAACCACAGTTAGTTCAGTAACTATGGTTAGTGACTACTAAGGTTTTGTCACTAGGACAAACTTGATCTCTCACTCTTTCAGTTGTACTCTTACACTCTTCTATTGCAACTAAGCTTTCAAGCTTTCAGCTCTCAGCTCACTCTCTCGCTCTCTCTCTCCCCAACACTCACATTTGGTATCAAAGCCTTGTTGAGCTCCTGCTCCCTGCCCAAGCTCCTCCTGCCTGGATAGTTTGTGCTCCTCCTCCTGGTGCATTCCCATTGGAGCACGCCATCCCATACAAGCATCGTCTGTATAGATCATCCATACAATCTGTACGGACTGTTTACGTACAGTTTCGTACCTCGCCCGTACCTGCTCGTACTCATCCGTACTACCTGCCTGTAATCTATCGTACCCACCGTACCTACGCATTCCATACCAGTCGTACCTTATGCATCATCATCCATACGTCGCCGTACCATTTTGCATCAGAGCCGTACTTACAGTCTCGTCGTACTTCTTCACGACCGTACTGCTGTATAGCTTGTTGCCATACAGCGCCATACGTACCTAATCTGCAGAGCTGTTTGGCCGTACTGTACCTACTGTGCCAACGCGTACCTACTGTACGTGTTGTACATGCTCACACCTGCAGCCTTACCTGCATCATCGCCGTATGCACCAATCGTACATGCAATCCGTACATTGATCGTACCTAGCCGTGCAGGTTTTACCTATGCATAAGCAGTACCTTGCAGGTGATCTTAGGCAGGCACATTTTGCAGACAACCATTGTTTGGCTCAATTTTTGGGAGTATATTTGGGGCATCCTATTTGTTGCAGACATTGCAATCAATTTGTAGAATCTGCTCCAGAAATTTGGGGCTTTTTGGTTCCGCTTGCAATCTTGCAAACAAAATTTGGGACTTTGCAGATAATTTCAAGCTCCAAAATTTAGGGCTTTCAATTTTGTAGTACAATTTCTTGAAGAAATTTGGGGATTTTGTAATTACACTGCAATTTCGTAGTGAAATTTGGAGCTTTTGCAGACAAAGCGCAATTCTTGCAACATTTGGGGCTTTTGATCAATTTGCCCCTTTCTGGTTGCAATTTCGGGCCTATTTTGGGCCTTTTGTGTTGGGAGAGCAATTTTGGAGATTTCAGTTCATATTGCCTTTCTTGAAGTGTTTTGCCGCACTTTTGGCAGATTCTGGAGAGTTTTTTATGCTTGGACAGATTTCTAACAATGCAAGTGCAGAAATCTGAGTTGCATTTACAGCCAGTGCTTGGCTGTGTTTTTTGGGAGTTGTGCATTTCATTCCTAGTAAGGGAATTCAGTTTTGTATCTGCTAAAATCTCTTTCTCAGATATGGCCCAGCAAAATCAGAATGATTTTTAGTTCACAAGAAGACAAGTTGGATGGTACCAACTACTCCCTCTGGAGTTTTATGGTACGTAACATTCTGATTTCTCGCAATTTATGGGATTATGTGAATGGGGGTGAGATCCGACCAGCAGGTATCGCACCTAATACCCCTCCTCAGCAAGGAGGTGGAAGAGGTCATGCACAGGGTGTAGCTGCAAAACAAGTTGGTGCTGCAGCTATAGCCACTACTCCAGAGCAGAAGAGATGGGATTCACGAGATGCCTTAGCTTTGTCATGCATCTCTCTTTCAGTGAAAAGATTTATCATTCCGCATATCCGGTCGTGTAAGACCTCGAAGGCAGCGTGGGATATCTTAGAAAGCATGTATGCAACCTGGAATGATGCAAGAGTATCTTTCTTGAAAAGAGAGTTAAGTAATACACATATCCATGGAAGAGGGTGACTCCATGTCAGTCCACCTCACAAAGCTACAGGATCTTTTCATGAGTTGATAGGACTTCTGCTTCAGGAAGAGCAAACCAGGAAAAACTTGGCTTCACGTGCAAGTGAACAAGCTATGCTCTCAAAGTTCAAGTCAAAAACAAAGGGACAGGCAAAGACAGTAAATCAGTCTTCCAGTGGGTTAGGATAGCCTTCACAAAAGGCTAAAAATGATGCAAGTAAGCCCAAAAAGAAGGGTTTTTGTCATTACTGCAAAAAGCCAGGTCATCACATTGCAGAATGTAGGAAAAGGCTTGCAAAAGAGAAGAAAAACAACTCCAGTATGGCTGTTTCAAATTCAGCTCCTCATGCATCTGACAGTGGGGATGCTGCAGCCAACTTTATTGGACAGGATTATGCCTTTTTATCTTGCATTTCAGATTCTAGGCTGGTTGCTCTAGATGCTCGGGATAGTATAGCCACTTGTAATGATGATACATATGCCTTTTTGACTTGTAATTATGACTCTTCTACGGATGCATCTACTTTCAGTGTCAATGAAACATTGAATACTTGGTATTTTGATAGTGGTGCATCCAAGCATATCACTTCTAGGAAGTGTCTCTTTACCTCCTTGCATCCACCTCCCGTTGGTAAGAAAGTCACTTGTGCCAATAACTCGTCATATTCAGTACATGGCATAGGAGAAGTTGAGCTTACTGCCATTGATGGCTCAGTTTTTAGACTTTCAGATGTCTTATATGTGCCTGGTATCACCAAAAATCTTCTTTCAGTGTCCACTCTTAACAGGGCTGGATTTCAAGTCATCTTTGAGGATGACAAATGTGCTGTCCGAGACAGGGAAAATGATTATGCTTGAGATTATCTGGTACTCTGTTGTGTGGGCTTTTTCAACTTGATCTTTTTGAGAAAAGAGCAGCCCATGCTCTTGCAGTTTATACTCCTACTGCTACCATGCAGAATGCAGAATTATGGCATGCCCGATATGGCCACATGCATTACAACAGCTTGATGACACTTCAAAAGCACTCTATGGTTGATGCATTGCCACCTCTTGAGATACCTCCTCCACATGCCTGTGAAGGGTGCATTTTAGGCAAGATGCATAGATTCCCCTTCAAAAAGGATGGTTCAGTTAAAGCTGTCCGCAAATTACAGCTTATACACAATGATGTCTGTGGTCCCATGAGGACTCCATCATTGGGTGGTCATCTTTGCTTTGTTACATTTATTAATGATTACTCCAATTTCACTTGGGTCTTTGGGCTGAAGCGCAAATCAGAAGTGTTCATGGTGTTTAAACACTTTTCAGCCATGGTTGAAAATGAAACCGAACTCAAGATACACACATTGCGCACAGATAGAGGTGGGGAATACTTGTCTACAGATTTTGATGCTTTTCTGAAAGGCAAGGGTATTGTACATCAGCTCACAGTGAGGCTGACGCCTCAGCAAAAGGGCAAAGCTGAGAGGAAAAATAGAACTCTTATGGAGATGGACAGATGTATGCTGAAAAGCAAACACATGCCTCACAAATTCTGGCTTGAAGGTCTGATGTGTGCCAACTACATTTTAAATCGGGCTCCCACTAAGGCTTTGAAAACAAAAACTCCCTATGAGGTCTAGAATGGGAGAAAGCCTTCAGTGGATCATTTTCGAGTCTTTGGATGCCTTGCATATGCTCATGTTCCAGTTGAATTTCAGCACAAGTTGTCAGATAAGGCAATTAAGTGCATATTTGTTGGGTACAGTCCAGAAAGCAAGGGGTAGCATCTCTACAATCCTGCTACACGTAAGATCATTGTCAATAGAGATGTGATATTTGCAGAAAATTCAGCTCACACTCAGGCTGAATTTCATATGCCTTCTTCTTCACAGGATGTTTTTGAGGGGTTACTACCCATTGCCTTGGGTTCCCCTACTGATATTTCTGATGCAAATTAGAATTTACAGCCACCTCTCGATGCTCCAGTTCAGCCACAAGATGTCTTGCCACCTCCACAGGCAGTGGAACAGGTGGTTCAGCAAGAAATCGCAGACATACATGCAGCAAAACAGTCCCAAACTGGCTATTATAGACTCTCAGGGAGAGTAAGATTGATGCTCCATTACCTGGCAGGACTCGCAATGCAGCAAGGCACATGGAAGGTCCTAATTCAGTGGAATCAGCATATGCAAGTACTCTTCTCGATGAGGAGGAGCCTGCAACATTCGAAGAAGCAAAGGACAATGTGCATTGGATGAATGCCATGCACAATGAGTTGCAGTCCATTAAGAAAATCAGACTTGGGATGTTGTAGACTTGCCACCAGGTAAACGTGCCATTGGCACACGATGGGTTTTCAAGGTGAAACAGAAGCCAGATGGTTCCATTGACAGATACAAGGCAAGGTTGGTTGCTAAAGGCTATGCTCAGAAAAAGGGCATAGATTATGAGGAGACTTTTGCCCTACATCCTAGATGACCACCATCCGATCTGTTATTGCAATGGCTGCACATTTTGAGTGGAATGTTCATCAGTTGGACATAAAAATAGCCTTCTTAAATGGAGACTTGCTGGAAGAGGTTTATGTCAAACAACCTCCAGGCTTTGAAATTACAGCAAATGCACTTCAGGTATGCAAGTTAAACAAAGCTTTGTATGGGCTGAAACAGGCCCCTCGTGCATGGTATGCCAAGATTCATGCCTTTTTGACCAGCAAGGGGCTGCACAATAGTCCTACTGAGAGCACCCTCTACATCAAGATGGATGGGGGGGAAATTTTAGTCATCCTTCTTTATGTCGATGACTTACTGCTCACAGGGTCCAATGAAGATAATATTGCAGATTTCAAAGCTGATTTTTGCAGACCACCTTTGACATGTCAGATTTGGGGCTACTTCACTTTTATTTGGGGATCCAGTTCTCTCAAAAGAGATGTGGCACTGTTATGTCTCAGTCCAAGTATGTGCAGAAACTCTTTGACAGATTTAACATGCATGATTGTAAGCCCATAGCCACTCCCATGGAGCCGGGGTTGAAACTCACAATGCATGATGCAGGAGAATTAGTTGATGCCACATCTTACAGTCAGGCTGTTGGATGCCTCCTATATCTCTGCAACACTAGACCTGATATTCACTTTGCAATATCTCAGGTGAGCAGGTATATGCACAGCCCAAAAACTATGCATTGGCAAGTAGTTAAGCGCATCTTCCATTATTTGCAGAGCACGAAGTCTTTTGGCTTGTTATTTCCCAGGGGGGGTGACTTGCAGATGCATGCCTATAGTGATTCAGATTGGGCTGGTGATTATGACACTAGGCAGTCCACTAGTGGCAATTGTTTCTTTTTGGGTAAATCTTGCATTTCCTGGCTGAGCAAGAAACAATCTACAGTGGCTACCTCATCATGTGAAGCTGAGTACAGGGCAGCTTTCACAGCAATAGTTGAATGTGTCAAGCTGTGACGTCTATTTGCTGATCTTTATTTGTCATTGGAGGGTCCTTCTCCAATTCTCACTGATACTCAGAGTGCCATTGCAGTGGCAAAGAATCTAGTGTTTCATGCTCGCACGAAGCACATTGAGGTTCACTATCACTACGTCAGAGAGAAGTTGCATGCAGGAGAGATCAGTATGATCTTTGTGTCCACACATGACAACGTTGCAGATATTTTCACCAAAGCACTACCACGTGAAAAGTTTGAGGCATTTCGCAGTGCCCTGAACTTATATCCATTTGGTGATTGATCAGCCTTGTACATGACATTGGCACCGCAGGGGGGTGTTAGAATTATAGATATAATTCAGCAGTGACCAATGTAATTTAATAAGCTAGTTAGGGGCACTTTTCCCTCTTTAAGAGGTTTTTCCCCCTAACCGTAGTTAGTTCACTAACTATGGTTAGTGACTACTAAGGTTTTGTCACTAGGACAAAACCTGATCTCTCACTCTTTTAGTTGTACTCTTACACTCTTCTATTGCAACTAAGCTTTCAAGCTTTTAGCTCTCAGCTCACTCTCTCTTGCTCTCTCTCTCCCCAACACTCACACAATATCCATGCAAAGTTGCACCAGAATTTTTAGGCCCAATCTCAAGTATGACCAATGTCAAAATGCTGAAAATATAAGGGCTTGACTTGTTCTCACCATCACTAGTATCCACAGACTTCAAGAACACTAAGCCATGGGTACATGAGGCAAGAACATTGATTATTTATCTCCTTTTATTGTTAGATATACCATCACATACTATTGAACACCCTTTCCTTTTACTCCATTTAACTTCCTCTTTTAGCTCCTTCACTTGCAAGATTTCATAGGATGTGGTTGAAAGGCCCCACTTCTAATATTAGAAAATATTAATATTAGCCTTGTAACTAGATATATTCTCTATGTAAAAACGTCTCATGAGGGCCTTTCTTTCCTTTTCCATTCCTCTCAAGTGCCATGTATTTGTCAAACTAGTTTGACTTACTATTTTTTAGTAATTGAGACTTCTATCTCTTCCATGCTGATGCATTATAATTAACAAAAGTGGATGCATCATCATTAACAGAAGCAGATGCATCTCCTAACCCTCCATGTAGATCAAACTATTTTGACAAATATGGTACTTCCAAGCAAAGGAAAAGGTAAGAAAGGACCTGATGAATCTTTTTTACATAGAAAATATCTCTCATTACAAGGTTAATATTAAGACTTTCTTGATGTGGGAATTGGGGTCTAGCTTCCAACCACCATCCTATGAGATGTTGCAAATGAAGAACTACAAGAGGAAGTAAACTTGTGGACAAGGATTTGCTGGAAGTGAAAGAAAAGTGGAAAAAATATGGGTGTTTAATAGTATGGGATGGCTGGTCTGCTAATAAGAGAAGACTGATTATAATTGTTCTTGCCTCATCTATCCATGGCTCAGTGTACTTGAAGTCTATGGATACTGATAGTGAGTAGAAGTTAGAGGCTTATTTTTCTAACATTTCAAAATGGATCATTCTTGAGATCGGGGCTGAAAATGTGGTGCAATTATGCATGAATAAGGCATCTAATTGTGTTTATGCAAGAGAGATTATAGAGGAAACATGGCCACCTATACTTTACACTCATTGCACTCGCCATTGTTTGAATCTTTTGTTTGAGGATGCTAGAAGGTTGAAGTGGGTGGTAACTGTGTTGTAGAAGGAAAGACGATTTTTAACTTCATTCATTCAATTGGTGGTTACCCCAAAACAAACATGGGACATCTTAAAGGATCTATACAAAATGACAATCTCTATGAGGATCCACAACCTCAGAATCATTGTTCACCATGAGGATGAAGAGAGATGCCCTCCATGACTACCTCACAAGAGTGAAGGTGGCCTGTGAAAAACCAGCCTTCTCAAGAGTGTGAATGTGTGGCAATGCATGCAAAATTTGAATGCCGATTGGCCCTCCAATGGGGAAGAGCGCCCTCGTGAGAGTACTTGTTTCTCTTTTAACCTACATGCAAGGTGGGAGAGAGAAGCCAGATGAATGCAATGTGGTAGATAGAATGCTATGAATGATCATAGTGAAGGGGAGTACCCCTTTATTAATGTCCCTTGAGATCACTCAAGTTCCATCTTTCCATTTAGACCTACCCTTAGTCTATGACTTTTGCACCTATCATTTAATGCACTCTAATGCACCCTTCCCTTTCCTATTGCCCCTGGGACCTAGACACATGTGTGCACATCTTTATTACTAATCATTGGCCAATGTTACATAGTTTAGTGGTACTCTTTACACCACTTGATCGATCATAAGTACAAACATATAACCACACCATCAAATTGGCGCCTAGCAATAAAAAGGTTCTAATGACTATTAATTAACTAAATCATCATTCCTCATGTCATGAAACTCCCTCCTACTTCAATGAGCAGATGTCCTCTTCTGGATTATTGCTTGTCTCTTCCTCTTACATGCACTCTCTCTTGTTTCTTCTACAATTGCATCGCCTCTTTATAATTTGCAAGTATCTATGGAAAATCTTTAAGAACTCCATCCATTGTACATCACTAGCTGGCTAGTTTTTAAACTTCACTAAATACATATATCTCTTCTTTCCACAAGTACTCTTCTCTTTATGGTACACCATCTCTTTTAGAGTAAGAACTTAAGTCCCATCTTCAAGTTCAGGTTCTTCTTGATGGTGGGTATCCAAAAACACAGAAGTATTGCCATTGTAACTCTTCAAATTGCTCACATGATAGATATTATTCATATGCCAATGGGTTGGTAATTTCAACTCAAATGCTCTATATCCTTCTTCTAGATATAAAGCTGCTAAAAAAATGGACCATAAAACTTCAGTGCTAACTTGACATATTTTGCACTTCCTCTCACTAACTTGATTCTTCTTTTATCAATCTTCAGTAAAACCCAGACATCCTCCTTGTAATAAACTTCTTTTCTTTTCTTATTGGCTGACTTGGATTGTTGTACTTGGGCCTTCTTAATAGGTTCTTTTACCTGCTCAATAACCTATGAGATATCCTTAGCAAACTCCTCAACAGCAAAAATTTACTCCTCAAATGTGTTATAGGAGTGGGTAAACATTGCTCATATATGATTTTGAATGGGGATTTCTTGGTGGAAGTATGTACAGTGTTATTATAAGCAAACTCAAACATGGGTAAGAATTCCGGCCACCTTCTAGGTTGATCATGGACATTAGCTCAAAGTAAAGTAGTTATGGTTTGATTGGCATTCTCACTTTGTCCATCTCCTTGAGGATGCAAGGCTGTAGTAAATTTTAATTTGGTTCCGAGATTCTCTAATAGGGCTATCCAAAAGTTGCTAATGAAACGAAAATCATTATTAGATACAATAGATTTTGATAGCCCATGTAACCTAAAGATTTCCATAATGAATAACATTGCTATTTTAGGAGTAGACAACTCCTTTTTACAGGGAATAAAATTAGCTTGTTTACTCAGACTATCTATAACAGTGAAAATTTGCTCAAATGACCACCTTGGCAAAACCTAATGCAAAATCCATTGTAATGTGTCCCCACCTTCAAAGGGAATAGGCAAAGGCTGCAAAAGACCAGCAGTCCTACTTGTGTCAAATTTAATGCACTGACATATGTCACATTGTTGAACGAAGCCTGAAACTTCTTTGCAAAGTTTAGGCCAATGGAAGTACCTCTGAATATTATCAATGGTCCCTCTAATGCCCCTATGTCTAGAATATGGACTCGCATGTAACTCACCCATGACTAGATACCGAAATGTTTTGGGTACACATATGGCATGTCCCAACAATATGCATCCATCCACGATGGAATAGGCCTCTCTCTCTCCAACCTCATTACGCTGAAGCTTCCCATAAATTTAAGCAAAGTCCTCATCTGTAGGATAAGCTTCAACCATTTCTCCTAGTGATTTCTCCTTAATCATAGAAATGTGATTAACTTGGAGCCATCTACTCAAAGCATCAGCTACTACTAAATTCTCCTTTCCTAGCTGATATTTGATATTGAGTTGCCTGAAGGATTGAATATATTCAGCCCATTTGATTTGTCTGTAAGAAACAATGGGAGAAAACAAGTGCTTGATACTTTGATGGTCAGTCTTAATCTTGAAAGCAGAGCCATATAGATAATTCTTCCATAACTTCAAAGCATGAATGACTGCCAGTAACTCCTTCTCATATGTGATATATTTCAATTCAGCCCCTTGAAGCTTTATACTCTCATAAGCAATGGGATGCCCTCCTTGCATCGACACTGCCCCAATCGAGGTATCACTTGCATCCGTACATACAACAAAGAACCCTTTGTCCGTATCCAAAAGTGTTAGTATTGGTGCAGTGACCAATGTTCTCTTAAGCTGCTCAAAAGCTACTTGGTGAACCTCTCCCCACTCATACAAGGAATGCTTCTTCAACAAATCTATTAGTGCAGAAGCAAGACATGCAAAATTCTTAATGAATCTATGATAATGACTACATATCCCTAGGAAGGATCTCAACTCATGTATATTTTTGGGTATTGGCCATTCAATTATAACCTTGACCTTTTTAGGGTCAACCCAAAATCCCTCAGTAGACACGATGTGTCCCAAATACTCTATTTCTATCTTGAAGAACTCACTCTTCTTGGTATTTAAGAACAATCAATCCTTCCTTAGGAGTTCCATCACCTTAGCAACGTGATCCTTATGCTCTTTCATAGTCTAGCTGAAAACCAAAATGTCATCAAAGATGACTATAACAAAGTTTCCCAATTAGGGTCGCAAAACCTTCTCATGAGCCTACTAAAAGTGGTTGGAGCATTAGTTAGGCCAAAAGGCATGACCAAAAACTCATAATGTCTAGTGAGAGTGCGAAAAATAGTCCTATGTTCATCTCCAGCTTTCATCTGAAGTTGATGATAACCATATTTCAAATCCAATTTGCTACAAACTTTAGTACCTTTAAGCCTATCCAATAAAACATCCACTCTTAGAATCGAATATCGGTTTTTAATCGTAAGTTTATTCAAAGCATGGTAATCTATACACATACGATATGATACATCCTTCTTCTTGACCAATAATGTAGGTGCTCCAAATGGAGAACTGCCTGATCGAATTTGGCCTTTTTGCAATAGATCTTCAATTTGTTTTTCTACCTCCTCTATTTCTATCCTGGTCATCCTGTATGGGGCTCTACATGGAGAAGCTCCTGGCTCTAAGTCTATGGCATGGTCATCTTCTCTCTCGATAGGCAATTCAAATGAGTCATCTCTTGAAAATCGATCCTCATAAGCTCTAAGGAACTCATTTCTCTCTGATCTTCTTTTGAGATATGAAGATCTCGTGAATCCCATATGGGATACACACAAGATTACAATCTACATCTCTTTTTACCAATCTTTTCGCTTGGGTAGGAGTAATCAATGGAATCGTATACACATCTCGATCCCTATGATCTATATGTTTTCATCCTTATGTACAAAGCAACAATGAAGAGTATGAGGGTGAATAGCAAAGTCATACCACCATGGTTTACCTAGAATCATGTCAACGTCTTGTAAAGGAGCTACTAGAAAATCCCTTCGATCTCTATATTTTTGTATACAAAAAGGGATATTCCATACTATGGATGTGTCTTCTTCATTATGTCCCCTAAACGCTCCTAAGAGTGACATGTTTTTTATAGGTTCTGGTTTAAGATGGAGTAATTTTACCAATCTATCACTCACTAAGTCATTATTACATCCATTATCTAGAAGCACTATGAAACTCAGTACGAAGACTTTGTATAAATGGATGCTCAAGTATGTGTGGGTGTGTGGATTTGTATGTATGAGAGCATATTTTTATACTATGGTCTACACCCATTGTTGGGCGCTGATGATGTCAACGGGAATGTCATAGTAGCTAGTCCCTGCTATGCATGATGAGTTTATGGTTTTCAATCTTACGAGTGACTATCATAAGATTGAAACTGCACTATGTAATGTTTTGAGAGGATAAGTTTGGGAATGTTCCTGGGTTCATCTAGGTATATAGTACCAAGTGTCCATGGCATGACTCTCCTCGATTAGTAATATGCCAATGACTTGGAGCAATATAGGAACCTCCATTAGGTTCATCTAGCTATCCCCCTCATAAGTCAAGGACAACGTGGCTCCGATCTGATGTGTTTCTTGGCTCCATTATAAAGGCTTTAATAGGTTAATCTATTTCTTTTAGTAATTTGCCAAATACCTTTCCATGCTAGTGACTCATGCTGCTCAAAGCCATCGTCATCAACTATAACAAAAGCTATGTAGGAGGCACTGATAGCTTCCACAACAAGACTTCCCTCTCTGTTTGCCATGAAGATTTTCACCCTCCAATCTCTCAATCTTTGAGAAAACAAGGCAAACATTTTGTCCAAAAAAAGGTATTGAAGTTTGAATGAATGTTTACAGAATATGCCACTTATCCACTTATATACTTATAAGTTTGCTTTTGGATGTGTCATTGGACGCAAGGACAATATTTTCAAGGTAGAGTGCCAGTTGATTGCTGATCAGATCCATCAGTTACCCGATCCTACAATGCTTGAGCTCCCTTCCTATTACTCCCAAATTTTGTGGGAGCTCAAGAAGCTCATTAGTAGCCATGTTACAGAAGCAACGGTGATGCGAAACAAGTCTATTACTTATGTAAAGATCCGCTCACTAAGTGGCAGGAGAGGGCGACCCCGGTCTAACGATATACTATAAGTTTTCAGATGGCACTGGGTATCACTGAGCCACATGAAGATCCAATGGTCGCTTATCAACCCTGAGCCCCCCCCCTCGACAACAAATCGTTGTATCCGCAACCCCCTTGAGGGAAATTGAGTTTTGAAGCCGAGCATCCAACCTCTCCTCCCCAAGCCTCCCCAATAGATGAAGTTGGCTCTTCTAGTCAGCTAGCACGTCCCAATCCACCACTCTAACAAAGATGCCATCGTTCGCGGCTCCCGCGTGGTTTTATCCCAAGAGCCTCAGCGTTCGAGCAATGGTTGGTTCTTGCTAGTCTATGAGGACATGGCTAAGGGTAGCCAAGGCGAGATGTTAGCTCTCGGGTCAAGCTAACATGGAGGTTTTGACAAGGCTCAAATCCCCTCCTAATATTCTTAATATGTTGGCATTCGTTAGCCCCCAGGTCAGGCTAACATAGCGGGGTTTGAAGTGCAATTACCGAGTGTCGACTTACATGGAAGTAGTGATGCATCCCTGATCGAGTACTGTTTTACAGAGAGGTGCAGGAGATTGCGGTAGATCCACCAATCAACACTAGCAGCATGATGCACCGAGTGCTACTACTCTTAGAAGGTGGTTTTGCTTAGATATGATGCGGTTGTAATAGGGGATAGAGAAGAGAACAAAAGAGCAGTTTGCCGAGCTCTCTTCCTCTCACCTGAGCTTGCTAAGATAGGAAGCTACTGAGTGTTCATTATAAGCCGAGGTGGCTTGGTTGTAAGCAGATCAATACAAGTTGATTTCGTTTGTCTATATACTTATTTTTTATTTTTATGGCGAATTGCACGACTCCTTACAGAATGGCCACGACTCTTTACATCATGAATCCCTCGACATCAATGTCCCTCTAAAGCACCATTAGTTGCCATTCTAATATAAAACGCCATCAATGATCATATACGGTGGATCATTCTTCATGATGTTCTTCCTTGTATGGCTAGTGGCACCATATGGAAAGAGTAGAAGTGAGAAATCAGAAGATTCCACCAAACCATGGATCTTTGGAGGTTACAATTAAAAGAAAATTTATCTCAAAGTCCTCTTAAGTCAATAAGAGAACTTTAGATTAGAGGACAGCCTTTTACAACTTAAAAAAAAATTTGATAACTCTTGCAATCTCCTAGCCACTTGAATAGCTGGGGAGACTAAAGCATCTGCTTCGCTAGCCCATCACCTATCGAGAAATCAATTGTCTAGCAAGTATATAGTCCTTGAATTCTCAACACATTAATACCAAGCCTTAGTCATGAAGCAAAATGGATTGGGTACGTGAACCTATCTTCACATTGTACAGAAGAATACCTACGAGTATGTGTCAACCAACACCTAAGTTGATTAAGAAAGTTTTTGTTGACGCTTCGATTCACTCACCCATGACTAACTTTAAAACAAAGGTGCACGGTGTTAATCTGACCTTGTGCAATGCTCGGTGAAGATGCTCTCTCTTGCAATCCTAGGTATAGTGTGCTCAGGTGATAAAACAAATGACAACATTAACACTCATAGTACAAGGTTAGCTGTTCATAGAATAACCATATGGTGAATCGTACGGTGAGGGGAGAATATCGAGTTATACACACTCAAGAATACTGAGTGGCCATGATGGGGTTTACGACGGACCACAGTATAATGATCGACGGTATATGATCATGGATGGCATTTTATATTACAATGGCACTAATGGTGCTTTAGAGGGACATTGATGCCGAGGGGTTCATGATGTAAAGAATCATGGCCATGATGGGGTTTATAGAGGACCCCATAGTAAACTATACTATCAAAAAGATCTTGCATGGAAGCTATCACTAGCTGACCATGTAATTGCTTTTTTAAGTCCTAAGAAACTGGTCAGTTCTTTGGCAACAAGGTTTCAATTCACCCCTTCCAAAAATGGGGAATGGACTTTGTTGGTGTTGTATTTGTGAGGGCCCAAAAGAAGAAGCACCTCTTGATTGCCACACAATATGTAAATGGAGTACAATAATGCTTTGAACGGAAAAGATGTTTGTGATTTCATCTTTAAAAGGATTTGCACTAGGGTCGATTAGAAACTAGGGACATTGGGATCTAGAAGTAGTTGAAGAGGTGTGGGCCTTCAAGATTACTCACAAAGTTCCCCCTTGGCCCACATCAATTGATCCGGTCTATGGGACAAATTTAATCTTGTTGATGGAGAGTGGCATCCATACCTTGTGCCTTCCTTGGAGCAATAACTACAAAAGGACAAGGTTTTTGAAGTCTATGTCGTGGAACTTGGGAGGCGTGAAGAGACTCAAAGATGGCCTTGCTCTGGACTGAGATGAAGCAAGAACAACAATAGGCCCATTTTGATTCCCAGGTTTAAAAGGCTTAGGGTTCCAAAAATGATGTGATTCTTGGCTGTGAAGGCATACCTGATCATCAAATGATGTGATTCTTGGCTCTTACGGAGACTTGATCATCAAATGATGTGATTCTTGGCTCTGAAGGGAGACCTGATCATCAACTTGACAAGAGAGTGGTTTGGCAGTGGTGAATGAATTGAATGAGCCTCATGGACAAAATAATGAACGTCGAGGTCCAGGGGTGACACAGATTTGGACTTGGAGCTCATCTTTCATCTGACAACTCAACAAATCTGACATTCTAGTGTTATAAACTCACTGTGCCCACCTGTGAGCCCCCGATTTGAGGGGACAAGGGGCAGTGAGAGGTAGGAGGGCTGGGAAAGAGAGAGACTCAGGCTGACATCATAGGCAACCAGCACTCGGGCTGGTTGCTGCCTGCAACAGTAGAGAAATAGGGGGCCTTGGGCCTCCCTTGGAGGCAACTGCAGCTGCATAGACTGACTACATAGGGTGCCCTTATATAGGGGCCTGTGGCAGGCCAAGTCGGCCCAACCAGGGCCAACCCTGGTCGGATTTCTAGGGCCATCTGGTCGGCCACCAAACAGGGTTATGACCCTGCTGGTCAGTCAACCCAAAGGGCCTAGGCAGTGCCTATAAAAGGCCCACTCCTTTAGTCATTCCAGCATCCAGTGCAAGACTGAAAGCCTCCTTCCAAGGCTGTGTTGTGCACTCAAAGCCAGTTCAGTTTGTGAGAGAGAGAGTTCCATCAGTTTTCTCCAGCACTTCGCTGAGTTTTGTATTGCTCCCTTGGAGCTAGTTTCTGCCCACCTTCCGGTGGATGAATATACTCTTTCTCTCTCTCCATTTATCTTTAAGTGAGTGTTTATTGCATCTGTGATCATCTATCTGAGTTGAGTGTGAGGAAGAGTTGGAGAGATCTTGGGTGGAGGTTTGAGTGATTCATTCCCTCCTATTCTCCAACATGGTATGAGAGCCATAGGCTCTCAACTTTTCTTCATCAAAGCACTCTCTGAAGGAAGGAGTCCCTTGTTGGCAAAAAGGCGATTCTGTTTTCAGCTTAGGCTAGCATGGGAGGTCAGTACATCTTTTCTGTTTCAGTTTTTCAGTTTGCTATTCACCAAGATGGATCAGTGTTTAGAAGCCTTTACACCCATTGCTCGTCCTTCCTCCTTCTCCAGTCATCTTCCTTCTTCATTTATTCCCAATTTTGGTGAAGCTGGAAAGCTCGATGGCACAAACTATCCAATTTGGAAAGTCAAGATCCAAAGCCATCTGTTGGCATGGAAGCTGTGGAAGATAGTGAATGGGACCGAGGAGAAGCCGGAGGACATTGTGGACAAAAGAGGTGAAGTTTTTGTTGAAGCAGATGCGGATGAACTCTGTGCATGGGAGGAGAGGGATGCTCAAGCCTTAGCAATGCTTATTGGCACGACAACAGATGCTATGATTCCTCATATCTAGTTGGCAGAGACGTCTTCAAAGGCGTGGGCCATACTGAAGGAGCTGTATGAAACCAATAATACAGCCCGTATCATTACTCTTCAGCATCAGCTTTATAATCTTGATATGAATGAGGGTGATAGTGTGCATGATCATCTGACAAAGGTGAAAGTCGTGCGGGACCAGCTCGCAGCAGTTGGTTAGAAGGTGGACTCGGGCCAATTGGCGTTGCTCACACTCCACAAGTTGCCACGGAGTTTCAAAAGCTTTGTGACTACAGTCACTGCGGGTCAACGGACTAAGCCAATC